>NC_080163.1:77314922-77662833 GCF_950295315.1 Erinaceus europaeus
AATTATACCTCTGTTATTTTTATTTTCTTGTAAGTAACTATTAAATCACTAATTTAAAAAATAAGATAATAAAAATAAATAAATAAAAAAGCATATTTCCTGGCTTACCTAACAGTTCTTAGCTCACTAGTTGAGCTACCAGCTCAAGGAAGGGTCAACATGTGTATGGGACAGGTGTGTACAATCTTCCATTGACCTTCCCCTTCATGATTATGAAAAGGTTAAGGTAGCATACATGAAGCTCTATGTATAAGGCCCTCTACAGGTAGTGAGTAACTGCCAGTTTCTTCCCCCCATCTTTATAGGAGAAAGAGAAAATGAATGGTTTCATATGATTCCTATGTTGTCACAGACTCCTTCCATACTCTTTAGAGCAACACTCCCCAAGCAGCCCTCTAAAGTCACATAGGGTGAGTCACACTCAGCCCCAGAAAAAGCCATGGCCCCACCATGTGACAGTCACTGAGTAGTGCAGCAGGACCTCGAATCCATAGGTTCAGTAACGTTTCTTCACAACCAACACTCACAATTTTAAAATATTGGGTATAAGTGAAACACTAGAGGTATAGTGAGGTCAACATATCAAGAAGTGGCTGCTGTTGTAAAGCTGGTTTATTACTCAAGGTTCCCAAGGGCCATGAGGTGGAGGAGGTGTGGTTTACAGGGAATGAGGAGGGGAAGAGGTATGATCCAGAGTCTTTATTGCCATTTCTTTTAAAAATATTTTATTTGTTTATTCATTTATTTATTTAATAGAGACAAAGAGAAGTTTAGAAGGGAGAGAGAGAGCAAAAGAGATGAAGAGAGACACCTGCAATCCTGCTTCGCCACTTGTGAAACTTTCCCCCTGCAGGAGGAGACCAGGGGCTTAACCCTGCATCCTTGCACAATATAATGTGTGCGCTTAACCAGGTGCATCACTGGCCCCCTTCCCATTTCTATGGGAAGATAAGGATAGAGTAGTCGAAGCAGACTTAGAATAAATCTTGGAGCATAGGGACTGTCTTTGTTGCCTGGATCTTTAGGTGATTAGGGCAAGTAGACTCTGAACTTTAATAAAGGAAGTTATCTGAAGTGGATTTTGATAGATGAGAACAAATTTGAGATGGAGAAGCAGTAGAAATAGAGAAGGTTGGTGAGTGATCTTCCTTCTCTGAGAGCTCAAGCATGAAAAATAGTTATCAGTTTGCTCAAATTCATTTTAATTTTTTCTCCCTTTAACCAGTAAAAGCTTCCCTCTAGGTATCCTTCTTATATATCTTGCTCTTTAGTGTGGCTCAGCAGAGCCAGCAGCCAAATGCAACTGTCTGTGTTTCCAGAGGTTCAGTACCATCCTTGAGACAAGCATTATATCCCACGTGGCCACATGAACCCAGACCTCACGCCACCAGAGTTAATTACTTGATTGGAACATGAGTTTTTCACACTGGCATCCCACTTACAGTGAGATAGAATATATTATTACTTAAATTCGAGGTTGCTTTCAAAACTTTCTCTGCTAGGAACTTTGTTATATTAATAGACTTCCAGAAAGTCCTCATGGCTGAATGCCATAGAAGCATGAAGCTATCCCTTGGGCCCCAAATATTCCAACCTCGCTCTTAGCTGTCAAGCATGCTTTGGAGTCAAATAACCCTTGTTAAAGGCTAACTGCCGCTCACCCATATGTACCCTCTGGAAGTTATTTGACTTCTTGGAATCTCAGTTTCCTTCTTTGTTAAATGAAGAGTTGGATGGAATGTACCTGATAGAACTGTTGTAAGTTAAGAATTAATCAAATACTGCATTAGGGTGAATGGTGGGATTCCTGGTGTGTAGTCAGTCTATAGTTAGTAAGAGAAGGTGCATATTCCCAGTGATCTTATTGCTATAAGGCTCAGCTAAATATGCCCTAGGTGTATACTAAATTATTCATTTTCATTAAATCAAGCAGCTTTAAAGAAAGATGGAAGGTAGAACATGGGGAAGCAGATCATAGTGCACATCTATCTTTAATAAATGTTGCGGGGCCAGGCGCTGGCACACCTGGCTAAATGCACACATTATAGTGCTCAAAGGCCCAGGTTTAAGCCCCCGGCCCCCACCTGTAGAGGGAAATCTTCTTGAGTGGTGAAGCAGGGCTGCAGGTGTCTCCCTTTCCTGCTCTATCTCCCCTCTTAATCTCTGTCACTGTCCAATAATAAATAAATAAAAGTAAATAAATAGTAAATGTTGCTGAAGCACTTTTAAAAGTGTCATGTTGCATGCCATTATAGGAAAACTGAAAAGTTTGCTTAAGTGCCACTTTGTGTAACTAGCTAAAGAAGTAGCATTGAGTATAAGTCCAGTTCCAAAATTGTGATCAACAGCCTTGCTTATAATACTTTAAAAATGTTTTCCAGTCTCATTTTTCTAATGTCTATACACATACTCCTATAGGCTTATTTATTGTGTATCTATGTCTTTCTTGAAAAGAAGCAGTGTGTAGCTTGGGTTTCTTAATTACAAGGCTAGTTAAGATGTGAGAATACACTGAAATAAGTGACCTTAGCTAATTAGTGTTGTTCACTCTATAGGTCTAAACTGAATTCATCACAAATGTTTAATGAGTTTTCTAGTAAAAAAGACTGTTTCCTCTGTATGTACTAGTTGCCAGACATTTACATTTTTATAAGGAGTCCTAGATGTAGAAATGAAAATCTCTGCCTCCAATATCACTTCTGTCATTGCTTTTTCATACTTGAGAGAGCTCATTCTGTTACCTGTTGTCATTTCTGTGCTTTCTTCTCCCCTACTTATTTAGGAAGAACGTTGGTGAAAAGCACAGAAACCAGTGACTAATGGCTGTGGAATTTCCGTGGAGAAAAAGAGAACATCAGGACTCAACTGGACCATCCTTCATATCTGGTGCACCCTCCACACTTCCCAGAGTGTTCTGTGAACTTGCTTGAGTAGTTGTTCAAAGTGCTTTCAGAGGAGGGATTAAACCTGGCTTGTTGACAAGGTGGGAGGGTTGGTGGGGGTGGGGTTGGTGGATGATGGGGTTGGTGGATGATGGGAGAGAATATGGAGCAAATGTTTTACAACCTGAACCTCAGAACTGTGATCCTCCAAGGAGAGAGCTACTTGAAGAAAAGAAAAAAAAAGTCGAATGGCTTCTCAGGGATTTTGTTTTTTGTGCACATATAAGCCATAGTTACAGTACAGGTGGCAGTATTTAGAGCACTCAGATTTCAGTTTTGTTCAATGTGAAAGAGGGATTGACTGACCGTTCATTGCTGTTCCATAACTAGTGTAAAATATGTATATGTTTATCTTTATTTTTATAATATGCAAATACATTTAAATTTATACAGTTTGAAGCTTCTAGCGTTAGTTAACACTGGGTGCAATATTCTGCATGAGAACTGTGCCAAGATGGGGCTGATCCCTTATTTTACCCTAAAACCTTTCTGGTTCTTTATTTTATCCTTCTCAAATTTGAAACAAGACAGATTTAAAAAAAAAGAAAGAAAGAAAGAGAGCAATCTGACTACATGCCCATGGATTAAGTGTTGGTTCATGGAGGTTGCCAATAATTAGAAAGAACCTCAAATGCACATTTTAAGCAGTGTCTCCTCTCCTTCTAAATCAAGTCTAGGAATCTTTTTTTTTTTTTTCTGCCAGGAGCGATTTGGATATTTATGAGGTCATTAGCAGGCTATACACAGTTATAAACTTAAAATTAGCACATGTTGCTATGATGATAAAGTTTCAGTTGCTCTGACAGGGCCAGGCCAAATAATTTCAAGGGTTGTGTATGACCTGTGGGCTAGATGTTCTTTACCCTGTAATCTAAGCAAAGGTCCCTGCTTATTTAAATGACTAGGCAGAGTGGTGGGACTCCTCCCCGCAATGCATACACACATTGTTAATGCCAGGCACAGTATTCCTTGCTCCTCCAGGCTTGGAGTTGACTGTGAGTTGTTGCTGGTAGGAAGCATGGGGTTTGGACTCTTCAAGAGAGGTGTGAACAACAGGAGTTGAGAAGTTCATGGAAAACTTGTCTTTCAGTAATTTTAGATTAATCAGAGTCAATTCTGAATCTCAAAGAGCTCTGCTAATAAGTATCCCCCCTCCCCCCTTTTTCCCCCTAGAACAGTCCATGAAGTTTAGCAGAGCACTTTGAAAGCCTTCCACACATCTGGCTGTCAGACCTTAAGATAGTGAGCTGCCTGATTGGAGAGCATAACCCCACATTGGTTATTTATAAACACAGCACCTCTGATTAGACATCTACTGCCAGGAATTAGTCAGGGCCTTGTTTTAGAATCCCTATGAAGTAAAACTTAAAAAGCAAGCTAAATTAATTGGGCTCTATTCTATTCCTAATTGGGGCCAAGCAGCATCTGCTGTAATAGTAACACATTCTCTGAAGAATGTAAAGGACTCTGTTTATACCTGCCACCTCCACTAGTGTTGATTGAAAAGGTGTAAAACTGTTTCTCACCAGTATAAGACAAGAAAAGTGAGTCAGCTGGTATTCAGCTTGTTTTATTTTATTTCTGTTATTAAGTATTGACTCTTAGAATGCCACAGTATAAAAGTCTCAACACATTTTTAAAATAAATGAACCAATGACTATGTTGGGGAAAAAAAAATCACAAATCAATTTTTGAAGAAACCTTAGTGCCCCAGGAGTCAGCTTCACTTAACTCCAAAACCTCCACTTAAACAGTGATTGATTCCTTTTGTTTGTAAAATCACATGGGGTCAGATGATCTTTGCACTAATACTTGAATATCACACCTCAAGATTTGAGATTTCCTTTTTTTGTAGAACACAATCACAAGATGGATATGGTGGATTCTTTTGTCACAGTTCTCGTGTGTGTGTGTGTGTGTGTGTGTGTGTGTGTGTGTGTGTGTGTGTGTACATGTGTGCGCTACAGTATGCATGTGTGTAAGTATAAACTGAATGGTAACACTTAATTACTTTATGACCATTGAATTGTGGGGAATAAAAAAAGTTGGTTTGTTTTGTGTTTTTTAAATTGATATGAGACAGTTCCTAAACTGTCATATTAACTGACTTTGACCAATCTCTTGAAAAAAGACTTTGGTGTGTAACTTTGGACTAACTCCCCAAGGTAACATATCAGATGAAAAATAGCCCCTTGGGTGGCATACCCTGCAAAATATATTTATGATTATTAATACAAATGCCCACATTCTTAATTTCTGCTATTTCTTTTGACAAATGATGTTTTGTGCTGTCATCTAAACCCTAGAGAAGCAGTGTAAGAAGAATTCGTGGTGTCACATGTGTTTTAACAAAAACAAACAAAAAAAGTATCATAGTCTAGGGTCATGTGACCAAAGAAGCTCCAAAAAAGCTTGAGAATTTGCTTCAGGGTGGGGGGAGGGTTGGAACACTGTAAGTACTCTGCTCTAGAAGAATTTTCACCCATCTTTGCAGGAAATCCAGTTTTTCTCTTTCAACACCTGGGAAGATTTAGCCAGCTGAGGCTGACAGGCAATTCACTAAGCACAAGGGGAGTCTTCCAATCAAGTTGTCCCTTGCCACACTAACAAACACCCTCCAAGTTTGTTATGGTTTCTATTCCTGCAACTTGTGGTATCAAAACCACTTCCTGGAATTGTACAAGTGCTGCCAGAATAAATGTTTCCCCTTCTATGAAAGAAAAAAAAAGTGCTCATATTTGATACATGTGTATTGAATTCTTTTGAATAGAATAAAAAGGAAAGGGTTTGGTGTAATCCTGAATGGGGTGTGTATTATTTTTTATACTGCAGTTTGTGGATTCTGCACTTGATCTTAGCCAAAAGGCTGAGAAGCAAGAGTTTATGGATTCTAAATTATAGTTTCCCATTTCATTTTTGCAACTGGACAGAATTTTTTAAGGAAAGAAATTGGGGGCACTGAAAAGAAGTTCCTTCATGAAGTCCAAAAGGTTATCCTTGTAAAACTTCTGAGATGGTAGGTGGCGCTTGATACAGGCAAGTTAAATTAGACAAGGACTAATAGGAGGAGATTGCTTCACTGTCACATAGTGGAAGATCACCAGAAAGGGCTAAGAAGCAATCATAGACAAAAGTTCATTTAAAAATAAACATCATTGTGTCTCAGGACATGTTACTCTCCATCCCTGTATCCTAGTTAAAATGCAGGTTGCATTCCTGAACTAAATAAAGGGAACACCAGTCAAGATGATCAGTTACCCTACTGAGTGGCAACATACAACTATTGATTTAAGAACTCCCACCCTCTCCATTCCCATGGATTTATTTCAAAACTCTTGATACTCAAGATAAAGGATAGTGGACTGACTTGCTATATGGGAGGTCTTAGGAAAACTGAGAATGAATAAAACAAAAGGAAAAGGGAACTAGGCAGTTACTGCACTCCTTCCCTCTCTATTTGGAACAAAGAGACAGTTACCACCACCTCAGTACCTCTGAACCTAGGAAACAATCCCATACCCCTATGCCTTCTTTTTGTTTAATACACAATAAATATTAGTTTTATATTAGCTTTCTCATTTTCCTTGTAGTTTAACAGGTTTTTGGTTCCCTGATTTGTTTATTTATTTATTTATTTTCTGTGTATGTCACTTATGGAGTGGTAAGGACTATTAGTAAGAAATCCAGGCATGAGGCTGCTTGAGCAGTAGCTAAAACTGCTGATTTCTGCTTCAACGAATCAGTCATTATCCTCTTCCTTTGTTTTCCCAAGAAAACACACAGGTTAATATGTATAAGCAAACTCCATAAAGGCTGACACACAGTTGAGAGGCCACACTCTGTGGAGTGTCTACTTTTGCTTTTTCCAAAATAAATTTGTACTCTTTGCCCCATCTTTTTTGGTTTTCCCTTGAACAATTTCTTGTGGCAAAGAAAAAGGACCCATTCAAGCAGATCACTGGGTGCTCTGAATCCAAACATACTCTGGCCAACAGAAAAGCTAAAACTATGTGGCCAAGAGAAATTTCAAAAGCTGCAAAACAACAGGTGTGCCACAAGCAGAAGTAGCACTTGCTCTCAGAACAGGCAACATGCTCAGGCTGTTGCAAGGAACACAAGTCATCACTATGGGCCTCATTTTTTTTCTTTACAATGAATGAAACAGAGTTCTTTAAACTTGCTTAGCAGGTCTTGGTTAGCAGATGTCAATGGTAACACATAAAAGTGCATTGTTTAACACGCCCACAATTTAATTCCAAGGCTGTTTCCCATACTTCATTGTATGCATTTTGAAATATATTCCTGGTTTTTTGTTTGTTTTTAAATTTTTGTATTTATTTTCCCTTTTGTTGCCCTTGTTTTTTGTTCTTGTAATTTTTATTGTTGCTGTTATTGATGTCGTTGTTAGGACAGAGAGAAAGGGAGAGAGGAGGGGAAGACAGAGGGGGAGAGAAAGATAGACACCTGCAGACCTGCTTCACCACCTGTGAAGCGACTCCCCTACAGGTGGGGAGCCCAGGCTCCAACCGGGATCTTTACTCCCGTCCTTGTGCTTCGCGCCACGTGTACTTAACCCGCTGCGCTACCACCCTGCTCCCTCTGGTTTGTTTTAATGCAATGCCTGGTAGGTAACACAGAGGCTGCTCAGGCAATGGGTTCAGAAGACCATGTTTTGGTTGCATGTAAAGTGCTGGTTTACACTGGTGTTGCCAGTGGTGCTGGGAACATGGAAGGGCATGGCTGCTATACTCGGTGCTGTAACAATGAGTAGGAAGGGGATGTGGAGTTACTGGAAAGAGTTTTATAGAGCAGATGACCCTCTAAAGTTAGCAAGTTTGCCAGCGTTTGAAAACACACCTGGTAACAGAACCCCCTACCTAACTCTTTAAGCTCAAGTAAGAAATATCTTCATCTTTGTATACAAGAATTTTTTTTTTCTTGCAATGAGCTGAATTTTGCTTTACCAGATGGCCTCACTCAGACGTGGAACTTGAGAATGAAGGAAAGGAAACCACAGACTGAAACTTAGACAACTTAGGTTGGTCTATTGCAGCAGAGGCTAGGATTCTAAAGGAGGTAGTGGAAAGAGGTTGAGAAGGCATTGGGGATCCGGGCATGATGGCAGAAGAAGACATAAGTTGGTGGTAATGTGCATACACCTATCACAGGGGGATAAGAAATTATATCCAGGGAGTCGGGCGGTAGTGCAACGGGTTAAGTGCACATGGCGCAAAGCTCAAGGACCAGCTTGAGGAACCCGGTTCGAGCCCCTGGCTCCCCACCTGTAGCGGGGTCGCCTCACAAGCAGTAAATCAGGTCAGCAGGTGTCTGTCTTTCTCTTCCCCTCTCTGTCTTCCCCTCCTTTCTGCATTTTTCTCTGTTCTATCCAACAACGACGACATCAATAATAATAACTACAACAATAAAAACAAGGGCAACAAAAAGGAAATAAATATTTAAAAAAAGAAATTATATCCATGTGACAGCTAAAAAACAAAGTGAAAGCTACTCTAAACACTGAAATAAACTCAAATGCTTTATAAAAGTAACCTCTGGGAGTCAGGCGGTAGGTAGTGCAGTGGGTTAAGCGCAGCTGTCACAAAGCGCAAGAACTGGCTTAAGGATCCCGGTTGGAGGCCCTGGTTCCCCAAGGGGAGTCACTTCACAAGCGGTGAAGCAGGTCTGCAGGTGTCTATCTTTCTCTCCACCTCTCTGTCCTCCCCTCCTCTCTCCATTTCTCTCTGTCCTATCCAACAACAATGACATCAGTAACTACAACAAAAAACAAGGGCAACAAAAGGGAATAAATATATAAATATTAAATAAAAAAGTAACCTCAACTTCTCTACAAAATATTTGTTTCAGGCTGGAGAGACAGCATAATGGTTATGCAAAAGACTTTCATGCCTGCGGCTCTAAAGTCTGAGGTTCAATCCCGAGCACCACCATAAACCAAAGCTAAGCAATGCTCTGGTGTCTCTCCCTCTCTTCTCTCTTTCTCTCTCTCCATACATATATATCTCTTTCATTAAAAATAAGTAAATTATTTTAAAAGCATTTTTTCTCCTGAAACACTGATGCGCATGCCCTTTTTAAAGGGTTTCTGAGATTAAAAAAAATAAAAAAGATTGAGACCCTTACATACTAATTTGTTATTTCCAGTAGTGTCCCTAAATGAGCTTCTTAGGTGTTCTTTGTAATGGCACATAACAAGCATATCCCCCAGACAAGGTTTTATTGGGGCTTATGTTGGCAAAGGAGAGGAGAGAGGTTATGGGAGACAGCCTGGGCAGCAAATTCACAATCTGGCTTCCTTGAAGAGAGTCAGCACTTGCCTTTGAAAGAGTAATTATAGCATATGGGCAGTGTGTGATTCCTTGGGACAATCCTTGGATTGTCATGAGCAAACAGTTACACAGATCTCTGTGTACTTAAAATGCCTCCCAAACTGTGTGCATGGCCTGTCAGGAAAGTCATGGGTGAGACTTACAGGAATAACACACCCACAAGTGTTACTGCTTAAGAAGGAAGAGGTCAACCCCTTATCCCTGTTCTGTTTCATTAGTGATTAAATGTTTGTATTAAAAATGAATACATTTATAAACTGGTGCAGGCCTTATAGAAAACATTTTGCAGAGTCCTTAAGCAAATAAAAACAGAAATAACCTTAGAATCCTGCAATACCACTCCTAGGTATATATCCAAAGGACAAGAAAACACATATGCACCTCTGTAACTGCACTATTCACAATAGCCAGAGTGGAAGCAAACTAAACACCCAGTAATGTGATCAGACAAATAAATGTGATATATAGAGAGATATATATCAATAGAACACAACTCTGGAATCAAAGATGAGACATCATTTAGAAAGTGACGGGCTAGACAGTAGTGAAGTGGGTTAAGTGCACATGGTGCAAAGCGCAAGGACCAGCGGAAGAAGATGAATGGAACTCTAGGTGGTTATGCTAAGTAGAATTAGAGGCAAAGTACAGCTAACTCATGGTATTGGTCATGTGGATCATAAATGATTAAAACAAATAAAATTGCAAAATAATAGTGACCAAACTGTCTTTTGAAATTTGGAAGTATACAGTGGTTGGTGGAAGGTATATTGACTTACACCATGTGTGGGTGTGAAATTATACCCTTGAAATCTTATTTTTTAAAACATGCTTAAGTCCCTGATCCCTCTCCCATGCAGCAGCCTAGATAGGCTTCAGTTGAGCTCTCTCCAACCCAGAGAGCACTAGCTCGGGAAGAAGCACCCTCAGGCTATCCCGGCACCATTGGGCCCTTTCCTTGCTTCCTGTTTCCTTTTCTTAAACAAGAAATGAGAAAAAAATGAATGCATTTAGAAAGATAAACTTTAAAATGTATAAGAAAATATTTTTTTCTTTTGGGAGGTTAATAATTTATGATATAGTTGTTGACACATAAGTATAAAATATTCAGTGAATGTATATATATGTATATATGTATATATATATACATCTGATATACAGATAGAGGAAAAATTATGTGATATAACATAAACTATGAAAATGGTATGGAAATGTCTATATGATGCAATGGAAGCACACAGAAGCCATACCAAAAAAGTGAATTCACATATTTCACTCAGCAGTAAAAGGAGGGAGCAGGAGAATGCCACCTATCATGGTTGAGGCCTGAACCCTAGTAAAAGATGGGAGCAACACAACACCACGGGCTACTCCACAAACGGTGAAACAATGCCATTATGTTGGGTAGTATGCCAGCTCCCCCTGGCTTCTGCTTAACCATATGCCTATATAGGGATTTACTGATCCAAAGCTTTGGTCTATTTACATAAATCACTTTTACATTTACATAAAGCACTCCCTCCAGGGCATTGGTGGTTCAGTGATAGGATTCTCGCCTGTTCCGCCCCCTCCTTGTCACACTCTGATTTTCACCAGTCACTTTTCTCTCCACCCTCTCTATATCACATCCTGTTTCCACCCTACTTGGAGAGTATAAAAACAGCTGCTCTTCTGATTAAAGACACTTGGAAATTGCTTTCTGGCTCTGAGAGTTCCAGAGTGTATCTCCTGCGAAGTTAGTGCAGCACGAGTTCCTGATCCCTCTCCCATGCAGCAGCCTAGATCGGCTTCAGTTGAGCTCTCTCCAACCCAGAGAGCACTAGCTCGGGAAGAAGCACCCTCAGGCTATCCCGGCACCATTGGGCCCTTTCCTTGCTTCCTGTTTCCTTTTCTTCTTCTCTACATGAAATAAGATGCAAAAAATCATACTGGGACCAGTGGAATCATGCATGTACACATGTACCACAGAAATAAAAAGTATTAAAATGTTAAGGAAATAAAAGCAACATCTTATTAATCGATTTGGTATACATAGTATAGAATGAATTGTTGGAGTTATTTTGTAGTCACTCAGTAATTAGAGAAGTTACAGAATAAGATCAGGTTGGGTGCAGCTCATATGCCCAGTGGCTGTTCAGGGGTAGATGTCAGGTCCAGAAAACTAGCAATACGTTCACTTTTTTTCTCTCCTGCTCTGAAAAGCCAAGATAGCCAAAGATGGGACTTACAGAATGATGGAGCTCAGTGAAAATTTGCCCCAGCAAAACAACTATTTAGATTACTTTACTTTAAAAACAAACGAACAAAAACACAAGCTGTTGTTTGAAAACTCCATAAATTGTCTTAAGGGCATACAGTCAATAAAGAAATGTCTGTTCAAGAAAATTGAGGAAAAGTCAGCCAGAGGTTATAATGTTGGAGCCATGACCTCTGGATTTCACCTCTCAGACATCTTGTTTGTTCTGGAAGTGCAACCCTCACCCCCCTCTTTCAGCCAAGAAAATGAAGATTCTCTCTCTTCTCAACTCATTATATGTAGTTACAGTTTCACTTATTAAAATCACTAGTGATAAATTTAAAATGAAATAAAGGCTACATCAAGCAATAGTTATAACAAGGGATTGTTTTATAATTAATGAAGACATAATTTGTAGAGCAATAAAAGCATCAAGCATAGGGGAATGGATTATATAGGAGTAAAGGTCCTATATGTTATTGGAACTAAGCTAGTGTAACTAGTGCAGGTGGCACAACAGGTTAAGCGCACATGGCATGAAATACAAGAAACGGTGTAGGGATCCTGGTTTGAGCCCCTGGTTCCCCACCTGCAGGGGGATCGCTTCACAAGCGGTGAAGCAGGTCTGCAGGTGTCTATCTTTCTCTCCCCTCTCTGTCTTCCCCTCCCCTCTCGATTTCTCTCTGTCCTATCCAACAATGGCAGCAATAACAACAACAATAAACAACAAGGGCAACAAAAGCGGGGGAAGCCTCCAGGAGCAATGGATTTGTAGTATAGGCACCAAGTCTCAGTTACAACTCTGGAGGAAAAAAAAAAAAAACTGAAGTACAGTCTGTATTGTAAGATTCAGGCCATCCTTTAAGAAAATAATTCAAAAATACATTTAACATCATTAAAGAAATTAAAATGTTGCTTTAGAAAATATATATACATTTAAGTGCTAAGGAACAAAGTAAAGGAGGAATAGAGGAACAACAAAGGCATGAGGCATATAGACAGAATAAAAATTAACGCAGCAAATGTAGCTATAACTATATTTTAATTAGGAATAGATTGAACTACTCAATCAAAAGATATTGCCCAATCGGATTTAAAGTTAAGTTCTGCAGGAAAAGCATTTTAAATTAAAAACAAAACAAACAAAAAAACCCACGAATAGATGGAATGTAATAGGATGGGAAAAGACATGATAGACAAAAACAACCAGGACTGAGATGGAGTGGCTGTACTAAAAGAAAAAACAGACATTAAAATAAAAAATGTGCTGGGGACATAGCATATTAGTGATGCACAAAGATGTTCATGCCTGAGGCACCAAAGGCACCAAGTTTAATCCCCATGACCAATATAATTGAGAGATAAGACCACTCTGGTAAAATAAACAAACTCCTAGAATTTAAAGAGATGAATTATTTTTGTAAAGGGTAAGTCTACCAGGAGTACTATGGGCCAACGAATAAAGCACAAGACAAACTAGAAATTACTTAGAAATATATGAAAATGAAAATACAACATATTGGAAGAGGCGAGATAAAGTGAGGGAATAAACAGAGAAATTAGAGCTATAAAAGAGAAGAAAGGTTTCAAATCAATGATCTTTAAGAAATTCAGACAAGAAAAAAGCAAAGGGAACCTCGAGTAGCTGCAGGAATAAAAATTGTGGAAACAATAAATATTTGAAAAAGAACATAAATGGATCATTTTATCACCTTGTTGAGGGAAATGGAAGTGGTGATAGGTGTGGCTTGGAAAGGTGAAGGCAGGGCTTCAGTGTTATAAACTAGACTTGTGGGCGTGGCTTCTTCGGTTGCCTAGGGGAGCCCTGGTGGAGATGTTACTAAGGCCTGTGAGGGGTCTCCCTCTCCCTCCCCCCCTTCTCTCCCCTCCCACTCCCCCTCCCACTCCCCCTCCCTCTCCCCCTCTCCTCCTTCCTCTCCCCCTCCCCTCCCACTCCTCCTCCCTCTCTCACTCTTCCTCCCTCCCCCCTTCCTCTCCCCCTCTCCTCCCACTCCTCCTCCCTCTCACTCCTCTCCTTCTTCCCCTTCCTCTCCCCCTCCCCTCCCACTCCTCCTCCCTCTCTCACACCTCCCTTTCCCCCTCCCCTTCCCCTCCCACTCCTCCCTTTCTCACTCCTCCTCCCTCTCCCCCTCTTCCATCCCTCTCCCCTCCCTCTCCCCTCCCTCTCCCTCTCCTCCCCTCCCTCTCCCCTCCCTCTCCCTCTCCCCCTCCCTTTCCCTTTCCCTCTCCCCCTCCCTCTTCCTCTCCCTCTCCCTCTCCCCCTCCCTCTCCCTCTCCCCTCCCTCTCCCCCTCCTCTCTCCCTCTCCCTTCCTCCAACTCCACCTGATGTTGAAATGTTCTCAGTTTTCCTGAATAAAGTTTAAAATTTCTGAAAATCATGGTCTTTTCCCAATTCTTTGTTGAAACTACACATGATGAACTTTTAATGTCGGGAGAGCAACCTGGCCAATCAATTCCCCCCAATACAACACTGTGCACAAAAGTTAACTCAAAATGGAATAAAACACAAACTGTATCTTAGTCTCAGTGACAGCTGTGGTGGTTATTAGAAGAAAAGGGAGAGGCACTCTGTACATGTGTATAGTGCTAGTCTCTGTTTGAAAAGGCAGATAAGGTTTCTACAGAGAGATGATATTCCTGTGGTCAGGGACACAGTCTTCAATCTTCAATACTCACACTGGATTACTCACCCTCAGTTTCATATCAAATTTGCCCTCCGGAACTTTGTGCCCTTGACTCATCCTCATTTTGAGTTCCCCCTTGAAAAACTTTTTTTTCTTCACTTGCTAAACACTGTTTTCCAGGCCCAGTACAAATATTTCCCTTCTTTGTAGCCTTCCAGAATATCTCAGGCAAAATTAACTTCCCCTTTTCTCGGTTGCTATTTATTTTTTGTGTTTTGTTTGTTTATTAATGAGAGTGGAGAAAGATCGAACTAGGACATGTCTCTGGCCCATGCAATGCTAGGATCAAACGCAGGGCGTCAAGTTTGAGAGGCCAATGTTTTATCCACTACATCTCCAGGACCTCAGTTTTCATCTCTCAAATATCACAAGGCACTTCTGTGGCCATCAAGGCACTTCTTTCATTTGCCTTAGGGTGAAATTCATCTATGAACTTCCATTTATGAAGGTTCCTGTAGAGTCAGGAAATGGGCTATTTCCTCCTCTCTCTAAGGTTTATCTCTGAACCTTTCATTCACACTGCCCCCCCCCCCCCCAGATATATTGGATAAACTGGAATACAGGCAACTTGCAAGGAGCTAAAAAGGACTTTGGCTCCTCACCTCATTCTTACTTTCCACATCCAGGCACATGACCTTGAGTACCTCATTATCACTTTTATCTCGAAGACTCAAATTAAAACAGTGACGTGCCGATTGAGTGTACAATTTACAGTTTGCAAAGACTCAGGTTCAAGCCCCCATACAATCCTCACCTGCAGGGGGGAAACTTATTGACTAGTGAAGCAGTGCTGCGGATTTCTCTCCTTTTCTCTCCCTGTTTGCCTCCCCCTTCCTGGTCAATTTCTGTCTCCATCCAACAATAAATACATAAACAGATAAATATAAAATGGTGACATGTATATAAAGACTCTGATCCAGTTGCCTTCTGATTAATCCAAATTAGCACTAGCTCACAAACAAGCTAGTTATTGTTCAGCCTTGGCATGTGGTCATTGTTGCCCAGCTAAGAAGAAGGCATAATAAAACGCTACCAAGTACTTTGAGCTGGCAAAACTGTGTTTATACAATTACATAAAAACAAGCTAATGTGATGGCATTCCTCTGGTTTAATGATGTTGGGGTCAGGAAATTACAGCTCCCTGGCGACATGTTTTACTGCAGATGGGTTTATATCTCACTGGAAAATAATCTTGATTTGAAGCTATTCTTTCTTGGGTAGAGGGTTAGCTGTAAATAAAGGGCTAGGGAAATTAATGCCTAAGAGAATTTTCTCTCCCCCAGAAAGATGCATATGAAGAATGTCAGTGACAGGACTGAACTTGAAACTTTCATTAACAATTTGCTGGTGGCCGTGAACTAAAACATAGTAAGAAGAGGCTGAACACTGGCACACCCAGTTGAGTCCACATGTCAACATGCACAAGGACCTGTGTTCAAGCCCCTGATCCCTACCTTCAGGGGTGAAGCTTTACAAGTGGTGATGCACTGCTGTAGGTGTTGTTCATTCTATTTCTCCCTACCCTCTCAATTTCTTTCTGTCCTATCAAATCATTTTTTTAAAGCTTAAGTATTTTTTAATATTTCTTAATCTTTATTTACTTATTATTGGATAGAGACAGAGCAAAATAGGGAGAGAGAGAGGGAGAGGGGGAGAGAGAGAGAGAAACAGAGAGATACCTGCAGCCCTCGCTTCACTACTCGTGAAGCATTCCCCCTGCAAGTGGGGATCAGGGGCTTGAACCTGGGTCTTTGTGCACTGTAATGTGTGCACTTAACCAGGTACGCCACCACCTGGCCCCTCAAATAAATTTTAATTTAAAAAACATTTAAAAGCATAGTAAAGGGTATTTCCTAATGTTCCCAGTTTTCTCTCTCAAGCAGTTATACCAACCCCCATCAACCCTGACAAGTTTCTCTGGATATGAATCAAAAGTTCTAAGGCAGTTGTAAAAAAGCCACTGAACTTACGACCAAAAGACCTGGTTACAGATCCTGCTGATGACTAACTAGCACTTGGGCATGTCCCTGGACGCTTTTAGGCATTTGATTGCTCATCGGTACCTACAAACATTGCTCGGGGCTCCTTCTGTAGTTCGAGTTGAATCTGTGCCAGTTCATTAAGAGTGTTGCCCCACATCTACCAAATCTCTGACATTGACCCATCAACATTGAGGTCACTGTTCTAATTGTGCTGATCCACACACACATGGGGGTGACCTGGTTTTCTTTGTGGCCTACCCTGAGCCTGGCACTCAGTGACCCCTGGTAATGGCATTTGGCAGGGGCCCTGTGTTTTAACCGTGGGCTTGAGGATAAGCCTTCAGTTTGCCATCTTTGCAGCAAAGCCTGAGATTTTAATGAACCGGTTTGTACAATCACCAGCCTTTAAGGATTTTATCACAGCATTGTTTTTAATCTCAAGTGAAAAGGACCCAGTGTTCATGTACTGAAATAGAGAGTTTGGACAAGTGATATATTTCTATACAGGAGTGATGCCTTCCGCAAACAAGAGGACATTCAGCACAGCTAAAGTAAAACGAAATCTGACTTCATGAGGTATGTGTATAACCAAGAGCACCTCTCCAACACTGCTGCTGGAACTCATATATTTGAAGCAAGGACTAACTAGACAACAATATTCAACATTTCTGAAGCCAAAATCCCCAGATGGGAACCTCAAGGGACTAGTGTTCCGTTATTAGATTTGTGAAATGAAGATGCTGTGAGGCATCATGTCAAGTTATGCCACATTTTTGGTGATATCTTTTGCCTTGGTTTACCACTAGGTGCATTCCCAATGTATTTTTTTTAAAAAGAAAATTATCTTTATTTGTTTATTTCATAAAGACAGCTGGTCTGTAACCTTAAGCGAACTGTGGTAGATTGCAATAGGGAGACTGAAGATTCAGAACTCTGGTGGTGGGAATGGCGTGGATTTAAACCCCTGTTGATATGTAATTTTGTAAAATAAAAAAAGAAATAAAGAAAGAAATGGGCAATATATAGATATAGGTGATATAGCTACAAATGGTATAGATATAGATATATAATTATAGATAGAAAGTCAAAACATATCTGTGACCTAGGGAGAACTAATGCAGTTTCATACTATGTGTGCTTAACCAGGTGAGCCACCTTCCGGCCCCCTATTGTAATTTCTTTTTTTTTTTTATTTAAGAAAGGAGACATTAACAAAACCATAGAATAAGAGGGGTACAGTTGCGCACAATTCCCACAACCCGATCTCCATATCCCATCCCCTCCCCTGATAGCCTTCCCATTCTCTATCTCTCTGGGAGTGTGGATCCAGGGTCATTGTGGGTTACAAAGGGTGGAAGGTCTGGCTTCTGTAATTGCTTCCCCGCTGAACATGGGCGTTGACCGGTTGATCCATACTCCCAGTCTGCCTCTCTCTTTCCCTAGTAGGGTGGTGCTCTGGGGAGGCAGAGCTCCAGTACACATTGATGGGGTCGTCTGTCTAGGGAAATCTAGGCAGCATCTTGCTGGCATCCGAAACCTAGTGGCCGAAAAGAGAGTTAACATAAAAAGCCAAACAAATTGTTGAACAATCATGGACCTAAAGACTGGAATAGTGCAGATGAAGTGTTGGGAAGTATTCCCTGCATGCTCTTGTGTACTTCTGCTTTCAGGTATATATTTTTTCCTAGTTTATGGGCATGTGTGAACCTATGCTCTATCTCAGGGGACCTAGACTATATCTAGGTTTGGAGAATTTATTGGGGAGTGGGCCACCTGGAATGGAATTAGAGAATACTATGAAAGGAAAGGTCTCATCCGAGTGATGAAGCTGAGGGGTTGTCATTCCACATCTGAAGTCTCTGGTCACAGTCTGAAGTGAAGCATGTTGGGATGGCACTTGTTGCATTGATTAGGTTGCGGTCCACGGATGCAATATTATTTGATTTGAATTGAGAGCAGCATTCAGGAATGTTTCTAATGGAGGGAATGACAACACAGAACTCTGGTGATGGGAACATTATGCAATTATATGCAATTATACCTCTAGTATTTTATACTTTTCTAAATCAATATTAAACTACTAATAAAAACAAGAGAAAGAGAAATAATACAGCACCAAAGTATCCTCCAGTGTGGTAGGGGTCAGACTTGAATGTAGGCCACATGAATAGTTAAGCAGGCATTCTCTTAAGTGGTCCATCTTGCTGTCCCTTTTAATATTTAACATTTTTTTTTGACTGAGGGATATAAAAGGGCCTATAGCCCCTGGGAGCTAGTATAGTGGGTAAGTTATTAGACTTGCAATGATGAAGTCACAGGTTTGATCCCCAGCATCACATTTGCCAGGGTGGTGTTCTGGTTCTCTCTCTCTCTCTCTCTCTTTCTCTTTCTCTCCGAGTATAGACCCAAGGCCATTGTGGGATGCAGAAGGTGGGAGGTCTGGCTTCTGTAGTTGCTTCCCTGGTGAACATGGGTGTTGACAGGTTGATCCACACTCCCAGCCTGTTTCTCTCTTTCCCTAGTAGGTTGGGGCTCAGGGGAAGTGGAGCTCCAGGACACACTGGTGGGGTCATCTGTCCAGGGAAGTCTGGTCAGCATCATGCTAGCATCTGGAACCTGGTGGTTGAAAAGAGAGTTAACATACAAAGCCAAACAAATTGTTGATTAATCATGAACCTAAAGGCTGGAATAGTGCAGATTGGAGAGTTTGGGGGGGGGTCCTCCATTTTGTAGATAGCTAAAGGCATATTTTAGTTATATTCTAAAGGCTATACTAGTTTTTTTTTCCCCTGAGCCTAAAATCTGATATGCCGGTGGATCCAAGTTATTTATGTCATGGCTAGATAAAAGACCAGAAAGCTGGATCAGGGAAAAGAGTAACTCCCAAATATGGGAAAGGGAGCTACATTCCCGTTGTTGACTGTAAACTCCATCGATATGATCTGATCTGGGGCCCATATTCAACTATGTGACCTCTGCATCCCTGTAGATCTGAGCTCACATTCTGTGGTCATGAATAGGAACATTCCAAGCTGCCTCAATTTCAGGACCCATCTTCCTCAGGTGTAGCAAAGAGTATGTTGTTCTTCCTCCCTTCGGAGGATGGAACATTCTCTGATGTTGTTGATCCAAGTTGAGGGCAAGGTCCTATGGGGGCTCACCAAGGGGTCTGTTATGTTGTTCCTGATAGAAATGACCAGTAACAATGGAGAGAGGGATTTATTCGAGGTCTAAGGCCCATCATGTCTGTTTGGGTATCTCCGAACTTCCTGATTAGGGCCCCAGCTGATGGGATGGCCTGATAGTGACTAAAGAATCATCATTAAAGTATGCCAGTCTCTTGCCCTTATTCAGCTTTTGCAGTCCTTGATTTGATGATCTTAGCTTTGGAGTGAGTGAGAGAACTGTAATAGGAAGTAGGTGAGGAGGGTATCTAAGCCTAAGTAGACACTATTTCATTATGAACTTTGTACTGACTCACTATAGACTATTGTGTATTTTTGCTTTCAGGTATATATTTTGCCCTAATTTATGGATGCATATGAACATATGCTCTATTTTTATATTCATTATTCGAATGAAAATGAGCTTTTATTGCCTTAAACAAGAGACAGTGAATAACACTCAGAAAAAAAAAATGTCCACAATGACTAACCCTTTCCATTACTAGTCACTTTCTCCCCTTGTGGTCCAGCTCTCAAATGTCCTCAGGTCAGTTCAGCTTAGCTCTGCTCTGTACTCTCATTTAAACTGCATCTTCTTCTCTAGCCCTTTCTCCATGTTGCTGCTTCCTCTCTATCTTTTTATATTTATGACCCAGAGTCAAAGGTCAAATTCCAGGTCCTCTCTTGTTCAATCACTTGCCTTGCATTCTTACTTTGAGGGCATTTTTTCCTATTCTTTGCTTGACACCAGGAATTCTTGGAATTGCAGTTTTCCTATATCAAATTGCACACCTTAATTCTTTAGGATCATGAAGCAAAGGTAACAGCCTAGTAGAGACCTGTAACAGATTTAGGGGTGTGTGTGGGAGAGGGGGGGATTTCAGGGATGATCAGATCATGTGGAGGAACCCCTGGAATAAAATTTGTGCCTTGGAGACCTCAGAGAACTCCTTGCCTCTTTGACTATGTGAGTGCGCACAAGAAGTTGCCCATTGGGGGGGTCGGGCGGTTGGGCGGTGGCGCAGTGGGTTAAGCGCATGTGGCGCAAAGCGCAGGGACCGGCGTAGGGATCCCGGTTTGAGCCCTGGCTCCCCACCTGCAGGGGAGTCGCTTCATAGGCGGTGAAGCAGGTCTGCAGGTGTCTATCTCTCTCTCCCCTTCTCTGTCTTCCCCTCCTCTCTCCATTTCTCTCTGTCCTATCCAACAACGAATTGCGTCAACAAGGGCAATAATAATAACCACAATGAGGCTACAACAAGGGCAACAAAAGGGGGAAAAAATGGCCTCCAGGAGCGGTGGATTCATGGTGCAGGCACCGAGCCCAGCAATAACCCTGGAGGAGGAAAAAAAAAGAAAAAAAAAAGTTGCCCATTCAGGGACCAAGATATGTTCTTCACTAGACATAGACTTGCCTTGGAGTTGGAAGTCTCCAGAATCATGAGAAATACATTTATGCTGTTTCTATGTTGCCTTGTCTGTAATATTTGCTACAGTCACCAGAATTGCCTTAGGCACACAAGAAGCATGAACTCATCACTAGTAGGCATGCCACCAAAATACAAACCCTTCAAGAAGAAGATTTCATTAATATCATGAGAACAGTTAGCTCTAGCAGGTAGTCTAATAAATTTTTATTTGTGGGAATGGAAGGAAGAAAATGACCAAGACCCACAAGATGGAAGTGCTAATAAAACTGGCCTTGGTTATCTTTTGCCATGGGGGAAATGACTCTGGTTAGTAACTCTGTTTTTTAAGTACACAATGTAACTAATTTATTCAAGTCTGTGCTCATAATATATAATAAAATGTCCCCGTATTATTAGAATGGTAAGGTCTCTTATAAAATACTTTCTGAATGAAGGTTAAAATGATGATAATAGCATTCCCTGAGAAAAGGTTTGGCTATATCTAGACTAAAACCTAAACAGACATGACCATGACTTTTTTTTTTCTGTACTCACAGGCATTGCTTGTTCTCATCAGGGTCAGAGTTTAAATGTACTAGTATGGACAAATATTTAAAGGGATTCATAAAATAGAGACTTTTGAAGTAGCATACTTACTCTCTCTAATTTATATTTTATAGAATTGAGGGTCCATAAACCCACACACATATAAACAGTTAATTTACAATACAGGAAACCAGAGCATTAAATGGAGAAAGATAGTCTTGAAAACTATGTTGGGGACCAGAAAATAGCTCACGTTTAGAGTGTATTGCTTTGCTATGTGAGCAACCCAGCTTTGATTCAGGTTAGAGTACAGAACCAATGCATTAGTAGTCTCTCTCTCTCTCTCTCTTTCTTTCTTTCTCTCTCTCTCTCTCTTTCTCTCTACTTCTACCTGAAAAAAATATGTTGGGAAAGCTCTGTAGCTATTTACAGAAGAACAAAATAGGAACATTATGCCACTGTAAACAAAGTTAAAACTCAAAATGGATCAAAGACCTATATGTTGGAACAGAAAATATAAAATACATAGAAGGAAATATCAGTATAACACTTCATGATGTTTATTTTGGAAATGTATTTGAAGTCCTCAAGCAAGAAAAAATCAAAACAAAAAAACCAATGGTACTACATCAAAATGAAAAGCTTCTGCACAGCAATAGGAGACATCATGAAAACAGAAATATATACTTCTGAGTGAAAAAAGATATTTACATACCATAAATCAAACAAAGGACTAATAACAGGAATATATAAAGAACTCACAAAACTCAGCAGTAGCAACAAAAAGGTCATTAAAAATGGGGTGGGGAGAAATCTGAACAGGCTCTTCACTAAAGTAAATATTTAGATGACCAACAGGTATATGAAAAAATGCTCAAAGTCACTGATAATAAGAGAAATACAAATCAAGACAACAATGGGACACCACCTTATACCAGCAAGAATATTACATATATATATATATATATATATATATATATATATATATGTATATATACATATATCACCTTATACCTGCAATATATATATATATCACTATATTGAGGAAATGTTGCTTTACAAAATTATCATATGGTTACAGTTCCATATCTCCCCAAGATGGGTATTGGATTCTTTTTTTTTCTTTGTTATTTATAAAAAGGAAACACTGACAAAACCATAGGATAAGAGGGGTACAACTCCACACAATTCCCACCACCAGAACTCCATATCCTATCCCCTCCCTTGATAGCTTTCCTATTCTTTAACCCTCTGGGAGTATGGAACCCAAGGTCACTGTGGGATGCAGAAGGTGGAAGGTCCCACTTCTGTAATTGGAAAGGAGAGGTTCCAGGACATATTAGTGAGGTCATTTTCCCAGGGAACTCAGGATGGAATCATAGTAGCCTCTGAAACTTGTGGCTGAAAGACAGTAAGACAGAAAGCAGGACAAGATGCTTAATAAACAGGAACCAAAACAAAGGAATAGAGCAAATGAGAATATGGATCTTAAGGTGGATAGAAGCTAGAAAGTCTATTTTAGGTATGTTCCTAGGGGCCCATGACGTTGGTGAATTTCTGCTTGAGGTTGATAGGTAATACATATATTGACTGAAAATATTGCCTGGGATAGAAAGCTGAATTAAAACAGAAAGTAGTTCAAAAACTTGAAGAAAATATATAAACACAATTGACTGTTTATCCCCACAATATGATGTAGGCCCCACATATATTCATATTTAGCACTGGAGCCTGTGTCCCTGTCAGTTTGAATCTCTGTGTCCTTGTCAATCTGAACTCACAATCTATGGTCACAGATGAGAACATTCTAGGTTGAACTCATTTCAGGATCGGTCTTCCTAGGGTGGCAGGGTAGGATGACCGAGCCTCCCTTCAGAAAATGAGGCAGTCCCTACCACTTCTACTTTACAGTGAGGACAATGTCCTGGAGAAGCCCTCAAAATGGTTTGTTATGATGTTCCTGATGGAAGTGATCTATTAGAGGTCTAGGCTCATTGTATCTATGTGGGAATTCAAGGATTCCTAGATTAGGGCTCTAGATGTTGGAGTAATCTGGTATTAACCAAAAAAAGGCCACCATTAAGTGAGCCAGTCTTTTGCTTTATCTAGTTTTTGTAGTCCTTTCTTTATCAGATGAGCTTAGACTTTCTTTCTTTTTTCTTTTTCTTTTTTGCCTCTAGGGTTATCTCTGGGGCTTAGTGCTAGTGCTACAAATCCACTCCTCCTGGTGGCCATTTTTTCTTTCTTTTCTTTTTATTTTTTTCCTTTTCTTTTTAATTTTGATAGGGTAGAGAGAAACTGAGGAAGGAGGGGAAAATCGAGAGGGAAAGAGAACAATAGACACCTTTGGACCTGCTTTTCCACTTGTGAAGCACCACCCCTTGCAGGTGGGGAGCAGGGGCTTGAACCTGGGCCCTCAAATGAGTTCTTGTGCTTAGTACTATGTGTGCTTAACTGGGTGTGCCACTGCCAGATCCCTGACCTGAGATTTTTCTCCCAGTTATTAAAACAGTTATTTATTATATCCAAGCCAGTATTAGGTTTGCAATGTCTGGCCTCAAGTTAGGGAGGAAACATATTTAGGATTTTAGTAGGGTCTAAGTTGGCCTGAGGTTTTTTTTTTTAATTTTTATTTTTAAATTTTTTATTTAAGAAAGGATTAGTGAACAAAAGCATAAGGTAGGAGGGGTACAACTCCACACAATTCCCACCACCCAATCCCCATAACCCACCCCCTCCCATAGTAGCCTTCCCATTCTCTAGCCCTCTGGGAGCATGGACCCAGGGTCGTTGAGGGTTGCAGAAGGTGGAAGGTCTTCTGTAATTGCTTCCCCGCTGAACATGGGCGTTGACTGGTCGGTCCATACTCCCAGTCTGCCTCTCTCTTTCCCTAGTAGGGTGTGTCTCTGGGGAAGCTGAGCTCCAGGACACATTGGTGGGGTCTTCAATCCAGGGAAGCCTGGCCAGCATCCTGGTGGCATCTGGAACCTGGTGATTGAAAAGAGAGTTAACATATGAAGCCAAACAATTTGTTGAGCGATCATGGATCCCAAGCTTGGAATAGTGGAGAGGAAGTGTTAGGGAGGTACTCACTGCAAACTCTAGTGTACTTCTGCTTTCAGGTATATATTTTGCAGTAGTTTATGGATATGTGTGCACATAAGCTCTCTCTCACAGAAACTGGTGTATATCTAGGTTATGGGACTTTGTTAGAAAGTGAACTACCTGAGATGAAATTAGAGTGTACTATTAAAGGAAAGGTCTCACCCGAGTAATGAAGCTGAAGGGTTGTCATTCCACACGTGAAGTCTCTGGATACAGTCTGAGGTGAAGCATGTTGAGATGGCAATCGTTTGGCCTGAGGTTTTACTGCATTTACTTGTTTCATGATTCCAGTAAAGATTGTCATAGGGACAATAATTGTCCCTTACTATATATTTGTCAGTATATCTCTTGGCCAATTGTATACAGTGTTTCTTCTAGACTTTATCAAGCAGTAATAATAGAGTTGATGTTTTAAGAAAAGACTAAGAGTTATACCTTACTTTCTTTTGTGTATTTAGGTGAGTAGATAGAGTGGTTAAGGGAGGTGAAGTAGGGGATATGAGAGAAGGGTATCTAGGCCTAAGTAGTAAATATTTGACTGGACTGCTTATGGTGCCTTTTTAGGATTTTCTATACACTCAAGACTTTTATGAGATAATTGGTTTTAATGCTTCAAAAATATTAGCGTCAGTCAAGAAAGATTGAAGAACTATCAAGATTACAGAACAGCAAAGAGGACAAATGATAATTTGATAAATGTGATAATGGGTTGTTTCCTGTACCTGAATATTACTGGAATTGAGTAAGTTCTGTAGAATATATAATATAACACACTAGTATCAACTATTCCTAATGTGAGTTTTCTAAGACTGACATTTTTGTTATCACTAGGGCTCCACTGTTTAAGAGACCTTTTAAAATAGAGACATAGATAGAGAGACAAAGAAAGAGGGGAATGAGACCACAGAACTTTATGTGCATGGCAAAACAGGTACACAACCCAGCTGATCTGTTTTTCCAGCCCAGGACTGACTTTTTTTTTTTTGTCACACTCAGCACATGTTTATTAAATATCTGTTATGTTGCAAATGATAGGAGTATAGCACCCCTCAGTCCAGTGATATTATAGATAGTAGTAGTTACTTGAATTCAGAAATTTCAGAGGAAAGATGGTACTGAAGTCCCTAAAATGAAGTTGATGTTCTGATTGATCTGTGCTTTAAGATATCTTTGCAAAAGTAATGAGAAGTAAGACGAGACGACATCATTTTGTAAGTTGCTATCAGGTGGTTCAGAATATATATATATATATATATATGTAAGAACAAGAAAGAAAGTGAGAGAGGAAGCAAATGTGATAAAAAGTTAACACCTGGGAAAACTGAGTGATGAATGCATTGGATTCTTTATGCTGCCTTTGCAATTTCTGTAAACCTGAAACTGTTTCAAAACAAAAGGCAAAAGCAGTGAGGAAAATCTCTTCTTCCATACTTTCATGCACAAACGTGTGTATCTCCATAGTGCCATCATTTTGGTGATAGAATTATATATACATAACTGGGATATTATAGATAGAATTAATCTTCTCTGTGCTTTTGCATTTCTCAAATATTCAGACATGAATATACTTTCACTTTATTTTTTAAATAGGGTCAGGGAAAGTAGAGAAACAGTAAAAGAGTTTGGGGCAGCCATGCTTCCAACAGTGTAGTAGGGGCCAAGTTGGAACTTGGGTCATGCACATGGCAAAGCATCACACAATCCAAGTGAGCTATAACATGTTTTGACTTTTATGATATGAATTTATATATTTACTTTTCAAAACACTGCAGGGCTAAGGCACTGTCATGATGGTACCTTGTCAGTTTCTTACTCTTCTCACTTGGTGCCACCCACCCTGGGCCTCTCCACAGCTGCGACTGTGTCAGAAAAGCTCTGAATGAGATCATGACAGTAAGACAGCTGTAGTCTCAACTGACTTAGAGTAGCACATGCTTCTAACCCCCACTCGACTCCCAGGCATTGAGTGCACCATATTACAGAAGGAATTCTAAAAATGGCAATGTGCACACTCTTCGGTATAGAAATACCCTTTTGCTTTCTGGTGGTTTCAGAGCTTCAGCCTGATGAAGCTGGGGAATTTGTATTGCTAAAGTGCCATTCAACCTCTAAAAAAAGCAAGTTATTACTTATTACAGATCTACAGAGTATGTCCTCTTACTAGGCAGAGTACTATTTTTCTTTGCACTATAGTTTTAAAAAAACCTACTTTGAACAGTGCTTCTCACAGAATTGGCATAAATAACAGAGAGTCGAGGAATATAAGTATTTTCGGGGTATCTCTCTCCCTCTCCAGCGGGGTGGTCTCCAGGGGAAAGGTAATGGGCTGGTTCTTTCTTGCTCACGACAGGGGTGACACGAAGTAAAAGACACCTGGGGATTCTTAGCATGCCTAGAATCTGAGTCCTAGAATCCCAGAATCCTAGAGTCATTTATTAGCAAAGTGGACATGAGTTAAATAGAAAAGCAATGAAGTTAATTATTGTTGAAATATGTCAGAAATTACAGGTTTCTTAACGGTCAGCATGCCCCTAAGGTAGGGGGCTGGTATGACAGGAACTGATGAGATACAAGACAGTTATTCTCCATGACACAAGCAACATAATTATCCAAAGGTATCTGAGAGAAGCATAGGGGTTAAACCCATAGGGTGAGACAGAAAGAAGATGGATATCAAAAAGCCATATTGTTTGGAATTTCTCTTGTCTGGGGTCTGAGGTGTGTGATGAAGTGTGTGATAAGGTGTGTTCTTCTGTGATCAGAAGGTGACTTTGAATAAGTGAATCTGTGGCCATGTGGCCTGCAGTTAATAGAGGGAAGTACTGGAGTTTCTGTGGGCCTGAGAGTCAAGAAGGAAAGAACCAAGTCTGAGTTTCCCCCCTTATGCTCACCTCAGTTGAGAGAGACTTACCAAGAGGTTATCTTCTCAGACCTCCATCCAAAGACAGGGGTGGTTCTCCCTAAGCTCTATCAGGCTTACACATGGTCCCAACAAAGTATAGCAGCTGAATACCAGGCTAGTATGGTGGGCGGGAGAGAGGAACTCGTGGTGGAGCGGGAACACAGTGCAATGCCTTTATTGATCAGAGATGACACTTTTATATATATCTTTAACTGGAAGTGGCAAGTGGGAAAAGGAAATGGCTAGGAGAGGAGGTGGAGAAAAGGAAAGAGCAGGCTAATAGTAGAAACTGCCTTAGCAACTGTTGCGAAGGTTTTAACCAGTGGGATTAATTAATACCCTGAAGGAAGGGTGGGTTTCAGGCAAAACAATGATTATGTAAATAGACCATAGTATCAGTGATGGAGCAGAGCAGCGGGGATGCCCAACATCTCCCCCTTTCTTTTTATCTAATGGCCATTTATCAGGAATGTGTGGTGCTTAGTGAGGCAGGGAGTCTGATAGGACTAGGCACACCTCTGGAGTTACTACTGTCCCTCCTTGCTCAACCTCTCAGTAGAGATAGAGACTAACAGGATTGACACACTCCTCAGGTTAAAGTCCTGCCAAGCTCAACCACATCCTCACAATTTCCTGGCATCTCCATCTTTATAAATGGCCATATCTAAATGGGTCAAGGTCTGTAAAAGACTTCATTTCTGTCAGAGGAATAGCAGTGTAGGGGTGAACAGAAACCTATATCATGTAGGCGTTTTTAAAAGAACTGGAATAAGACTTGGAGTGATAAGTAATAGTAGCAAGGGACAGCATGATACTGAAGAGAGGCCTGGTAGGTGGAAAGGGGCTGCCTGATAGGCAGAGGAGTGGGGACCTGATAGCTGAGGGGCAAGAGGGGTGATCTGGTGTTGAAGAATCCTGAGACAGCTGGCTGCGAAGTCCATGGACTGCTATGGTTAGTCCTTGAGAAGTTCAGCAGCATAAAGGGAGTGTACAAAAGTCTACCAGCAAGTCCGATAGAAGTGTCAGCCCAATTCCAATGACCAGAGGAAGAAATGCCACACGTCTATCTCGATGGGGGAGCACAGCCACTGGAATTCTGCTTTTCTGTAGAGAATGAGCTGGAACTGCCAAAAGGTGACAGGTGAAACAAAAGTAGGAAGGCATACAGCAATGGGCAAGAGAAAGGCAGTAGGAAAGTTTTGTCCTTGGAGTCTGTGAATCAGGTTCTTCAGATTGTGTCAGGTCACATCATGGATTTTTTGGGGGGCGTTGTAGTCATGCCATCTTGTGGGCAATGTCAGAGGACAGGGGTCCAAATGGATTTCCAGTGATTCCATATGAACAGATGCTTCTTCATGTGAAGGCCTGACATAGCTGTAATTGTTTACTTGTGAAGAAAAAAAACTTGTAACAAGTTAGAAGTTTACTATAATTGATAATTGGATGATTAGAATTGATTTAATTATCTTTATAATTTTGTTTAAAGGTCATCTTATGTGACTTCGTGTAGCAGTCTCTGTACAGCAGGATCTTCAGAACAAATTTAGTTAAAATATATTGATTTTTAACTAATTTGTACCTTAGACTTTAAACAATACTCAGGTTACTTAGAGAGTTAACACATGTTAGTGACAGTGTTTTTTAGAATATTTACAATGCCAGATTTGTTGTGGATTAATTTCCACAAGACTAGTTTACAGGGCATTTTTGGGAGCCCTCCAAAAATGTCCTGTATAGAGAATTTGTATTTTAATTTTGGAGATGATGAATTGTCACATCAAATATTTAGACTTTTACAATAAATAGTTACTTTAGCAAATTAATTTAACCTTTATGTGAATCATGTTGAAAATTTCCTCATTTAACCCTTCGTGGTAAGGATGTAGCTTCAAAGTTACACTTTTAATGTTAAAGTCAATGTTTACCAAACTTCAAACACATACATAAACATGTAGTCTTTAACACACAAGAGGAGAAAAACCTTGTTATGAAGACATATCAGTTTAAACACAAATTTAGATCTGTACTGTCCTAGTTGATCCATTTCTACTCACACAGATTAAGACTAAACATTTCACATTTATACCAAGATGTAAAAAAAATCAAAAGAGGAAAAACAAATTTTTTGAACTGTTTCTGGAAGTCTCCAGAAACTATGGCTGCATCCAGCATTTTTTAAAAAATTTTATTTAAGAAAGGATTAATTAACAAAACCATAAGGTAGGAGGGGTATAACTCCACACAATTCCCACCACCCAATCTCCATAACCCACCCCCTCCCCTGATAGCTTTCCCATTCTCTATCCCTCTGGGAGCATGGACCCAGGGCCATTGAGGGTTGCAGAAGGTAGAAAGTCTGGCTTCTGTAATTGCTTCCCCGCTGAATATGGGCGTTGACTGGTTGGTCCATACTCCCAGTCTGCCTCTCTCTTTCCCTAGTAGGGTGGGTCTCTGGGGAAGCTGAGCTCCAGGACACATTGGTGGGGTGTTCAATCCAGGGAAGCCTGGCCAGCATCCTGGTGGCATCTGGAACCTGGTGATTGAAAAGAGAGTTAACATACGAGGCCAAACAAATTGTTGAGCAATCATGGACCCAAAGCTTGGAATAGTGGAGAGGAAGTGTTAGGGAGGTACTCACTGCAAACCCTAGTGTACTTCTGCTTTCAGGTATATATTTTTAGCATATGGAGAGCATATGGATTATAAGCTTTTTTGAGCTTTCTCCCATCTGAGATGTAGCCTACATAAATTTAGAAAAGGTATCACTTGAGACAAAGACATATTTTTGTTTGCCAAATTTGGGTAAGTGGGTGGCATCAATTTGCCAAAGAGCATTGGATTTTAAGCCTCAGGGGTTAACCCCAAGAGTTTGAAAAGCAGATGTCTTGATTAGACATGCAAAGGAGGAACATGTAGCAAGGATTCATTTCAACTGTGCCAGAGGACTATCAGGAAATCGAGCTTGAAGGCCTATAAGATTAACATGAGTTAGGGAATGAAAGTCAGCAGGATTAGAGACAGAGGCTAGGAGAATTCCTGTGGGGGTGAAGCAGTCAGCTGCAGCATTCCCTTCAAACAGGGGACCAGTAAGAGGGCTGTGGGAACAAAAGTTTTGAACATACAGTGGTTGAGTTCGAGAACAGAGCATAGAGGCAGTTTGAATTAAGAGAGGAGAAAGTGGGTTGTCATCAATTCTCACATAAGAATGAGAAAGCCATGGAAGTAAGTTAATGGTATACACACTGTCATAAAAAGGGTTGAAGGGTTCTGGTACAGCTTTTAAGGCTAGGAGAACAGCATAGAGTTCTTTGTACTGAGGGGAGTTATCAGGAAGCTCAATAAAGAGGGATGTGGGACATTGTTTATCTGGATAATATATAAGGGCAGCAGCTCCCTTCTTGCCACTATCAGTAAAAATTGTGAGAGAAGAGGGGATGGGATCTCAAGAGAAAAGTTTAGGTACTAGTAGAGGCAAAAGAGGTAAAGAAGCTGTCAATTTATTAGAAGGAAAATGATTATCTAATTGTCCTGGAAAACCCATTAAACTTACAGCAAAATGAGAATGGTGGCATATGAGCCACTCTGTATCTGTGAGAGAAAAAGGAAGAATAATTGAATCTGGTTCCCTTCCTAAGACCTGAACTGATCTGTTTCTTCCTTGGCAAATCATAGATGCTAAAGCATCAATCTCGGAAAGAAGTCTTGGACCTCCCCCTACTGGCGTATGAAGCCATTCGAGAACACCATGACTCTGGTATATAGCCCCCACCATGGTAGGGGAGGAGTTAAAGATCAAAAGATTTACGGGAGAGGAGGGGGAGAACCTAAGGAGGTGCATGTCCTGGAGAGCCTGGTTAACCCTTTCCAGTGCCAAGGAGGCTTTGCAGGTTAACGTACACTTTGAGGAGGGCTGTTTGTTTCCTTTTAACAGATCAAAGAGTGGTTGGAGGCAACTAGTGGGGAGATAAAGATACTGTCTAAGCCAATTTAAATTTCCAAGAAAACTTTGTAAAGAAGCAAGAATGAGATTAGAAGGAAAAGTAACACAAGGTTTTAAGGAACGAATCTGTGTTAGAGAAATCTCTGAGCCTAAGAAAGATATTGGAGGAATTAGCTGTACCTTCTGAAGAGCTACATTAATGCCGCTTTTCTCTAAGGCAGGGATAAGAAAATCACATAATGCAGAGAGATCTGTATCTAATTCTCCCCATATTAAGACGTCATCCATATAATGAAAAACCTTAAGGCCCTTATGAATATATGGAAAAAAGGGCAGATTTAACAGCTTCTTGACAAATAGTAGGACTATTGGCCATGCCCTGGGGCAGTACCACCCACTCAAATCTATCGGCAGGTCTGGCGTTATTAACAGAGGGAAAGGAGAATACAAATCAATCTTGTGGGTGCAAGGGAATAGAGAAAAAACAATCTTGTATATTGATAGCTATGATTGGAATTCCCGTGGGAATTGCAGAAGCAAGAGGCAAACCCCTTTGGGGGGAGCCCAAATCTGCATGGTTTTATTAACTGCATGGAGATCTTGGAGGAGGCACCATTTTCCCAAGTGCTTTTTAATCACAAAGACAGGAGTATTCCATGGGCTCCAGGAATGGTGAATGTGTCCCAAAGACAACTGCTCTTGGACAAGCTCTTTTAAAATTTCTAGCTTCTCTTTAGGCAAAGGCCACTGCTCCACCCAGACAGGCTCGTTAGAAAGCCAATTTAAGCAGGGAGTTCTGTTACAAACAGTGGCAGTTAGTATTGGGGGTGCTGGTCAGATCTAGAAATCTCATGGGAGTGAGTGTGATGCCCTGCAGAGGCGTTTGAGGATATTACTACATCAAGAGATTCCAGCAAGTCTCTGCCCAATAAATTGGTGCTAATATCAGCTATCAAAGGACAAAAGCGTCCGGTAGTCCCTTGGGGGTCTTCCCACACAAGCTAATGTCGTGTGAGGAATCCTTGTGTCAATCCTCCAACACCATGTAGACATGGTCCTGGAAGGAGTTCCCAACTCTGAGGAACCTCTGCTTGCCTTAAAATTGTCTTGTCTGCTCTGGTATCAATCATACACTTAAAAGGAATTTCACCAATCTTTACTGTCATAGTAGGGTGACCCCTTTCTAAAGCAGAGGTGGTCCACAAAATCTCAGGCTCTGAATCCGCAACATTAGCTTCCTCCAGCCAGCTATTTTTATGCTGGGAGTTCCCACACACCATGCGCTCCTCCTTCTGCTCACTCTCTGCTATTGTTAAATGGCATGGTGGGCAGAGCGATGGGTTGGGTCCCGGGCTGGGCTCTTGTTTATGGAAGAAAGATGGTGACCTGCTTGACTCCCTTTTGAAGACTGGGCTGAGGATGCCCCGCGCCTAGTTTAAATCCCTGTTTAAATCTAAATTCGGCAGGGGCATGCCATTTTTATGGAACTTAGACCAACAATCTTTCCTCTAATGAAAACCTTTCTGGCATCTGGGACAAGGCGTTCAGGGTGTCTGTTTCCCTGACTGGAAGCGGGGTCATGGTTTATTTTCTGAACATTGGTTACGTCCATGCCCTTGGCGACTGCACTGGAAGCAAGCCCCCTTTCGCTTATCTAGGGTAGCTGCAAAGGCCTGTGTCATAATGGTTGCCTGATAAGAGCTAGATCCATTCTCCTGTGTCAACTGAACAATGAATCAGGGAAGTGGTTAGGCAGGTGAAATGAATTCCTTGCAAGAATGATGTTCTGGGTTTCATCCAGTATCTGACAGCTGGAACTGACCAGTGGTTGAGTGAATAGTCCTTTGATCTCAGGCAGGAAAGTGTTAACACCTCTGGATCGAAGAGGGTAGATTGTACTTCAGCATTCTTCAAAACTTTTAGTAAGGACTTTTTAGGCCAGATAGCTTATTTCCCCACCCCTATGTTTGCACCCCTGACCACCATGTGGGAGTACTTATGCAAAGAAAAAAACTTTAACAATCAGTATAACTGTGGTGTCTTTTCTCTGCTTCTCTTTTCCTCTTTCTAGGAAAAAAAAAAAAGACCATCAGGAACAGCAGGATTGGGTAATGCAGGCATAAATCCCCCGCAAAATCCTGGTGAGAAAGAAAATAATCACTTAATGCCAGCAGACAGCCTAAACTTTTTATCACTCAAAGTTCAGACCTATCTGGCAAAGCCCTTCACATTACATATTAACTGTGTCTCTAATTTGTGGTCATGGAGGAAGAATCACATGCCTTTGTATTCAAGATTCTTTTCATTCCCTCTGTCACTGTGAGTAATGAGTCTCTAAATTTTTTTTTTTCTCAAAGGCTGCCTCCATGCAAGTACAGAGAAAAAAATTCCTATCCCCTCACTAGAGGAACAGGGCACAGAGTAAATATTGACCTAGCTTCTTTCTTCCTCCCCAATTTTACCTTCTTTTCTTCCTTCCTTCCTTCTTCTCTCCCTTCCTTCCTTCCTTCCTTCTTTCCTTCATTTTCTTTCTTGTGCTGGGGCCTCAAGCATACATAATTTCACTGCTCCTGAGAGAGCTTTTTTCATTCTCTCTAGTTCAGAGAGAGAAAGAGACACAGAGAGATACAGACAAAGAGACTGAGAGAGAAGGAAAAGATGCCACAACACCCAGTACAGTAGCTTCCCTCAGTGCTATGATACCTAGGTGCCAGAGTTGAATACAAGCTTGAATCAGCTCTGGCATATTGTGGTGCAAATCCTATGTGCTGCTGTCTGTTGTGCTCCCTTCCCAACTCAGCATTAACTGCATTTTTTAGCAGCCTCTCTTTTGAGACAGTTTTATTTTACTCTTGTTTTAAATACGATAGTGTACTCTTTGGGAACACACAGTTAATTTTCTTACATTTGCAAATGTTTAAGAAATCAAGATAGGTGTCTAAAAAAAAAAGGGAGAGAGACTTCCTCCAAAAAAGGAAATAAAAAAGAAAGTAAGATAAAACATTTAGAACGAAATCCTGAAAATCATTAATTTACTCCCCACATTTTCCAAAGGAATTATGCTCAAAATACGGCATTATATTTAGTCTCTTTTCAGAAGACAAACTTAAATAATGATATTAGATTAAATGTAAAGATATAGCAGGCTTGTTAAATGACTTTAAAATATTAAAACTCAAGTATCTCACTATTTTTGCAATAGTGTCACCTTTGGCATGGGTATTCATAGCACCATTGCTTTTTAGTGATAATAGTAGTCAACACGTATAGCTATTTAAAGTGAAGTGTGTGCATTTATTCTTTTCATTCTTATTGTAGTATTGTAAACTTTAAAAAAAAAAAAAACAACAACTAAGAATCAGTTGCCCAAGGCACACAGTTAATAAATGGCAGAGCACAGGTTCAGTCTCAATGCTGACTACAGAAGACACATTTTTCGCTACTGCATATTGCTGTGTTTGAATTATTCAGAAGCAAATTGCAATGACAGTCTCTTCTCTTTGTCTTCCAGCATAATCTATGGAGGGGTCTTTCTCTTCCCTCACCCGCTAGCATTTGTTAAATGTTTATGAACATCTAGCCTCCTAAAGAACTGATTTATGATATTTGCCAATTTCCATGGTGTAACTACACCTCCTCAGACATTTTCAAAACAACAATTTGATGTGTCCGAACTGAACGTGGAGCTGAGAAGAGATATGCAGTAGAATTCATTAGTCATTTATTTCATATAAAACCATAGGTATCTACAATCTTAAAAACATACAGAAGAGTAAAATGCAATAAAATAATAATATACAATAAGTTTTGAGCATTGATTATCTTTGTTTTAAATATTATCTAGATAATTGTAAACTTACATAAGCTCTAATTTGACTTTCTTAATTCTTAAAAACTATAGTCATTGGTTCTCAAGAATTGGTTATCTCAGACAACACATTCTATGGAAGTACGTGTTAGTAAAATTAAGGTACGGGGTACAGTCTCAGTAGTGTGACTCTAATCCCTCCTCCAGAAAAATTTCTGGCCTGACCAAAACATCTTTAGGTAGACATCAACGAGTGGACTTTCTTTACTTAAGAGTGTCTGCTTCGCCACCTGGTGGTCATAATTAGCAATGCTTCTATTCCCTGTTAACTTTCTGGCACTCAGGTTTTATTTTAGGTCCTTGTCTCTGAGACAGGAAACAGTTATTCTCTACTGGGTAGTATTTTCAGTTGTTAATTTGGCTTCCAAAGTGTCGTTTGACTCTTTTTATCCGCACCATACTATATATAGATTTTTATAGTAATTTCCATACTTGGAGCCAATGAATAGAATTTTCTCCTCTGCTGAGTTTGCTACCCCACCTCCAGATTAGTAGGAGGTAACATCACTGGATATGTGCAAACAGGGTAATCCTAGTGTTGAATACTGTAAAAAACAGTCCAGGTTCTTGTCGCCATTTTCTAAGAGGAATGCTAAGTTCTTGGCATGGAGAATGATCATCCTCAAGTCTTCTATTTGCTAACCTATAGTTCCAAAGACTGAAGGCACAATCCCATCAACCATCTCATCATCCTACTCTCCTACCACATATGCTTCTCCATAAAATAAAATTTTTAATTTTAATTTCTTTATAAAAAAGGAAACACTGACAAAACTATAGGATAAGAGGGGTACAACTCCACACAGTTCTCACCACCAGAACTCTGTATCCCATCCCCTCCCTTGATAGCTTTCCTATTCTTTATCCCTCTAGGAATATGGACCCAAGGTCATTGTGGTTTGCAAATGGTGGAAGGTCTGGCTTCTGTAATTGCTTCCCTGCTGAACATGGGGCCTGACAGGTCGACCCATACTCCCAGCCTGCTTCTCTCTTTCCCTAGTGGGGCGGGGTTCTGGGGAATTGGAGCTCCAGGACACATTGGTGGAGTTGTCTGTCCAGGGAAGTCTGGTTGGCATCATGCTAGCATCTGGACCTGGTGACTAAAAAAAGAGTTAACATATAAAGCTAAACAAGTTGTTGACTAATCATGAACCTAAAGGCTGGAGTAGTGCCTATGAAGAGTTTTGGAGATAGCTAGTAGGCATATGCTAGTTATATTCCAAAGGGTCTGTGGCTATACTAGGTTTTTATTTTTTTCTTTTCCCCTGAGCCTGAAATCTGATATGCAGGTGGATCCAACTTATTGTCTGGGGAGATGATGTCATGGCTGGCAGAAGGACCAGTAAGCTGGATCAGGGAAGATAGTAGCTCCCAAATATGGGAAAAGGGTATAAATATTATTGACTGTAAACTCCATCAATTTGATGTGATCTGGGGCCCATATTCAGCTTTGGAGCCTATGTGACCTCTGCATCCCTGTAGATCTGAACTCACATTCTGTGGTCATGAGTAGGAACATTCCAAGCTGCCCCAATATCAGGACCCATCTTCCTCAGGTGTAGCATAGAATATGTTGTCCATCCTCCTTTTGGAGGATGGTATGTTCTCTGATGTTGTTGATCCAAGTTGAGGTCAAGGTCCTATGGGGGCCCACAAAGGGTTCTGTTTTGTTGTTCCTGATAGAGATGACCGGTAACAATGGAGAGAGGGATTTTTTCAAGGTCTAGGCCCATCATATCTGTTTGGGAATCTCAGGACTCCCCAAATAGGGACCCAGCTGCATAAAGTAAATTTTAAATGTTAAATATATATGTGATCAGATAGCAATGATTAGATATTACACTTTGGCTGTACTAATCCACATCACAGGTCTCATCTGTAATATGTCACTGAGTACTATCTGTTTAGGAGGGTGTCCTCGACCATTCCTCCCATCTTCTTTATATGTGTATCTCTTATTTGGTAATAACTCGGTCATACAACAAATATATCTACAAGGTGAAAACACATGTGAGTCTTTTGGCTTGGAGATGAGGAATTAAATATGTCACCACCAGACTCAGTTTCTCTCTGTATATTCAAGGATCTCCAGAGATGTGGCAGAGGCAAGGAGAAACATTTGGAAATACCAGGAAAAAAGAGGATTCAGTGGGTACTTATAACAAGAGCAATTGCCTCGTTCAAGCATATAGATTGGAGAAGTATCTAAATTGATCTTGAAGTATGTGCAGAATTTGGTTACAGAGGAAGGACAGGGAAGGAGAAATCAAAACATGCCAGGAATCAGTGAAGAAATCATAGATGGGGGGAATTGTCAGCAGGAATAGCTGTGCTCTTTGGCCAAGTGTAGTGTGTACAGGAGGCAGATAGAGCAATGGCATGAGAAACTAGTCTAGGGACACATACCAATGATATTAATTACTGTAGCAGGAATCATGAACTTCAACACACTTTTAAACAAGAGAGGGAGAATATCATACCCACAATGAAAGAATTTATCTGTAGAAAATATGGACTTGTTTTCTGCCTTGGGACACAGGATAATTCAAGTTTCTTTCTCCCCTAATACTGATAAGGATGTGGGCATATTTTAACAAAAGATAAAGAGTGCTGCTAGCTAGCCAGTTCTGGAAATCCCTGTTCCTTAGGATGACTAACTATCATTCATAAAAGAAGAGGAAAATGAGCTAGGAAGTTACTCACATGGTAGAGCTTATTCTTTTCTTTTCTCTTCCTTTTTTTTTCCCCAGAGCACTGCTCATCTCTGGCTTATGGTGGTGCAGAGGACTGAAACTGGGATTTTAGATCCTCAGACAGGAGAGTTTCTTTGAATACCCACTGTGCTATCTACCTCGAGAGCATATCTTTTACCATGAGAGTTCAGGTTTGAGCCCCAGACACCACATGCAAACATTAGACAAAGGTGAAGCTTCAAAGCAGTGAAATAATAATGTGTGGTTTCTCTTCCTTCTCTCTCAGTCTGCCTTTCCCTCTCTGTCTCTCACCTTTCACCTTTATAAAAATATAAAAAAGAGTCTACTAGGAGGAGCAGTGGAATCTCATGTAGATACAAAGTTCCAGCATAGTCAAGGAAGGAACAAAACAAAGAGGCAAAGATGATCATGAATGAAGGGGGACACTAAAAATGAGAACATTCTAATTAAATAGGAGGCAAAAGGGAGTAGGGAAAGACAGGGCAAAAGAGGAGGAAGAAGAAAAGGTGAGTAGAATGAAAATCATGTGTGTGTGTGGGGAGGGGATGCTCCTGACAACCAGGTGAGGAACAGTAGGACCTGAATTCATCAGCAGGAATGCTGCAAAGGGATTTGGAAAAGGAGACTTGATTGCCCCCCGCCACCCCTGTGGAGTCTGGGAAACTGAGAAACCAAAATAGACTCAGAGAGCTTTTCTTTATTTTTAATGTTGATTTTATATTTATTTTTAATTTCATTATTGGGGAATTAATGTTTTACATTCAACAGTAAATACAATAGTTTGTACATGCATAACATTTCCCAGTTTTCCACATAACAATACAACCCCCACTAGGTCCTCTGTCATCTTTTGTGGACCTGTAATCCCCCCCAACCACCACCAAAGTCTTTTACTTTGGTGCAATACACCAACTCCAGTTCAGGTTCTGCTTGTGTTTTTCTCTTCTGATTTTGTTTCTCAACTTCTGCCTAAGAGTGTGATCATACCATATTCATCCTTCTGTTTCTGACTAATTTCACTTAACATGATTTCTTCAAGCTCCATCCAAGATGGGCTGAAAACAGTGAATTCACCATTTTTAATAGCTGAGTAGTATTCCATTGTGTATATATACTACAACTTGCTCAGCCACTCGTCTGTTATTGGACACCTGGGTTGCTTCCAGGTTTTGGCTATTACAAATTGTGCTGCTAAGAACATATGTGTACACAGATCTTTTTGGATGGGTGTGCTGGCATCCTTAGGATATATGCCCAGGAGAGGAACTGCAAGATCATAGGGTAGGTCCATTTCTAGCCTTGTGAGAGTTCTCTAGACTGTTCTCCACAGAGGTTGAACCAATTGACATTCCCACCAGCAGTGCAGGAGGGTTCCTTTGACTCCACAACCTCTCCAGCATTTGTTCCTGCTACCTTTTCTGATGTATGACATTCTCACAGGAGTGAAGTGGTATCTCATTGTTGTCTTTATTTGCATTTCTCTGACAATCAAAGACTCGGAGAATTTTTTCATGTGTTTCTCGGCCTTTTGTATCTCTTCTGTGGTGAATATTCTGTCCATGTCCTCTCCCCATTTTTGGATGGGGTCATTTGTTTTCTTGTTGAGTTTGGCAAGCTCTTTATATATTTTGGTTATTAAACTCTTGTCTGATGTATGGCATGAAAAGTTCTTCTCCCATTCTGTGAGGGGTCTCTTGGTTTGGGTAGTGGTTTCTTTTGCTGTACAGAAGCTTCTTAATTTGATATAGTCCCATAGATTTATACTTGCCTTATTCTTCTTTGTAATTGGATTCATTTCATTGAATATGTCTTTTAAATTTATGCGCAAAAGAGTTCTGCCAATATTTTCCTCTAAGTATCTAATAGTTTCTGGTCTAACATCCAAGTCCTTGATCCAGTTGGAATTTACTTTTGTGTTTGGTGAAATAGAGTGGTTCAGTTTCATGCTTCTGTTTTTTCCAACACCTTTTTGTTGAAGAGACTCATCTTTCCCCATTGAATAGTCTGGGCACCCATGTCAAAGATTAGGTGTCCATAGGTGTGGGGGCTTACCTCTGGGCTCTCAGAGAGCATTTCTATAGTCATCTATAGAAATAATGTTTTAAATGTTTTAAAACATTAAAAATTGCTTAATTTTTTTTGCCCACTGAACCAGTAGTTTTGATTTTATCTTAGTACAATCACAGGTGAACTTAGAATGTTTCTAATAGGGAGTCGGGCAGTAGCACAGTGGGCTAAGCGCACGTGGCTCAAAGCACAAGGACTGATGTAAGGATCCCGGTTCGAATCCCTGGCTGCCGGGATAGCCTGAGGGTACTTCTTCCCGAGCTAGTGCTCTCTGGGTTGGAGAGAACTCAACTGGAGCTGATCTAGGCTGCTGTGTGGGAGAGGGATCAGGAACTCGTGCTGCACCAACTTCCGCAGGAGATACACTCTGGAACTCTCGGAGCCGGAAAGCAGTTTCCAAGTGTCTTTAATCAGAAGAGCAGCTGTTTTTATACTCTCCAAGTAGGGTGGAAACAGGATGTGATATAGAGAGGGTGGAGAGAAAAGTGACTGGTGAAAATCAGAGTGTGACAAGGAGGGGGCGGAACAGGCGAGAATCCTATAACTGAACCACCAATGCCCTGGAGTGCTTTATGTAAAAGTGATTTATGTAAATAGACCAAACCTTTGGATCAGTAAATCCCTATATAGGCATATGGATAAGAAGAAGCCAGGGGGAGATGGCAACTACCCAACATCTCCCCCTTTCTTTTTAACTTTTTGCCATAGTATCAGGAGTGTGGGGCACTTTGTGAGGCAGGGAGACTGATAAGAGGCACACCTTTTTTGGGGTTCTACTGTCCCTCCTTGCTCAACCTCTCCGTGGAGAGAGAGACTAACAGGATTGACACACCCCTCAGGCTCAAGCCCTTCCAAGCTCAACCATATCCTCACAATTCCCCAACATCTTCCTCTTACTTAATGGCCATATATAACTGGGTCAATGTCTGTAAAAGGCTTCATCTCTGTAAGGGAATAGCAGTGTAGGGGTGAACGGAAACCTGTTGGGAAGAAAGCAGAATGATAGTGTGTAAGTGTCTTCAAAAATAACTAGCACAAGACAGGGAGGGATAAGTAAGAGTAGCAAGAGACAGAGTGAGCCTGATGGGTGGAGGAGTGGGGGCCTGATAAGCCGAGGGGCTAGAGGGGTGATCTGGCATTGCAAAATCCCGAGTCAGCTGGCGGTAAGTTCTATGAACTGCTACAGTCATTCTTCAAGAAGTCCAGGAGTATAAAAGGAGTGTCCAGCAAGTTCTATAGAAGCATCAGTCCAATGTCAACGGCCAGGAAATAAATGCCACACGTCTATCTTGATGGAGGAGGACGGCCACCGGAACTTTTCTTCTCTGTAGAGAGTGACCTGGAACCGCCAAAACATGATGGGTGAAACAGAAGCAGGAAGAGCAGACACCGATGGTTGAAAGAAAGGCAGTAGGAAAGTCTTGTCCTTTGGAGTCTGTGAATCAGGTTCTCCAGATCGTGTCAGGTCACATCATGGGTTTCGGGGGATGGCTGTAATTGTGGGTGATGTCAGAGGTCAGGGGTCCAAGATGGATTTCTGGGGATTCTATATGAGCAGATGCTTCTTTATGCGAAGGCTTGTCATAGCTGTAGTCAATTACTTATGAAAAAACTTTGTAACAAATTAGAAGTTTACTACAATTGATAACTCAATGATTATAACTGGTTTAGGTATCTTTATAATTTTGTGTAAAGGTCATCTTACGTGACCTCATGTAGCAGTCTTTATATAGCAAAGTTTTCATACCGAATTTAAGTTACATATATTGATTCTTAACTATTTTTACATTGGGTTTTTAAGCAAACTCAGGTTACTAGAGTTAACACATTTTAGTGACAATTTTTTTTTTTTTTTGGTACATTTACAATATCAGATTGATGCCAAATTTGTTGTGGATTAATTTCCACAAGATAGCTTACAGGACATTTTTGGGGGCCCTCCAAAAATGTCCTGTATAGAGAATTTGTATTTTAACTTAGGAGATGATGAATTGTCACATTGAATATTTAGAGTTTTACCTTAAACACTCAGTAACTTAAATGAATTGATTTTACCTCTTCTCATAAAAATGTAACTTCGAAGTTATAATTTAACTGTCAAGTTAATGTTTACCAAACTTGAAACACGCATATTAAACATATAGTTTATAACACACAGGAGGAGAAAAACTTGTAAATAAGATATATCATTTCAAATGTGAATTTAGAACTACTGTCATAGTTGAACCATCTTTACTCACACAGTTTAAGACTAAACATTTCATATTGATATCAAGACTTAAAAAAGAAATCAAAAGGGGGAATGAACAATTTTTGGACTGTTTCTGGACGTCTCCAGAAACCATGGCTGCGTCCAGCCGTTTGATATAAAGTCAGTTAACTTTCAGAGTACTCTGAGCACAATGGGTCATACAAAAATTTTGGTCACTCAACTCACTCAATTTTTTTTTTTTTTTCACTCACTCACAAAACACAACTGGCCAGTCATAGCATAAGACATTCATTCGGGGGGGGGAAGTTCTGTGAATCAGATTTTTTTTTTTTTTTTGATTCTGCCATGCTGTATTATGGATCCTGGGGTGCATCCTGTAGCCAGTCCTCTTGCAGCCAGTCTTCTTGCAGTGTTTCTTGTTCTTCAGGGATATCAGCGCCATCATGTTGGTATTGCTGGACATGGCGGGCAGGAACCCAAACAGGCTTGGAGTAATTTTGTGGAAAAATACATGCGAAACCCCTCCCCATAGTCAACAGGGGGTCAGGTCCTTTCCAAATTTTATCAAGTGGGTCTTTCCATTTGACTTTAATAGCTGGGAGGGTGGGTGGTGTTTGCCAATGAAGAATTATAGGAGGTTGGTTGGAGTTTTTGTAAATATTAAAGAGATTTAATGTAGTTAAGGCTTTTGCCAGCTGGATATTAGGGGGGTACATTTCCCCTTTTTCTTTATTTAATTGAGCCTTAAGAGTTTGATGGGCCCTCTCAACAATGCCTTGTCCCTGTGGATTATACGGAATGCCTGTAGTATGAGTAATGTTCCAGAGGGAACAAAAATCTTTAAATTGTTTGCTGGTAAAAGCAGGTCCATTATCCGTTTTAAGTTGAAGAGGTAAGCCCATTACAGCAAAACAGGAGAGCATATGGCTTATAAGCTTTTTTGAGTTTTCTCCAGTCTGAGCTGTAGCCCACATAAACTTAGAGAAGGTATCAATTGAGACGAACACATATTTTTGTTTGCCAAAGTTAGGTATGTGGGTAACATCAATTTGCCAAAGAGCGTTGGCTTTTAAACCTCGAGGATTAACCCCTAGAGTCTGAATAGCAGGTGTTTTGATTAGACCTGCACAGGAGGAACATGTAGCAAGAATACGTTTTAACTGTGGCAGAGGAATATCAGGAAATCGAGCTCGAAGACCTTTAAGATTAACATGGGTTAGGGAATGAAAGTCAGCAGGATTAGAGACAGAGGCTAGGAGAATTCCTGTGGAGGCAAGGCGGTCAGCTGCAGCATTCCCTTCGGACAGGGGACCAGGAAGAGGGCTGTGGGAACGTAGGTGCTGAACATACAGTGGATGGGTTCGAGAACAGAGCATAGAGGCAATTTGAATTAAAAGAGGAGAAAGTGGGTTGTCATCAATTCTTACATAAGATCGTGCAAGCCATGGAAGTAAGTTAACAGTATACACACTGTCAGAAAAAAGGTTGAAGGATTCTGGTACAGCTTTTAATGCAAGGAAAACAGCATAAAGTTCTTTGTACTGAGGGGAATTATCAGGAAGTTCAGTAAAGAGAGGTTTGGGGTATTGCTGGTCTGGATAATATATAAGGGCAGCAGCTCCCTTTTTTCCACCATCAGTGAACACTGTAGGAGCAGAGGGGATGGGATCTCGAGAGAAAAGTTTAGGTACTAGTAGAGGCAACAGAGGTAAAGAAGCTATCAAATTATTAGAGGGAAAATGATTATCTAATTGTCCTGGAAAACCCATTAAACTTATGGCAAAACGAGAATGGTGGCGTATGAGCCATTCTGTATCAGTGAGAGAAAAGGGAAGAATGATTGAATCTGGTTCCCTTCCTAAGACCTGAACCGATCTGTTTCTTCCTTGGCGAACCATAAATGCTAAGGCATCAATCTCGGTAAAGAGTCTTGGAGCTCCGCCTACTGGCGTATGAAGCCATTCGAGAACGCCATGTTTCTGCCACAATGCCCCCACTACCGTGGGGGTGGAGTTAAAGATTAGAAGATTTACTGGAGAGGAGGGGGAGAATCGAACGAGGTGTATGTCCTGGAGAGCCTGGTTAACTTTTTCCAGAGCCAAGGATGCTTCGGGGGTTAACATACGCTTTGAGGAGGGCTGTTTGTTTCCTTTTAACAGATCGAACAGTGGTTGCAGGCAGCTCGTAGGCAGATAAAGATACTGCCTAAGCCAATTCAAATTTCCAAGAAAACTTTGTAAAGAAGCAAGAGTGAGATTAGAAGGAAAAGTAACACAAGGTTTTAAAGGACGAATCTGCGTTAGGGAAATCTCTGAGCCTAAGAAAGATATTGGAGGGATTAGCTGTATCTTCTCAGGAGCTACATTAAGTCCACTTCTCTTTAAGGCAGGGATTAGAAAATCACGTAGGGCGGAGAGATCTGTATCTAATTCTCCCCATATTAACACGTCATCCATATAATGAAAAACCTTAAGGCCCTTATGAATATATGGAAAAAGGGCAGATTTAACAACCTCTTGACAAATAGTAGGACTATTAGCCATGCCCTGGGGCAGTACCACCCATTCAAATCTATCGGCAGGGCTGGCATTATTAATAGAAGGAACAGAGAAAGCAAAACGTTTACAATCTTGTGGGTGTAAGGGAATAGAGAAAAAACAATCCTGTATATCAATAGCTATGATTGGAATTCCTGTGGGAATTGCGGAAGCAAGAGGCAAACCCCTTTGGGGGGAGCCCCAAACCTGCATGGTTTTATTAACTGCACGAAGATCTTGGAGGAGGCGCCATTTTCCTGAGCGCTTTTTAATTACAAAGACTGGAGTATTCCATGGGCTCCGAGAATGACGAATGTGTCCCAACGATAACTGCTCTTGGACGAGTTTTTTAAAAATTTCTAGCTTCTCCCTAGGCAAAGGCCACTGTTCCACCCAGACAGGCTCATTAGAAAGCCAATCTAAGCGGGGAGTTCTGTTACGAACAGTGGCAGTTAGTATTGGGGGTGCTGGTTGGGTCTAGCAGTCTCACAGGAGTGAGTGTGGTGTCCTGCAGAGGTGTCTGAGGATATCACTACATCTAAAGATTCCAGCAAGTCTCTTCCCAATAAATTGGTGCTTATATCAGCTATTAAAGGCTGAAAGCGTCCGGTAGTCCCTTCTGGATCTTCCCACACAAGGGAATCTCGTGTGCGGAATGCCTGAGTCAATCCTCCAACACCATGTAAGTGTGGTCCTGGGAGGAGTTCCCAACTCTGGGGAACCTCTGCTTGTCTTAATATTGTCTTATCTGCTCCCGTGTCAATCAAACACTTAAAAGGAATATTACCAATCTTTACTGTCATAGTTGGGTGACCCCTTTCTAAAACAGGGGTGGTCCATAAAATCTCAGGCTCTGAATTCAAGCTGTTCTCTTGCTCCAGCCGGTTATTTCTATGCTGGAAGTTCCCACATACCACGGGTTCCTCCTTCTGCTCACCCTCTGTTATTGTTACTTGGCGTGGTGGGTATAGCGACGGATTGGGTCCCAAGCTGGGCTTCTGTTTGTGGAAGAAGGGCACAGCACCAAGCGGGCGACCTGCTTCCTTCCCTCTTGGGGGCGGGGCTAAGGGAAGCCCCATACCTAGTTTAAATCCCTGTTTACATTTGGCAGAGGCGTGCCGTTCCTATGGAACCTTGACCAACAATCTCTCCTCCAGTGAAATCCTTTCTGGCATCTGGGACAAGGCATTCGTGGTCTCTGATTCCCTGTCTGGAGGCGGGGTTGCCCTGATTGGAGGTGGGGTCGCCCTGACTGGAGGCGGGGTCGCGGTCTATTTTCTGGACATTGGTTACGCCAATGCCCTTGGCGACCGCACTGAAAGCAAGCTCCTTTTTGCTTATGTAAGGTAGCTGCATAGGCCTGTAACATAGGTCCTTGAAAAGAGTTTGATCTGAGATCCTGTGTAGCTAGAATCCAAGTATCTGGGTGTTCGTTTTTAAGAGTGATACAGGCCTGTCGAAAATGCGGAAGCATTCCATCCCAGACTATGGATCGCAGAAGGAGAAAACGAGCGTCAGGATTATAAATCTTCCTTTCCAAACTCGACTGGACCCTGGCAATGAATTTAGCGAGGGATTCATCAGGTTCTTGTTGCAGGGAGAGAATGGGGGCTGAGGCTGCTCCCATGGGTGGTGTTAATCGCTCCCATGCTTTTAATGCACACAGGCGTACTTGATCAAAATACCCCGCTGGAAACTTGGCTTCCGCCTGTTGAATCCCTGTTTCTAATTGGCCTGTTCCAAACAATGCATCAAAATTACCCTCTGGCTGATTTTGAATATTTTTCCGCGATTGTTGTAAACATTCATCGTGAAAGAATGCCTCCCATTGCAGGAAGAGGGGGCCTGGGAGCGTAGCACGAGTCACATCTCTCCAATCTTGAGGGGTATTAAGGTTCTGAAGCAGGCCTTGTAAAATGGACCTGGTCCATGGGGCATGAACACCGTCATCTTTGATAGCCTGGCGTAGTTCCTTCAGGTCTGTGGCGGAATATGGATACCAGGCCTGAGGTTTTTGTCTATTGGGGGCAACATTGACCGGAAATGTGTGGACTTCCTCTGATAAGTGTGTAGTGGTAGGAGGAGTCACTGAAGTGGAAGCTTCTGGACAAGTGGCCGAAGAAGTGGTTTTGGAGGCTACAGGAGAATTCGGACATGTGTCTGTCAAAACAGGGTGGGGTGAAGAAGCAGCCGTGGAGGCAGCAGGAGGTTCCGGACACGTTTCTGCCAAAATGGGGGTGGCCGAAGAAGTGGCTGTGGAGTCCAAAGGAGAATTCGGACACGTGTCTGCCAAAATAGGGGCCTCAGGGCAAGATGCCAAAATAGGGGCCTCAGGGCAAGATGCAGAGGAATTAGGGTGGGTCAAGATCACAACAGGCCTTTGCTTCTTCTTGTTTTTAAGGTGCTGGTTAAGTTCTATGATTACTTCCTTTATCTCTTGGACCTCAGCCTCTAGTTTCTTAAGCCTTTTGAGAGGTTGCCCTATATATCCCTTAAAAGCTGCTATGATGATCAACAGGATATAAGGTGAAGCCCCGAGAAAAATGTCCCAGATATATAAAAATTGTATACTGGAAAAAGAATGCAGGATTTGGAAAAGATTTTCCATGGTAGAAAGATCTCCGGAAAACAATAAAAAAGAAAAAAAAAATCACAGTGCCTTAACACAATATTGCAGATACCCAAAAGGTGTGTACTTATCTAAGATGTCTTCTTGTAAATCTGCTGCTTACGGGTCCCTGTTCCGGGCGCCAGATGCCGGGATAGCCTGAGGGTACTTCTTCCCGAGCTAGTGCTCTCTGGGTTGGAGAGAACTCAACTGGAGCTGATCTAGGCTGCTGTGTGGGAGAGGGATCAGGAACTCGTGCTGCACCAACTTCCGCAGGAGATACACTCTGGAACTCTCGGAGCCGGAAAGCAGTTTCCAAGTGTCTTTAATCAGAAGAGCAGCTGTTTTTATACTCTCCAAGTAGGGTGGAAACAGGATGTGATATAGAGAGGGTGGAGAGAAAAGTGACTGGTGAAAATCAGAGTGTGACAAGGAGGGGGCGGAACAGGCGAGAATCCTATAACTGAACCACCAATGCCCTGGAGTGCTTTATGTAAAAGTGATTTATGTAAATAGACCAAACCTTTGGATCAGTAAATCCCTATATAGGCATATGGATAAGAAGAAGCCAGGGGGAGATGGCAACTACCCAACACCTGGCTCCCCACCTGCAGGGGAGTCAAGCACAAGGACTGATGTAAGGATCCCGGTTTGAACCCCCGGCTCCCCACCTGCAGGGGAGTCGCTTCACAAGCGGTGAAGCAGGTCTGTAGGTGTCTATCTTTCTCCCCCCTCTGTCTTCCCCTCCTCTCTCCATTTCTGTCTGTCCTATCCAACAACAACAACATCAATAACAACAACAACAACAATCACTACAACAATAAAATAACAAGGGCAACAAAAGGAAATAAATAAATATTAAAACAATTTTAAAAAGAATGTGTCTAATATGGTCATCACATTATTGGCATGCAGAAAATAACCAGAAAATATATTTAAAATTTAATATATCTATACACAATGGAATACCACTCAGCTATTAAAAATGGTGACTTCACCATTTTCAGCCCATCTTGTATGGAGCCTGAAGACATCATGTTACGTGAGATAAGTCAGAAACAGAAGGATGATGTATGATCTCACTCTCAGGCATAAGCTGCAAAACAAGAAGAGAAAACACAAGTAGAACCTGAACTGGAGTTGGTGTATTGCACCAAAGTAAAAGACTAAATTGTGGCTGTGTAAAAATAAATCACTTTCCCCTTCAACACAATATTATTGAGTTGTCAGAAAAGCCTTGATGCATGGTTTTTCTAACAACTCAATACGTATATTACTTTGCTAATTTTTAAAAATTATTTTACAGGAATTACCCACACCTCAATATTTAGAAAGCCTTTTCAAAATTCTTATTTATTTATTCAAAATCAGATTTTGAGATCATTTTCAGTGTCTTTTGAAGTAGTGTCTGACGTGTTTCCTTGTAGTATGAGGGAAGGAATCTCTCTGCTTTTTTTTTTTTTTTTTTGAGTGACTTTTATTTTTATTATCTTATGCATGCTCCTCTCCTCGCTTTCTTCCAGAAGTTTGACTGCAGATGCATGGAATGGAATACAGAAAAGGATTGGGTGGAGTAAGATTTCCAGTTCAATATATGGATTTTCACTTACTGCTGTTTTTTTTTTTTTTAATCTTATTCTGCCATTGGCAGGTCCTGATAATCATCTTCAAAGAAAACTCGTGACTGTTTTAGGGTTTCTAGATGATTTGTTGAGATACAAATCCAAATCTGTCTGCATCCCTTCTGCCCCTCAGATTCTGTTCCTTTTAATGTATACAAAGAAAAGCAGTGAATTCTGTGGCCATATATCAGGAGCTAAGAGTTACTGCCTAGTTAATATTTATAATTGAGCTACCTACATTTTAACCATGATATACAAGTAAGAGAAAAATCAATAAAATAAACACCTTACTGGCAACTTCTCCAACACCTGTCAGTATAAAATGTCAGCAGCAATTCTTCATAACTGATAGAATTGAAAGTCTCATGTCACAAGAAAGGGGAATTTGTTTAGATGTCTTTTTGGTGATATTATATTAATCCTTAATAAAACCACTCTAGTATCTAGCTATTAAAATGGTGCCCACTCATGGTTCAATAGCTGTTTTAAAACATTTTATTGGGGGTGCTAGGCAGTAGTGCACCAAGTTTAGCTCACATAGTACAAAGCTTAAGGACCTGAGCAAGGATCTTAGTGTTAGAACCCCACCACCACCACCTACCTCAAGGGGGGTCACTTCCCCTCCTCTCTCATTTTCTCTCTGCCCTATCAAAAAAAAAAAAAAGGTAAAAAAATGGCCTCCAGGAACAGTTGGGTTCATAGTGCTGGCACCAGGCCCAACGATAACCCTGGAGGCAATATATATATTTAATTTATTAATGTTAATGACAGAAACAAAAAGAGAAAGAGAAGGAGAGAGAGAGAGAGAGACAAAGACAGAGATCAGTGCACTTCTCAGATCTGGCTTATGTTGGTATGGAGATTAAACCTGGAACCTCAGAGCCACAGGTATGAAAACCTTTTTCATAACTATTATGTTGTCTCCCCAGCCCAGTAGCTGTTAACTACTGTGGGGTAACTGCATTGCAACTTATTTTAGAAGCCCACTGGTCTTTTTTCCTCATTTATAAAAGGAATGAAACCGGTTTAGCTTTCACTTAGGTTTTCTTGAGAATTTTTTGAAATACCGATTTAAGTCCATTTGCATAGACTTAGGAAATTAGGGGATATCAAAACTGCAATCAGTCAAAAAAAAAAGATAGAAAGACTGAAAGAAAAAAAATAAAATAAAATGCATGAAGTGGGCTAGGAAGACAGCATAATGGTTATGCAAAAGACTTTCATGCCTAAGGCTCTGAGGTCCCAGGTTCAATCCCCAGAACCACTATAAACCAGAGCTGAGGAGTGCTCTCATGTCTCCTTCTTTCTCTTACTTTGTGTATCTCTCTCATTAAAACCTAAAAAGTAAACAAATAAAATGTGCTGGGTTTTGTTCGTTTGTCTGTTTTACCAGAGCACTGCTCATCTCTGGTGGTGGTGCTGGGGATTGAACCTGGGACTCAAAGCCTCAGGCATGGAAGGCTCTTTGCATAACCATTATGCTGTCTCCACACCCCAAAATGTGTGTGTTTTTTAAAGCAAGGATACATTCTCAGGCATGCTATTATGAAACCCACCAGGCACTAGCTTAAAAGATCATACACACACACACACACACACACATTTACTTTTTTAATTAGTGATTAAATATTGACCTACCAATCTATAAGATAATAGAGGTATAATCCATAATGTTCCCACCACCAGAGTTCTACCATTTATTTATTTATTTATTTATTACATCCTCTTTTTTGATTATTTTAAATTTTTATTTATTTATTTGATAGGACAGAGAGAAACTGAGAAGGGAGGAAAAGAAAGAGAGGGAAAGACATAGAGACATCTGCAGCTCTGCTTCACCACTTGTGAAGCTTTTCCCCTGAAGGTGGGGACCAGGGGCTTGAACCCACGTCCTTATGTGCTTAGCCAGGTGAGCCATTGCCTGGCACCCTTTAACTAATTAACTAATTTTTTCCCCATAGCACTGAGCACCTCTGGTTTGTAGTGGTTCAAGGGATTGAACCTAGGACTTCAGAGCCTCAGGCACGAGAGTCTTTTTGCATAATCATTATGCTGTCTACCCCTATTCACCACCAGAATTCTGTATCCATATCCCCTTCACTGGAAACTGCAGTAGTTCTCCCAGTGTTGCAGATAGAGGTTGACTATCTCCCCCTTATTATTATTATTGCCCATTTTTTTCCTATGGCCCTGCTTTCACTTCCTTTCTAAGTCACACTGAAATAGAAAAGAAAAAGAGGGAATGTTAAGGCAAAGAAAGAGTTAACTAACCAAACTCCTGTAGGAAGCCCAAATGTACAGAAGAGAAGCCCCAGACTCATCTGGACAGATAACAGGAGGCCTTGGAAAGGTCTCCCCCACCTGAGTGGTGCATCTTATCCTGACAGGTCATAAAACTTCTAAATCCTGTCCATCTTCTGAATACTACAGGACTCCCTCCTCCTTAGAGTGATATTTCCATAAATCCTAAGGCCAACCTTCCCCCAGACACAGGTCTGTAGGAAAAGACAGTAATTAAGACAACCAGATCCTGACCTTGCCACATTTCGCTTCTGTGATGATGCTGATGCTTTCTGCTCTTAACCTGCAGCCCCCTATATAAGCTGCACCTTTCCTTTGTTTGAGGCCCAGAATTCTTTAGAAAACATGAGCTTTTCCTGTGGCCTACTAATGTTAATAAACTGTTCTCCTCAAATTCCTGGAATGTCTCTTGAATCTCAGCTGAGGGTAAATGTTTCTGCCATAACATATTTCAGTAACATCACTTACATCTATTACTACCTTTGAGTGTCCTTTCTTTTTTCCCCTCTTTTCTCTCAGCTAAGAGAAACAGTGCCTGGCTCCTCTGGTGTTTTCCGGATTTGTTTCCCTTTCAGTGGTGGTATAAAAACAAGACAAGTGCTTTGGATCCTGGTGGAATTGGGATTCAGAATCCTCTGGTCTCCTTCCCCTATCCTTTATCCCTCTGGGAGTATGAATCAAAATTCTTTATAGGGTGCGGAAGGTGGGAGTTATAGCTTTTGTAATTGCTTCTCATTTGGACATAGATGTTTGGCAGGTCGATCCATACTCCCAGCCTGTTTCTATCTTTCCCTAATGGGGTGAGGCTCTGGGGAGGTGAGGTACTGGGGCACATTGGTGAAGTCATCTGTCTTGGGAAGGGCAGGTCAGGATAAAATCATAGTAAAATCTTGCAACTTAGTGGTTAAAAGGGAGTAAGATAGAAAGCAGCCCCAAATGTTTAATAAACAGGAGCCAAAAAGTAGGAAGAGAGCAGATGAGAATAAGATGGAAAGAAGCTAGGCAGTCTATTTTAGGTATGTCCCCAGGGGCCTGTGACTGTGGTAATTTTTGCTGGAGCTTGATAACTAATATGGAGATGGACTAGAAATGTTGTCTGGAAATATATGTCAGAGTTGAGAATAGAACTAAAAAGCTGGATTAGTTCCCAACAACAGAGAGTTAGTTCCCAAACAACAGAGAGTAGTTCCCAAACTTGAAGGTAATATATAAATACAATTAACTGTTTACTATATCCATCTGACCCAGGGCCCATATCTTTTAATAGTTAGCACAGGAGCCTGTATAACTACCAAGTCCCTGTCAGATTAAGCCCCTGGTCACAGATGGGAACATTCTAGACTGCACTCATTTCAGAATCAGTCTTTTTTAGATGACAGAGTAGGATGACCCAGCCTCCCTTCAGAGAGTGGAGAAATCATACCATTGCTAGTTTATAGTGAGGTTAAGGTCCTGGAAAGACCCACAAAAAGACTTATGATTATGTTCCTGATGGAAATGACCAGTGATGGTAGAGAGAGGGATCTGTTGAAGTTATAGGCCCTCAGTATCTATAAGGGAATCCGAAGATACCCTGGCTAGGACCCCTGGGTGATGAAGTGGACTGATAGTGCCCCAAAAGTCCATCATTAAGTCAGTCCTTGCCTTTTTCCAGCTTCTGTAGTCCCTTCTTGATCTGATGAGTGTAGGCTTTCTCCCAGTTGTTAAAGCCTGAGTGCCATTTGTTATATCGAGTTTGTGGGGTCTGGCCTCAAGTTAGGGAGGAAATAAACCAAAGATTTTAGTAGGGTCTAAGTTAACCCCAAATTTCTCTGCATATATTGCTTGATGGTTCTAATAAAGGTTGCCACAGGGACAATCATTGTCAGAAGAGATTAAAAAATGCAAGAGTGGTTATTAGTCTCTTGATTGATATATGGCATGTGAAAATCTCCCATTCTGTGAGGGGTCTCTTTGTTTGTGTGATAGTTTCTTTGTGCAGAAGCTTTTCAATTTGATGTCCCATTGGTTTGTTTCTGCTTTAGTCTTCCTTGCAATTGGGTTTGTATCATCAAAGATGACCTTGATTGAGGTTTAGGTGGGAAAGTTTTCCACCAATGTTTTCCTTTAAGTATTTGATAGTTTCTGGTCTAACATCCAGGTCCTCGATCCATTTAGAGTTAATTTTTATTTCTGGTGAGATAAGGTGGTTCAGTTTCATCCTTCTGCATGTTTCAGCCTATTTTCCCAGCACTTTATTGAAGAAAGCCTCCTTCTTCGATTTAATATTTTGGGCTCCTTTATCAAAGATTAGATGTCCATAGGTGTAGGGGTTTAGTTCTGGGTTTTCAATTATGTTCCACTGGTCTGTCTATTTTTGTTCTAGTACCAGGTTGTTTTGATGATGATGGCCTTATAATATAGTTTAAGATCTGGGAGTGTGAAGCCTCCATTTCTGTTGCTTTTCCTAAAGATTGTTTTGGCAATTATAGGTGTTTTCTGGTTCCTAGTAAATGACTGTGGTTTTTGTTCTATTCTCTTGGTGGAACTTTGATGGGTATTGCATTAAATTTGTATATGGCTCTGGGGAGAATATTCATTTTGATGATATTAATTCTTCCAATCCATGAGCATGGGATGTCTTTCCATTTCTTGGTATCATTTTCTATTTCCTTGAGTAGTGACTCATAATTTTCAGTATACAAGTCTTTCACTTCTTTGGTCAGGTTTATTTATAGGCATTTTACTGATATTGTTGCAACAGTGAATTGGAGTGATTTCTAGATATCCTCTTAATAACCAAACTATACAAAGAGCTCAGAAAACTTAGCAACGAAAAAGCAAATGACCCCATCCAAAAACGGGCAGAGGATATGAACGGAACATTCACTACAGAAGAGATCCAAAAGGCTAACAAACACATGAAAAATTGCTCCAGGCTGCTGATTGTCAGAGAAATGCAAATAAAGACAACATTGAGATACCACCTCACCCCTGTGAGAATGGCATACATCAGAAAGGACAGCAGCAACAAATGCTGGAGAGGCTGTGGGGGACAAAGGAACCCTTCTGCACTGCTGGTGGGAATGTAAATTGGTCCAACCTCTGTGTAGAGCAGTCTGGAGAACTCTTACAAGACTAGACATGGACCTTCCATATAACTCAGTAATTCCTCCCTTAGGGATATACTCCCAGGACTCCATAGCATGCAACCAAAAAGATACATGTATGCCTATGTTCATAGCAGCACAATTCATAATAGCTAAAACCTGGAAGCAACCCAAGTGCCCAACAACAGACCCACTTTCTCTGATCCATCTTGGATGGAGCTAGAAGGAATTAAGTGAGCTAAGTTAGAAAGATAAAGATGAGTATGGCATTCCATACTCATCTTGATCCCACTCATAAACAGAAGTTGAGAAAGAAGAACAGAGAAGGAAACTCAAAGCAGGATTTGGCTAAATTTGGAGTAGGGCACCAAAGTAAAAACCCTGGGTTGAGGGTGAGTGTGTATGATTGGCTGCATGGGGTGGGGGTGGGGAGGTTGGAGGTTGGGGGGCTGGGCTGGGATGGGACACAGTCTTTTGTTGGTGGGACTGGTGTTTATGTACACTCCTATTAATTTTTAGTCATATAAATCACTAATTAATATGAGAAAGGAAAAATTAATTGAATGTCTCAAACTTTTTAATGCACAGACCATAGGCTGAGTCTTTGATATGCTGATTCTCTTAAAAGATTAGACCAGGGAGAACAGCAGCAACCAGTAGCACAGCTATATGCAAATAATATCAAAGGACATAAATTACGGTGATGTTGTGTATGATACAGCAAATCCTAACAAAGGGATTTTTCAAAGTTAACCCAATTGCCAAATAATTTGATTATAGCAATAATTATCTATTGCCTTCTTAAACCCTAAGACAGCAGGAACCTCCCACTTTCTCTATAGAGCCTATAGAGAACCAGGAACCTCTAGAATGGGGCTCACTTTCCTGCATGCTTCTCTCAATTCATACCAAATGATATCCCATCTACTGATCCCAACCTAATCAACGCAACGAGTACCACCTCGGTATGCTTCACTTCAGACTGTGTCCAGAGACATCAGGCATGGAATGTTAACCCTTCAGCCTCATTACTCGGGTGAGACCATTCCTTTCATAGGATTCTCTAATTCCATTTCAGGTGGTTCACTTCCTAACAAAGTTCCAAAACCTAGATATAGACCAGGTCCCATGAGATACAGCATATGATCACATGTATCCATAAATTAGGGCAAAATATATACCTGAAAGCAAAAGTACACAATAGTCTGCAGTGAGTCAGTATGAAGTTCATAATGAAATAGTGTTTACTTAGACTTAGATACCCTCCTCACCTATTTCCTGTTATACTTCCCTCACTCACTCCCAAGCTATCCTTATTAAAGCAAGGACTGCAAAAGCTGAATAAGGGCAAGAGACTGGCATACTTTAATGCTGACTCTTTAGTCATTATCAGGCCACCCCATCAGCAGGGGCCCTATTTGGGGAGTCCCGAGATTCTAAAACAGATATGATGGGTCTCGAATAAATCCCTCTCGCCATTGTTACCGGTCATCTACATCAGGAACAACAAAACAGAACCCTTTGTGGGCCCCCATAGGACCTTGCCCTCAACTTAGATCAAGAACGATAGAGAATATTCTATCCTCTGAAGAGAGGCTGGACAACATACTATATGCTACACCTGAGGAAGAAGATGGGTCCTGATATTGGGGCAGCTTGCAATGTTCCTATTCATGACCACAGAATGTGAGCCCAGATCTACAGGGATGCAGAGGTCACATAGGCTCCTAAGCTGAATATGGGCCCCAGATCACATCAAATCGATGGGGTTTACAGTCAACAATATTTATACCCCTTTCCCATATTTAGGAGCTACTCTTTTCCCTGATCCAGCTTTCTGGTCCTTCTGTCAGCCATGACATTATCTCCCCAGACAATAACTTGGATCTACCTGCATATCAGATTTCAGGCTAAGAGGAAATAAAAAAACCTTAATATAGCCACAGGCCCTTTGGAATATAATAAAATATGCCTACTATCTATCTACAGAATGGAGACCCCCCCCAACTCTTCAATCTGCACTACTCCAGCCTTTAGGTTCATGATTAGCCAACAACTTGTTTGGCTTTATATGTTAACTCTCTTTTCAGCCACCAGGTTCCAGATGCTAGCATGATGCCAACCAGACTTCCCTGGACAGACAACCCCACCAATGTGTCCTTGACTCTGATTACCCAGAACCGTGCCCCACCAGGGAATGAGAGAGGCAGCTGGGAGTATGGATCGACCTGTCAATGCCCATGTTTAGCAGAGAATCAATTACAGAAGCCAGACCTTCCACCTTCTGCATCCCATAATGAACTTGGGTCCATACTCCTAGAGAGTTAAAGAATAGGAAAGCTATTAAGGGAGGGGATGGGATACAGGGTTCTGGTGGTGATAACTGTGTGTGGAGTTGTGCCCCTCTTATCCTATGGTTTTGTCAGTGTTTCCTTTTTATAAATAAATAAAATAAAATAAAATAAAATGGAAGAGTGTATCTTATTGTCTTTTGTATAGTCAGTTGAGTAGATAGAGTGATTGAGGCAAGTGAAGTAATGGTTAGGAGAAGAGGGTATCTTGGCCTAAGTACCAAATATTTGATATGAGAGTTTATGATACCTTCTTTAGACCACTCTACTACATTCCATACTTATTAGACCCATGTATAATCACAGAGGACTATTAAGCACTTTTACTTTGAGGTGTATAATTTCCTCTTACTTACACATGTTCCAAGCACCTTAGGCCCTACCCTGTATCTAGGATCTGGAACTTTGTTAGAAACATGCCATCTGAAATGGAACTAGGTAGTCCTGTGTTTTAGGGAATATCTCACCAGGTTAAAGCAGATGGTAGGTTGACATCTCGGGAATGTTTAGACATGAATGAATGAATGAATGAATGAATGAATGAATGAATGAATGAATGTAAGAAAGAAGGAAGGGGGAGGGCAGACAGGCAGACAAGCCCGAAAAGTGCTCCTTCCCCTCCACTAGGTGCAGTGTTCATTAGTGTGGTCTTCCAATTTCACAGTTTTCTGTGCTCAGTTGTTCTAGGTTTGGGGGGAATCTGACACATGGATATCATCAGAAAAAAACAAGTGTGGAAAATATCACAGTGGGTTAGTTGATATTTTAAAAATATTTAATTTTATTATTGGATAGAGTCAGAGAGACACTGAGATGGGAGAGGGAAATAGGAAGAGTGATGGAGAAACACCTGGAGCACTGTTTCAACACTTGTGAAGCTTTCCCCCTGAAGGTGGGGACCAGGGGCTTAAACCTATAATCCTGCACTCTGTGTACTTAATCAGGTGCACCACCACCTGGCCCTTTAGTATACATTTTGTGTGTCTTGAGAGTCATTGGTTTGGGGGAGGATTGTTCCTGTTACTCAAGAGTGACCGGGGCTCTGACCTGGTAAATCAAGCCTGTTTTATTATACAGAATTGTTGGCCTTGAACCACAGCATTTGGGTTCTAACTCAGACTTATCATTTACTGGTTGTATTAGTTTTTGGATTAGCTACTTAATGTCTTTAAACTTTTGTTTGTTTTCAAGTTTGTGGAAGAAAAATGAGAGTGGCTATGTCAGAGTATTGCTGTGAAGACAAAGTGGGCTAACACAACAGCAAGGCAGCTGGTATGAATGCAGCTGAAATTAATGTTAGTGATTTATTGTGAAGCTATTATGGTGATGATCATTATTATTCCCACATGGAGGGCCGGCATGAGCTGAATTGGACTATTTCTCAGTCTGTCTTGACTCATGAAGGAGAGTATTTGACCGAATAGAATTTACCTTTTGGAAAGATTGTGTGATCCCAGTCCCCTCCATACTCATCTCAGGACTTGACAAGGGAAGATGTTCCTGGTGTGAATGAATTTCTTCTTCTTTTTAAAAATATTTATTTATTCCCTTTTGTTGCCTTTGTTGTTTTATTGTTGTAGTTATTATTGTTATTGATTTCATCATCATTATTAGATAGTACAGAGAGAAATCGAGAGAGAAGGGGAGGACAGAGAAGAGGAGACCTCCTGCAGACCTCCTTCACTGCTTAGGAAGCAACTCCCCTGCAGGTGGGGAGCCAGCCACCTACGTACGCTTAACACCTCCCCCCCCCCCAACCCCCTGTGCTACCGCCCAACTGAATTTCCCTACTGCTTTCTTTGACATAAGTGAGATGTATTCCTGCTGTCCCTGGCAGGATACTCACTATATTTGTGGAGCTTTCTTATTGGTATCCATTGTGCAATGTGCAATATACACATAATTTTGGGTTTTGGTCAGAGCACTGCTCAAACTCTGGTTTATGATAGTGATGGGGATTGAATCTGGGATCAATGAGCCTCAAACACAAGAGTCTGTTGTAAAAAAAACCACTGTGCTATCTCCCTGGCTCAAGGTGAACAAGTTTTTGAAGGACCCATTAGGAAGTGTGGAAAATACTAACTTGTTATTGAAGATTGTCACCACTGACACCAAGTCTGAGGAGGTGTCAACCCCCTAACTCCTCTAATCTGGTGAGACCTTTCTTTACCCCTTTTTTTCCCTCCAGGGTTAGTCCTGGGGCTTGGTGCCTTAACTACATTTTGTTTTTCATTTTTGTTGTTGCTACTGTTGTTGCTGGACAGGCCAGAGAGAAATTGAGAGAGGAGGGGAAGAAAGGGAGGGAGAGAGAAAGATAGATACTTGCAGACCAGGTCTACCACTTGTGAAGTGACCCCCCTGCAGGTGGAGAGTTGGGGGCTCGAACTGGGATACTTGTGTTGGTCCCTGCACTACTTATTATGTCCACTTAACCCCGGTGTGCTGCCAACTGACCCCTGGTGAGATTTTTCCTAACACATGGGACTACCTAGTTTCATTTCAAATGGCACATTATCTAACAAAGTTACAGATACTAGATAGAGGCTAGGGTTTAGGTACTGGGTATAGATGTTCATGTATCCACAGGCAAGGAGCAATTATATAATTCAAAGTGAAAGTACTCAATAGTGATGTGTGATTATACTTAGATCTAATAAGCCTGGTATCCTAGTAGAAGTCCTTAAAGAAGGCATCATAAATTCTCTAACCAATCATATTTAGACCAAATTAGTTTGTCAATCTAGTAGAAAGGTCCAAAGAAGACAGAGCCAATAAATCTAATACTGGTTGGCTACAACAAATGACATTCAGTGCTTTAATAACTGGGGTGATGTCTAAGCTGGTCAGATAAAGAAAGGACTATAAAAGCTGGATAAGGGCAAGATACTGGTTCACTTAATGATGGCCTTTTTGGTCAATACCAGGCCTACCCCATCATCTGGCGCCCTGGTCAGGGAATCCTTGAATTCCCACATAGATACAATGAGTCCAGAGTTCTAATAGATGCCTCTCTCCACTATAACTGGTTATTCCATCAGGAACATCAGCATAATCCCTCTTGTGGGCCACTTCAGGATCTTTCCCTCACCATAAAGCAGCACTGGTAGAGACTGCCCTACTCTCCAAAGGGAGGCTGGGTCATCCTACCCTTCCACTAAAGGAGGACTGGTCCTGAAATGAGTGCAGCCTAGAATGTTCTCAGCTGTGTCTCAAGTGTGAGCTTGGATCAACAGAGACTCAGAGGTTACACAGGTTCCTGTGATAAATATGAATATATATGGGCTCTGGGTCAGGTGGATGGGGTAAACATATATATATTTCAAATTTGGGGACTACTCTCTGCCCTAATCCAACTTTCTAGTCCTATTCTCAACTCTGAGATCATATCCTCAGACAATGTTTTTGTCCAACTCCATGTTAGCTATCAAACTCAAATGTAAACTGCAATCATCCAAGACCCCTAGGAACATACCTAAAATGGACTTCCTAGCTTCTTTCCACCCTAATACCTGCTCTATTCCCATTTTTTGGTTCCTGTTCACTAATAATTTTGTCCTGATTTCTATCTTACTGTCTTACAGCCCCCAAGCTGCAGATGCTACTAAGTTCCCTGAGCAGGAGGAACCTCACCAGTATATCCTGGAACTTCACCTCTCTAGATTGCTACACCACTAGGGAAAGATAGAAACAGTCTGGGGGTATGGATCTACCTGCCAACACTGATCTCCAGTGGAGAAGCAATTACAAAAACCAGAACTCCCACTGTCTGCACCCCCCAAAAGAATTTTGGTCCATACTCCCAATTTGGGGAGAAATGATAGGAGGAAGATAACCAGCAGTCTCTGAACTCCAACTCCATCAGGACCCAGAGAGAGAAGAGGAAAATTCTGAAGTATTTATAGATGTAGGTGTGACTTGGAAAAGAAGAGAAGATGGGATCATGTAAAAAAAGGGCAAATACATACAAATATGGAAAGATAATTGTAGAAATAGTAGTTAACCCATATTTGCAACCTTAGGGGAACTGCTGTAGCTTCCAATGGAGGGGATGGGAAAGGTGTGGACTTATACCTCTGTTATCTTATAGTTTTGTAAATCAATATTAAATCACTAATAAAATTAAAACAAACAAACTACATAACATCCAGAACAGAATGTCATTCCAGCAAGAAGACTGTAGGTGGCAGCAGACATGCAGGCAAGAACAAAGACGCTTCTCCACAAAGACTTTGGAGGCTGTAATCTAATGAATCCTTTACTATGGGTAGGTTTCAATGAGTTAGAGAAAACACCTGGAACGTGCCATGATTTTAGAGGACTGACACAGCTTTGGAGGTCATCTTATCTTATCACACTGTTCTTTAATGTAAATGATGATATCTGAGATCCGTGGTGCAAATTTCAAAGATGCATATACTCATCTTTCATGGTAAAAATTCCATATAGTCATGTAAAATTAAAATAAAAATAAGAATGTACTTCTTAGCAATAGGAAATTGTTGCACTACATTCAACATTGAATAAGAGGTGGCTTTGGAATTGTAGCCTGTGACCACCATCATTAATGCCATTTACACAGGATCAGTTGATATCTTTTGATAGTTGTGTTGCTAAGGAAACAGTGCAGGTGCTACTGCAGTGAAAGGAAGACAGCCAGATAAAATGATTTCTACAGATGATATACAATGATTGATTTTGAGTTTTAGTTCACTTGATTTTATCTAGTTTGCATATATCTGATTTGTTTTCATCTTTCCTTTAAATTTCAAGTTTGCATTAACATTTTAAAGTGTTTCATGCAGAGATCATAGGTGGTGGTATTATTTCTTAGCCAAATCTGGGAGTCCTTATCTGATAGTAGGATGTAAACAGTTCACATGTCTTCTGATAGACGTAATTTCCTAACTTTCTTCTTACTTTATTACTAGTTACATGCATTCTTGCACATGCCTTTCTCCTTTACATTTCTTCCATATTAGTGTCCACTCTTTTATAAAAAAGTTCATTTAAAAAATTCCCCCAACCTCCTTTTCAAAGAATATATATTTGACAATTAAAGAAGAACACATTTTATTTCTTTATATTTCTTTATATATATATTTATTTATTTTTGTCACCACTGGGGCTTTACTGCTCTGGATGAACATTTTCAGATAGAAAATGAAAGAAGGGGAGAAGGAAAGACACCACAGCATCAGTGCTTGCTACAATGCAATGGGGACCAGACTCAAACATGAGGTGCCAGGTAAAGCAGTACACCATCTAGGTGAGCTATTTTGCTCATCCAAAATTTTCATTTCATAAGAACATATATGCCCATCGCTTGCATTTTGTGTTCTTGAGTTTCACTTTTGTTAAACCCAGGATTTGAATTAACTTTTTTTACAAGTGGCCAAAGTGCTGCCCTATCATTCCTGATCTTATGTCTGGTTTTGACTTTCTTGTTTTTATGCGGTGCTGGTAGTCAAACCCAGGGCTTCATGCAAGTAAGGCATATGCTATAAAACTGAGCTACTTCCCTGCCTTCAGATTTGTGAATTGTATTTTTTTCTAATATTTTATTTACTTATTTATCAATATCTATTTGACAGAAACAGAGAAGGAAGGAGGTGATAGAGAGGAAGAGACCTACTTCACCGCCTGTGAAGCAACTCTCCTGCAGGTGGGGAGCACGGGGCTCAAACCGGGGGAATCCATGAATCTCTCTGCTGGGCCTCCTTGACACTCTGAGGGAGAGGTAAATATATCTTTTTAATCTAGACTCTCTCCTTTCTACATAGCATAGACCAGAGTCTCTATACCTAGCCTCCTGTCTGTGAAATTCAGGCCTCAGTTGCACTCAAGAATCCCACTACAAGTGCTTGCATAGACCAGCAGCTCAGTCTCAGAAGAGCTGCAGAATCTGGCCTCAGACCTATTGAAAAGCTATGCCCACAACAGCACAGCCCTGATAATCTGCACAGGAGAGCATACAAAGCCACTGTTCTCAGACACAGACACCTGTGGGGGTTTCATACATACTATCCTGAGGGGTGAGGGGGCTGAACAAGAAAGGAACTAGGAGGATGAAAATCTAGACATATCTTAATAACAGACTGGTGTTTGCCCAGAATGGCTTCTTCCTCTTCTCCTTCTCCTTCTCCAACCGGGATCCTTGCACTGGTCCTTATGGTTTGCACCATGTACGCTTAACAGGCTGCGCTGCCGAACGGCCCCCACCCCCTGAATGACTTATTTACAGGGTTTCAAGAATATATTATTAAATTAAATTTATTTATAAAATAAAAAATAGAAAATAGAAACTAAACAATACTATAAGAAGGGTAAAATTCCACACATTTCCTACCACCAGGGTTCCATATTCCATCCCCTCCACTGAAACCTTCCCTATTCTTTATCCCTCAGGGAGTATGGACCCAGAATCATTATGGGGTGCAGAAGGTGGAAATTTTGGCTTCTGTAACTGCTTCTCCTTTGAACATAAGCATTGGCAGGTCGATCCATACTCCCAGCCTGTTTCTATCTTTTCCTAGTGTGACTGGGCTCCGGAGAGATGGGGTTCAAGGATATATATTGGTGAGGGCCTCTGCCCAGGAAAGTCAGGTTGGTGTCATGACAACGTCTGTAACTTAGTGTTTGAAAAAGCATTGAGATAAAGAAGAACAAATTATTTAATAATATGGAGTATTTTTTTTAATCACCACAGAGAAAAAGGCATCAAAAGCTTCTGTCAGTGTTGTGAGGGCTGGGTTTGAACCCAAGTTGTAACCAGGACAACACAAGAACACTATCCAAATGAACTATCTTGTTGGCCCTATACCATACTATATTGGCAACTCTTTAATCAGCTGATACAGATAGGTACCAGCAAAGGAGGATCAGTGTTTTTTTGGTGTTTATACCCAAACAAATCTGTGGTTTTTTTATTTGTTTGTTTTGTAAAGTGGCTATGCTTGTCATTTTGGCAAATCAATGACTAAGAAAAATAACGCAGATCTGACTAGCCATGTAAATGATACTTTGTAGCATGTTCTTTTTGTTGTTGTTGCTTTAACACTTACACTATTATAGAATTGTAGGAGTAAAATTTCACACTTGTATATAAATGCAAAACTCCATTCAGCTTTGAGCCCAGTCAAGAGCACTAGGGCAAGTTGAAAGCTATTGAAATATTTCTCCTGTGGCCAAAGAAATGTATGCACAGCTAGGTATTCTTCATTATAAAAATCACAACAACATATCATTACAGATATAATGTAGAAAAATAAAAAAGGATAAAACTGTCTTCTACAAATTTTATTAAAAAGATATGCAAAAACGTAAAATGTGACTGTTTTTATTCTCTTTGTTTGCATTAGAGAAAAAGCTATTTTTATTTATGTTTTCCCAGATTTTTAAAATTGATTTAATAATGATCAACAAGATCATAGGATAAGAAGGATACAATTCCACACAATTCCCACCACCAGAGTTCTGTATCCCATCCCTTCCAGTGGAAGCTTTCCTCTTCTTATCCCTCTGAGAGTATAGACCCAGGATCATCATGGGGTGCAGAAGGTGGAAGGTCTGGCTTCTGTAATTGGAAAATAATTTTTAATGTAAATTTACTGAAACAGATTTACTTTGGTTGAAGTTCTGAGTTCCTTGGGTTATCTTCAGAGCAAGACAGGTCCATTTTGAGCCATTATCCCCCAAGCAGGTCATTGACATAAACTTCCTGTGTTCTGTTAGTTCTTTCACTGCAACTTGGTCTTCTAAGTATTTGCAGAATTCTTTTGTGCCCTGTGGGCTCTTTTCCAGTTATCATTGACTCTGTGGATTAACAATATTTCATCAATTCCATTTATGTGTACTTTTCTCCAGGTAGAGGATATTTGCATGCTTTGTCATTTATTTTTATTTAAGAGCCCCCCCAAATTAATCTGTCATCTTTAACATGAGAATTCAGTCAATGAAGTCAACTCACTTTGTACGTGCCACTAGATGGTGCTACTGCATCTGAAGACAAAGCTGACAGGTCACCTCAGCTTCAGAGGATTTGGATAATATTAATCTATTTTTTTCTTTCTCTTTTATCTCTTCTCTTTTTATTTTTTTCTCCTTTTCCCCTCCCCTTCCTATCCCCTCTCTTATTTTCTTTCCTTCTTTCTGTCATCTAGGGCAACTTTTTCAGATAGATAAAACACCAAACTTCCCCTACCCAGTGCAGGGGTGTGTGTGAATGTGGGTACTGGTGCATGGCAAAGCAGTAGACAAACAGTTTTGTTACCGAGTCTGTGTTCTTAACAGACTCCTCTCTCATTTAGCCAAAATGGTGTTAAAAAATCCAAAATGCGGGGAGTAGAGTGGTAGCGCAACAGATTAAGCGCCCGTGGCGCAAAGCGCAAGGACCGGCTGAAGGATCCTGGTTAGAGCTTGGACTCCCCACCTGCAGGGGAGTCACTTCACAAGCGGTGAAGCAGGTGTGCAGGTGTCTTTCTCTCCCCCTCTCTGACTTCCTCTCCTGTCTCCACTTTTCTCTGTCCTATCCAACAACAACGACATCAATAACAACAACAATAATAACTACAACAACATGGGCAACACAAGGGAATAAATAAATATTAAAAATAATAAAATAATTTTTAAAATATAAAAAAATCCAAAATGCTTTTAAAAAAATATTTATTTAATTTATTTATTCCCTTTTGTTGCCCTTGTTGTTTTATTGTTGTAGTTATTATTGTTGTTGTCGTTGTTGGATAGGACAGAGAGAAATGGAGAGAGGAGGGAAAGACAGAGAGGAGGAGAGAAAGATAGACACCTGCAGACCTGCTTCACCGCCTGTGAAGGGACTCCCCTGCAGGTGGGGAGCCGGGGTTCGAACTGGGGATCCTTATGCCGGTCCTTGTGCTTTGCGCCACCTGCGCTTAGCCCACTGCACTACAGCCCGACTCCCCCAAAATGCTTTTTAAGATTTATTATTATTATTTTAGAAAAGTGTTCTCCACATAGAAGGGAGACATTTTTAAACCAGAATCTTTGGAGTCAGATAGATAAGTGATTAATATTTGCTACATGTGAAATCTTAGATGAGTTAAACTTCCCAACTCTTAGTTCTCTCATCTACCAAATAATGAAAGGTGTATGCATGTTTTACATTTTCAGAGAATTATTACATATCTCATAGGGACTTACAGCGGGTACGCCAAAAAAGGCTAAGAATGACAACATTATGAGTTGTCAAAATAGCTCACTCGGATGGTACACTATGTTGCCATGCACATGACTCAGGTTTGTACCCAGCCCTCATCACACTGAAGGAAGCTTGGGTGCTGTGATCTCTTTCACTCTCGATACTTTATTCTCTATATTAAAAAGAAATGACAACATCTTTAAGATAAATATTAAGCTTTATGATTAGTCAACAACTTATTTGGCTTTATATGTTAGCTCTTTTTCAGCCACCAGGTTCCAGATGCTAACATGATGCCAACTGGACTTCCCTGGGCAGATGACCCCCACCAATGTGTCCTGGAGCTCTACTCCCTCAGAGCCCTGTTTCCCTCAGAAACTCCTTAGTAGTGATCTCTGTTGTACATTTTGCCGATCAAATCCAATACTTCCATCCAGTGCACATTTAATGAAAAATCTTCTAGGAGCTGGATTGGAGAGTTGAATGTTGACAAGGTTTATGCCTCCTAAAATCTGATAAAAGAAATAAAATCATACTAATAGAAATTTACTATTACAAAAATGAGTTTTTCTTTTAATTTGTGAGTAGTGCTAGAAAAGAGTCAAATAGAATGTGGATATGAAGATGAACATGACTGTGGGACCTATTTTGAGTAGTATGAGAGAGAAGGGGACAATTTCTCTTCCTGAACTGGACTTTCTTTGGGCTGGTTAAATAATCAAATCAACATTAGACAGGAGGAAAAAATCACATTTATATTATGTATCTATTGGGACTCCACAGAGACATCTGGTTACAAAAAAAGACAGTGGGGCAAAATGAGAGTATGTGTTTTGAACTAAGAAATAGAATGGGACCTGTGGCTACATGGGGAGAATGAGTGATCTGGTCTTTCTCACATGATGATGAGTGATTCATGTGACAAAGACCAGATGCTCTAGAATTGCCCTGCTTATATAAGTAGGTCATTCAGGTAGAAAGATTATTTCTGATAATCATGCTAATTCTGGATAATATCTACTAATTTTCATTCTTTTGTATAGGTAAGGGACTAGTCAAATTGAACCTATAGGACCTCCCTTGACCTCAGCTCAAAATAATCTCCAAATCTAGGTGCCATATCTTGGGGAAGCTAAGATAGAAGGTCAATAGAAAGTCTGAGGAAGACTTTCCATGATTATGAGATGCAGCCAGGTACAGAAAGACTACACGGGTGGAAAGGTAAGAGTGTGAAGGCTCAGAACTGGGAAAGGTCCATCATGTTCAAGAGCCAGAAGTGACCTTCTAGAAATGGAGTTCCCCTGAATCAGAGGTGATATAGTCTGGTGAACAGTTGGGAGAGTGTGGGCCGGGTGGTGGTGCACTTGGTAGAACATACATGTGCTCAAGGACTAGGTAGGGTTCAAGCCTATAGCCCCCTCCTGCAAGGGAGGAAACTTTATCAGTGGTGAAGCAATGCTGTATATGTCTCCATTTCTCTCTCCCTCTCTTATCTTCCCCTTTCTTCTCAATTTTGCTCTGTGTCTATCCAAAATAAATAAACAAATAATAGAAAATTGTTTTTAAAAAAGAGAAGTTAGGAGAGGATGTCCCTGCCCCTGGAAAATTCCCATTACTTTGAGCAATTAGGTTACTCTTTCAGACTTGGTGATAGACTGTTTCTTATCAGGAGGCTGAATGGTGGCTCACCTGGTTGAATACACGTGCAACATGTTGTCTGTCTTCCAGTGACACTCTGTACTCACCACACTTTCTCTTGGCTTTGCTTCCTTCCTATATTTTCTATAACACAGAGCTTGGCTTGAAGAGCTGACTTCACACAGATTGCTGTACTTCTAATCTGCACAGATTAGGCTCTTATTTTTGTAGTCGCATGTATAGGAAGTTACCACCACTAACTACCACTAAGAAGTGGCATGCAATCAGTCTACTGAGGCTATAAGGGGAAATGTGCTACAACAGGTCTTGGTTCCTCTTTGCTTCCAGAATTCCCTTGTGCTTGAACTCAAACATCAGAATAATCAGAACAGGACAGGTCAGCTATTGTGGGATCCTGTTTCCCATGAGAAAAGGAGAAGCTGTAAGGAGACTAAACTGAAGTCTTAGTATTACTACAAGCGAGAAACTAAAAGGAACCTCTGGGCCTGACAATCACTCATTGACAAAAAGGATATCATTTGCCAAATTTTAGAACAATTCCACAACAGTTGGCTTGTAGAAAAGTACTGATACTACAGTTCTCAAATTACAAAGTGGGAACCTTAGTCTTACTGTGGGAATATTCTTGCCATTTCCTCAATGCTTTACTGGAATGTCTATGATCTAATATATATCAGGCATATCAGAGATTATGGCAAGAGACTGTTAGTCATTAAGTAAATTAGGTCTTTTCCAAAGTCCATGGTCTTGGGCAAATCTCATTTCCCCATCTCTGTTACTAATGACTCAGAATAAATGGTTTCTGCTCTCCATCAGTTCTAAATTCAATGATACTGGGAGACCACAGAGTGAAGGAATAAATAGATAGAATAATTAAGTTCAGCAGACCTTGATATGAGTTTGGGTTTTATCACATAATAACTGTGTGGCTTTGAAAAAAATCTTCAACCTTCCTAACCTCAGCTTCCTTATCTCTGAAGCAGAATCATAAAAATAAAACACAACTTAATTATATCTAGGTGATGCAATGAGATGACGTGAAAAATATAAATTATAGAGCTCAGCATAAATGTGTTTCATTATTATAACTACTGTGATTACAAATGAATAAACAGTATCAACCAATATTTACTTCTCATTTTAAATTTATGAAAATGTGGTTGTTCAATTTTTACAATAACCGGAGTGGGGGTATTGTAATTGTTATTATTATTATTGTAATCTCAGAGGAGATTAAATAACATACAGCTGGCAAAGAGACCACACAACTAGTTCATGACAAATAGCAACTTGGCTGTAGGCCATAGCTTGGTTCCCTGAACAGCGTTTATATTGAAAACTTGAGGTGAAGGAATACTATATTTTTGGGACTACAGCTGATGGTTAAATTCTACTACTGCTTCTTCAGTCATACTATAAAATTTCAAACAACATCAGAAGGGAAAACACTAAGCAGAACTTGAACTGGACTCTGTAAAAGATTCTGGGTGAGGGGGGAGGGAGGGCTCAGGTCCTAATATGTGATGGCAGAGGCAGACCTAGTGGGGGTTGTGTGGAAATGTTATACATGTAAAAACTATTTTATTTTACTGTCGACTGTAAACCATTAATCCCCCAATAAATTTAAAAAATAAACTATATATTTTTGTAAAATTATCTCAGACTGAATAGATAGCCTAGTGGTTCTGCAAAAGACTTTCATGCCTGTGGTCCCAGGTTTTAATCACTGACACCATGATGGGTCAGAGTTGTCCACCACTCTGGTTAAAATAAACAATTTAATTAAAATTATCCCAAATCATTCCTAATTCAAAATACTGCAACAGAATACATGGCTAAAAAAAATTTCCCTATGGCCTGTGAGGTAGTGAGGTGACTAGAATAACAGATTTTCAACCAGCATCATGTCTCTATCATAAACAAAATTTTTAAGGGGCCAGGAGATAGTGCATATGGTTAAGCACACACATTATAGTGTGCAAGGATCTGGGTTCAAGTCCTTGGTCCCCACCTGAAGGGGAAAAGCTTTGCGAGTGGTGAAGCAGGTCTGCTGTAGGTGTCTCTCTCCCTCTAACTCCCCTTCTTTTTTTAAGTTTCTTTATTGGGGAAATTAATGTTTTACATTTGACAGTAAATACAGTAGTTTGTACATGCATAACATTTCCCAGTTTTCCATATAGCAATATAACCCCTAGGTCCTCTGTCATCCTTTTTGGAACTGTATTCTTCCCCCACCAACCACAGATACTTTAAAAAAAATTTTCTTTATTGGGGAATTAATATTTTACATTCAACAGTAAATACAATAGTTTGTGCATGCATAACATTTCTCAGTTTTCCATATAATAATATAACCCTGACGAGGTCCTCTGAAGGACCTGCATTCTCCCCCCGACCCACTCCAGAAACTTTTACTTTGGTGCAATACACCAATTCCAGTTCAGGTTCTACTTGTGTTTTCTCTTCTGATATTATTTTTCAACTTCTGCCTGAGAGTGAGATCATTTCATATTCATCCTTCTGTTTCTGACTTACTTCATTTAACATGAATTTTTCAAGTTCCATCTAAGTTGGGCTGAAAACAGTGAAGTCACCATTTTTAAGAGCTGAGTAGTATTCCACTGTGTTTCTACACCACAGCTTGCTCAGCCACTCATCTGTTGTTGGACACCTGGGTTGCTTCCAGGTTTTGGCTATTAAAAATTGTGCTGCTAAGAACATATGTGCACACAGATCTTTTTGGATGGGTGTGCTGTGTTCCTTAGGATATATCCCCAGGAGAGGAATTTCAGGATCATAGGGTAGGTCCATTTCTAGCCTTCTGAGAATTCTCCAGACTGCTCTCCACAGAGGTTGGACCAATTGACATTCCCACCAGCAGTGCAGGAGGGTTCCTTTGCCATCACAACCTCTCCAGCATTTGCTGCTGTTACCTTTTCTGCTGTATGACATTCTCACAGGAGTGAAGTGGTATCTCATTGTTGTCTTTATTTGCATTTCTCTGACAAAGACTTGGAGCATTGATTTTATATGTTTCTTGGCCTTTTGGATCTCTTCTGTGGTGAATATTCTGTCCATGTCCTCTCCCCATTTTTGGATGGGGTCATTTGTTTTCTTGTTGTTGAGTTTGGCAAGCTTTTTATTTATTTTGGTTATTAGCCTCTTGTTTGATGTATGGCATGTTATCCCATTCTGTGAGGGGTCTTTTGATTTGGGTAGTAATTTATTTTGCTGTGCAGAAGCTTTTTAATTTGATGTAGTCCCATAGGTTTATACTTGCCTTAGTCTTCTTTGTAATTGCATTCATTTCATTGAAGATGTATTTAAAATTTATGCGGAAAAGAGTTCTGCCAGTATTTTCCTCTAAATATCTCATAATTTCTGGTCTAACATCCAAGTCCTTGATTCACTTGGAATTTACTTTTGTATTTGGTGAAATAGAGTGGTTCAGTTTCTTCTGCATGTTTCACCCCACTTTTTCCAACACCATTTGTTGAAGAGATTCATCTTTCCCCATTGAATAGTTTAGGCACCTTTGTCAAAGATTAGATGTCCATAGATGTGGGGGCTTACATTTATAAGTTACAAATTTGTAAGTATAAGGACTTCCTTATATAAGTATAAAGCATTGGAGAAATAGTCATGTTCTATGAGACACTGTAGAGTATGTAGTTTATTGTTTTATAATTATGAATTATGTACATGCAGAGTGCTTAAATCAACATACTATCAATCTTTAATTATGCTTTTGTAAAAATAGTATCTTAGTGGGGTTGTCTGTCCAGGGAAGTATGGTCGGCATCCTGCTAGCATCTGGAACCTGGTGGCTGAAAACAGAGTTAACATATAAAGCCAAACAAGTTGTTGACTAATCATGAACCTAAAGGTTGGAATAGTGCAGATGAAGAGTTGGGGAGTACTCCAATCTGTAGATAGCTAGTAAGCATATTTTAGTTATATTCCAAAGGGCCTGTGGCTATACTAGTTTTTCCCCCCTGATCCTGAAATCTGATATGCAGTTGGATCCAAGTTATTGTCTGGGGAGATGATGTCATGGCTGGAAAAAGGACCAGAAAGCTGGATCAGGGAAGAGAATAGCTCCCTAATATGGGAAAGTGGTATAATTTTTGTTGACTGTAAGCCCCATAGATTTGATGTGGTCTGGGGCCCATGTTCAGCTTAGGAGCCTATGTGACCTCTGCATCCCTGTAGATCTGAGCTCACATTCTGGGATCATGAGTAGAAACATTCCAAGCTGCCCCAATATCAACCCATCTTCCTTAGGTGTAGCATAGAGTATATTGTCCACCAATGTGTCCTGGAGCTCTGCTTCCCCATGGCCCCACCCCACTAGGGAAAGAGAGAGGCAGGCTTCGAGTATGGATCAACCTGTCAACACCCATGTTCAGTGGGGAAGGAATTACAGAAGCCAGACCTTCCACCTTCTGCATCCCTTAATGACCTTGGGTCCATGCTCCTAGAGGGTTAAAGAATAGGAAAGCTATCAGGGGAGGGGATGGGATATGGAAATCTGGTGGTAGGAATTGTGTGGAATTGTACCCCTCTTACCCTAAGGTTTTGTCAATGTTTCCTTTTTATAAATAAATTTAAAAAACAAATAATTAAAACATTAATTAAATCAACTTGAAAACAAAACTAGTGTCTTAGGAGTTCAATGAGCCTCTTTAGTTTGCATAGTTAACCCATTCCAGTAAAATTAAAACCTATTTTGTTTCTTGTGTAAGAAGAGTTCATGCAGGTGGGAAAGATAGCATAATTATTGTTCGAACAGATTCTCATGCCTGGGCCTCCCAAAACCCCAGGTTTAGTCCCCCACACCACCATAAGCCAGAGATAAGCTGTGTTCTGGTAAAATAAATAAGTAAATAAATAAATAATAAAATAGACAATTCCACACTATTTATGGCAAATAATTTCTGGATTAACTTTTAATGTAAAGACATTTTTCCTAGTTATAATTCACCTCTTTAGATGTTACCACATCACTTTCTTCTCTGTCTTCATTAGAGTGTAACTAGGTCTGTATCTTAGAATTGTCTTCTAGGCATCACACATTGATGATAGTTCTGGCTTCATAATTCTTTTTTTATTTTTCTGGCCTCATAATTCTATATGCGAGCTCCTTCTCCCTTGAGATCTTGCTGTCCTCCCACCAGGGTCCCCAGAGACCTTGAAATATAATTCTGTCACATCACCTAAGTCCCATTCCTAATATAATTGTTACATCTGTCTGTCTTTTTTTTTTTTTACATCTGTCTTCTTTTCCCGACTTATAGGTTCCATGGAAGTTCTTCATTTTGCATCCCTAAAAATACCTGCCTTAGTGCCTTATTGAATGCTCAATAAATATACATGAAGAAAACATTTGAGACTGTTTCTCACAACTTTATATTCCACCTATCTTTGCTAGTTTCCTTGCTGTTTTTTAGGCTTTCTAAAGTTCTCCAACAGTTTATTAGGGATGCAGCAGAGCAGATGGTTAATTCTGATGCTGTAGCTATTTCTAATTTGATAAGTGTTGCTCATAAATGAGGATTGCCAGTGGCTGCTTCATTTAGTAAGATTTTGACTGAAGTTGCATGTTTAAAAGTTGTTTATGAATGAAATCTCAGATACTTGCCTGAGAACTTACGGAGTGCTAGTAGAAACAAAGGGCCTGCCTGCCTCATGTGATGTGTGTGTGCGTGCGTGTGTGCCAAAGAGGTTGTATAATGCTTCTCTTTTATACAGATGAAATTTCTAGTAGTAGTTGTGAAATTGAGACCTGTGACATGATTCACCAATAGAACATATGATTTGAATGCTTGAGATCCTAGATTTAATTCCTGGCATTTTATGGTGGACAGAGCAGTGCTCTGATTTCTCTCCCTCAAATAAATAAAAGATATTTAAATATTTATAACAAAGATGAAGTTTACCTTTGTTTTCTTATTTGTAGAATGACACTCTAGTCCCTCAGACACCTACCCCTCTCATGCAGTTGGACTTGAGAATTCACTGACCTACTAGTTGTATGTAGCACCACTCTCAGAACAGCTGTCTTTCTTTCTCTCTTTCTCTCTATCTCCCCCCATCTCATCATTTCTGTCTGTCCTATCCAGTAAAATGGAAAAATGGCCACCAAAAGCAGAGGATTCATAGTGCTGGCACCAAGCTCTGGTGATAACCCTGGATGCTAAACAAATAAACAAACAAGTGCAGTCAGTATACCTCTGAAATAACATCTCCTTGGGTCCTGCCTGATGCTTTCATCCAGAAGTTCTTTTTTATGTTTCTAACCCATCTGCTCATGGTGTGGGCCCTGGGATTGCTGACCCAGTTTAGAATGCTTGTTTTGGCTCTGACTTGCATTCCTTCTAGGCTTTGGCTTTCTGTATTTACCTGCCTGTACCCTGAGTCACAACTTCCAGCAACAGAAGACTCATTATTCTGTTTCAACCCATCCCATGGATTGAGAGTCAGCCCCTTTGCCAGCTCACCTGACCCAGGAAGACACTGGCAGAACAACTTACCTCCGTGTTCTCCAACTTATGAACACCGCTGCTCCTGCTAGGTTCTGAGGGGGCACCGGATCCCTTCTTACCCAGGTGTGAATGAATCAGTTATATCCAACAAGCCCTTAAGCTCCTGTTACAAATGTAGCTCTGATTTTCAGAAGTAAATAAAATGCAGTGACCTAATAAGAAACATTTGTTATTTGGAGTACAAGCAGTCTCAAGCAGGCCCATATCATCACATCCTAGCAAATGTGTTATCTCACCAAGTCCACCCCGCCCCTATTTTCACCTCTCACAAAGGCCTTCAGTTTTCAAATAACTTTCTTGGTAGTCACAGTAGGTACAGAGTTATGAGAAAATCTAATGCTTTTTGAGAATGATTTAGATATTTTGATAACAAGACTTATTTTTTGCTCTTGTCAGTGCTGGTCCTCAACTTTTTCTTCTAGATTGTTGGGGACAACTAGCATAAGGAACCATCTGCTTCCATTTGTGTTTTGAATGGTAAGTTCAGTTATTAATTTGTGTTTTCTGCCTCACTTGGTAGAAGAGCCCCAGGTTGAATGATAAAGAGAGTAAATTTGACTCAATTTAAGAAAAGAATAAATTAATGCACTGACTTTTAGAAAATGAATCATGTGTTAACAACTGTACTGTAATTCATTGACTCCCCCCACCCCCCATAAAAGTAAGGGTAAAAAAAGAAAAAGAAAAGAATGACTTAAGTCTTAAAATGTAGAACAAATGATGTCTTGCATTTCAGTAGCTCTCAGCCAAGGTTCTAGTCCTTTTACCTTGTCATAATGAAATGTCATGAACTGAATTAAGCAAAACCAGTTGCTGGTGTAGTGAACACACACCAATTTAACTTCAAAGACAGATCTTTTAAAATGGGTTGTTACCACTAAGGTTAATGAGATACTGTGTAATAATAATATAGAAATTATGGTGTATTGCCCCAAAATAAGACTCTGGGATTGGGGTGAGGGTTCAGGTCCTGGAACATGATGGCAGAAGAGTACCTAGTAGGGGTTGTACTGTTACGTGGAAATGTTATGTATTTCTTCATTTGGCTGCTCACTTATGTCTGTGTCAAACTCTCTCTCTCTCTCTCACTCTCTCTCTCTCTCTGCTAGGGTCCTGTGTTTGTATAATTTCATTCTTCCTGGACTTCTATATTCTTTTTTTTTTTTTTTGTAGAGTGAAAAATGGTGAAAGATACAGAGAGAAAAGGAGAAGATATACCATAGCATTGTTTCACTACTCATGGAGATATGTCTTTGTATTGATGCTCCCATGTAGTGGCTGGGGCTCAAACTTAGGTCCTTGTGCATGGTAAAGTGTACACCCTCCTGGGTAAATCCTCTCCCATCGCCAACCTTTATTTCCAAACCCCTAAACAAAAACCTCTGAAATCATCTGTATAGATGGTTCTTTAACTGTCAGATCCAGGTGTTAGAGTTGATAACTCTGGATGTTTTCATAAAGTTGATTAGTAAAAAGTTTGAACAAGCATATATAAATTCCTACAATAAGTCAGATCTATCTGACTCTTATAAATGGGTGTGATACAACTATGAAAGCCAGAAGAGGAAATAGACTTGCTTTAATAACCCATTTAGTTCCCAAAAGCAAGGTGACCAGAACATGACTAAATGTAAGATTGCAGTGAATCAGCGAATCATTTCCTAGTAGCAGTTCAGAACTAGAATTGTAGTGTTGGACCCAAGGTCAGTTTATATCTACATAAATGTAATAAGGATATTAATTTGCAAGTTTGTTTCAATTCAATGGACTTCAAATTTGAATCTAATCAAATTCTTGGTGTGGGGTGTTTGTCTTACTTCCTAAAGTGATATTACTTTTGTTACCTCAAAATAGAATTGGATGATGTCTGGAACTTTTTTTTTTTGCCTCCAGGGTTATCGCTGGGGCTTGGTGCCTATACTACAAATCCACTACTCCTGATAGCTATTTTCTCCCATTTTATTAGATAGAAAAGAGAAAAATTGAGAGAGGGGATGGGAATAGAGGAGAGAGAAATATAAACATCTGCAGATCTGCTTTACAGCTTGGCAAGCTTCTCCCCCTTGTAGGTGGGGAGCGGGAGCTCAAACCCGGATCCTCGCCTGGGTCCTTGTGCTTAGTATTATGCGTACCATTTAACGGGTACACCTGCCCCTAAACATTTATCTATTTGGCCCTGGCCCCTAAACATTTATCTATTTGTCATACTAAAGTCAGGACCTGTATCTATTGACATTCAAAATAAGAAACATACTTGTAGCTAGGGAAAAAGTAGTCTATTGAATACCTCTCAAATATTTAAAGACTCTTAGTTTAATATGAACCTCTGACAAGAGTATTCTTCCAGCAGCATAGCTTTTTTTTTTTTTTTTTTTTTTTCCAATTTACTACATGGGAGCCACAGACTGAGAGAAGCCAGCAAGCTGAGCAATTTAATATATTATAAAACTGCCCTCATTTTTCCTAATTAGATGGCAAGTCTGACTCAGAAAAAGGCCTGAATTAGAGACCACTCTAGAAGAAATGTAAATTTACAGCAGTCTTTTAATGGCGGCATGAGAATCAAATAAAAAGCCTTACAGAGTTTTTACAAATTAACATAGTGAAGACTAATTATTCAAACTCTTTCATTATGTGTATATGAAGGCTACTAGCAGGTTAGTTTCCAGTGGTTTTTTTGTTTGTTTGTTTGTTTGTTTTTGAGGCAGGCAGTGGTGTGAGGGCAAAGACCAAGCACTTCACTTCTTTTTGATTATCATTGGTTTTCTGGAATTTCATAAAATTATTAAGTAAATCCAGATTAATAAATGATATTATGCTTGTTAGTGGTATGTCAGTTGCTGACTTCAAGAAAAAGAGAAGATGGTAGAATAATTTTTAAAATATTTCTTTAATATTTATTTATTTCCCCTTTTGTTGCCCTTGTTTTTTTTATTGTTGTAGCTATTGTTGATGTCGTCTTTGTTGGATAGGACAGAGAGAAATGGAGAGAGGAGGGAAGACAGAGGGGGGAGGGAAAGATAGACACCTGCAGACCTGCTTCACTGCCTGTGTAGCGACTCCCCTGCATGTGGGGATCCGGGTGCTCGAACTGGGATCTTTATGCTGGTCCTTGCACTTTGTGCCCCGTGCGCTTAACTCACTGCGTTACCACCCAACTCCCAGTAGAATATTTTTAACATTCTAGAAAAAAGAATATATAGCTGAATGACAAGGTGATTGAACATTTTTATAATAACCACTAGAGGTCTATTCACCACAACAAATAGTCCTGGTCTTGCTACTGAATTGTAACTCCCAGAGAAGCAGCAGGGCTGTCTCCACTTCAAAGATGCATAGAAGCTATGATAAGTACAACTGAGGCCTTGGGTTCTCACTAGGAACAGCCCCTCACAGTCCCCTCTCCAGCCACCCCCCCAACACACATACACACATACACGTTACCAGAAAGTTTCAGAAAGATACGGTGCTGAGATCAATGAGAAAGGGATAGATTGTTCACTCAGTTCAAGTGAATGTGCTAGAACTCTTAGAGGGACATGAGGTTCTGTTTTTTGTTTAATTTTTTTTATTTAAGAAAGGATTAATGAACAAAAACATAAGGTAGGAGGGGTACAACTCCACACAATTCCCACCACCCAGTCTCCATAACCCACCCCCTCCCATGATAGCTTTCCCTTTCTCTAGCCCTCTGGGAGCATGGACCCAGGGTCATTGTGGGTTGCAGAAGGTAGAAGGTCTGGCTTCTGTAATAGCTTCCCCGCTGAACATGGGCATTGACTGGTTGGTCCATACTCCCAGTCTGCCTCTATCTTTCCCTAGTAAGGTGTGTCTCTGGGGAAGCTGAGCTCCAGGACACATTGGTGGGGTCTTCAATCCAGGGAAGCCTGGCCAGCATCCTGGTGACATCTGGAACCTGGTGATTGAAAAGAGAGTTAACATATGAAGCCAAACAATTTGTTGAGCAATCGTGGATCCCAAGCTTGGAGTAGTGGAGAGGAAATTTTAGGGAGGTACTCACTGCAAACTCTAGTGTACTTCTGCTTTCAGGTATATATTTTGCAGTAGTTTATGGGTACGTGTGAACATAAGCTCTCTCTCACAGAAACTGGTGTATAACTAGGTTATGGGACTTTGAGAAGATCTTCACATGCCAGACATCAGACAAGAAACTAATCACCAAAATATATAAAGAGCTCAGCAAACTTAGCACCAAAAAAGCAAATGACCCCATCCAAAAATGGGCAGAGGATATGAACAAAACATTCACCTCAGAGGAGATCCAAAAGGCTAACAAACATATGAAAAACTGCTCTAGGTCACTGATTGTCAGAGAAATGCAAGTTAAGACAACACTAAAATACCACCTCACTCCTGTAAGAATGGCATACATCAAAAAGGTTCTGTTTTTCTCCTCTGGCTGATGGGAGAGCAAAGAATTATCTGAAAATCTGTATGTTTTCTCTAGGAGGGATGTCAGCCTCCCAACCAGGTTTACAGAGTGGGGACTCTGGCCTGAGAGCTGCCTATTTTTAGTGATGATTTTAGTTATATATATTCAGCACACCAATGATACAGACCAGTTCAACAAATGAGCACTTAAATAAAAATTAAGCAGACCAGTTAAGAAAAAAAAAACCTACAGAAAAACAACAAATGGAATATGAAGGTAGAACTTCTAAATTAACAAAATGAACATTAATGTAAAACAACATAATCAAACCAGTTGAAATAAAAAGAAAACAATATTAAGTGATAACCATAAAGCAGCAGGAAAATAATATTTAGATGTTGACTTTGATATACTTTGCTTTTAAAATTGGGTGTTGACACAAGGACTTTGATGGTTGATGCAGTGAGTCATACATAGCTACATATATAGATTGAAACTACTAAATTCTGCAGCAGTAAATCAATGTTAAATAAAGATAAATAAATTGGGTGTTTAATATATTTACTTTTTAGAAGTATAAATATTCCAGGCTTTTTTGTGTGTGTGTGTCACCAAATACAACTTTAACCAGTGCTGATAGTATTTTCTTTACCTTGTATTTCTAAGAAGTTGGAAATTCTTTAATTATTTTTATTATCTTTATTTATTTATTGGATAGAGACAAATTAAGAAGGGGAAGAAGAGGGGGAGAGAGACAGAGAGACACCAGCAGCAATGCTTCACCACTTGTGAAGGGTTCCCCCTGCAGGTGGAGACCGGGGCTTGAACCTGGGTTCCTGTGCACTCAAAAGCGGAAATCCTTTTGATCATAGATTGTTTATTTTCTTTTTTACTTCTTAAACTTTGATTTTCCAAGGGGGTATAGTAGAAGGTTTGCTATGGTTTCTGATGTAACTGTGCTATGCTTAGAGATTGTCAATTATATCTGACACATTAAGAAATGTATTCTTGGATGCTTGCTTCATAGCTTAAAATATGATTTTAGTGATTTTTTAGGTGATTTTATAAAGACCTTTTGATCAAACTTGCTTTTTCTTGCCTCTTTGATCTGTCAGTTGTTAAAAAGACTGGAGTCTCCCACTACCATAAATAACATGCAAACTTTCTTCATGTAATTCTTCTAAATTTTGCTTTATAGATCCTGAAACTATTTTTATAACAAATTTAGACATAACAATATTTTCCTGGTGCATTGAAAATGTTATCACCTCAAAGTGGGATTCTTCACTGTCACTAGTGCTCTTAGCTTTAAAGTTACTTTCATCTATTATTAAAATTGCTATCCCACTTTCATCTTTGTAGGAGTTGCCCGGCACATCACTTCATCTCTTTTTTATACCCAGTCTTGTTGGGTTCTTACACGAAGCTTATGTAAATAGAATATTGATAGTTTTCTTCAAATTGTCTACTTTATTTTTGAGCTGGGGGTGTTATTCCATTTATGCATATTGTGCTTATTATGTGGTACTTTCTAATAGTTTCTCTTTCCCTTCTTTAGGGTTTGTTCCTTCTTATTCCTCTATTGTTCTCTTTGGGATTAAGCTTCTCATACATTCTTCAATCTCTTTTTACTAGCATTTTCATAAATATATTTATTTACTGAGTATTGACAGAGAAAAATTGATAGAGAAGGGGCAATAGAGAGGGAGAAAGACACAGAGAGAACTGCAGCCCTGCTTCACTGCTCAAGAAGCTTCCCCTCTGCAGGGGAAGAGTGGGAGATCGAACCCAGGACCTTGTGCATGGTAATGCTCAACCAGGTGTGCCACTGCCTGACCCCCTTCTATGTGATACTTTGTCTCTGTCTTTAGGAGTGGCTGAGAAAATATGGCATACATATCTAATTTAACAAAGTTTAAATGTAATCAATAGGTTTATTTTCCAAAACTGTAAGAGATTTGGCTAGTTTTTCTTTCATTACTTCCTTTCCTGATTTTTTTGTTATTTTTATACAGAAATTTAGATTTTTAATTTTTGTAGTTTAATATGTTAGGCATTACTGCTACTGCTTTATCAATCAATGCTAATTTTAATTTTTCTTTGTTTACTTTTCTGCATCTTAGCCTTCTTCTGGTATTTTTCTTCTTTTATAAGCTACCATCATTTTCTTTTCTTTTCCTTCCTTCCTTCCTTCCTTCCTTCCTTCCATTCTTTCTTTCTTTCAGTTTTTTTCTTATTTAAACATGTCTTCTTTCTTTCTTTCTTCCTTTCTTTCTTCCTTTCTTTCTTTCTTTCTTTTTTTCTTTCTTCTTTTTTTATTGATAAAAAGGAAGCACTGGCTGAAGAATCCCAGTTCGACCCCCTGGCTCCCCATCTTCAGGGGAGTCGCTTCACAGGCGGTGAAGCAGGTCTGCAGGTGTCTCTCTTTCTCTCCCCCTCTCTGTCTTCCCCTCCTTTCTCCATTTCTCTCTGTCCTATCCAACAACAACATCAATAACAACAACAATAATAACTACAACAATAAGAAAACAACAAGGACAACAAAAGGGAATAAGTAAATAAATATTTTCTAAAAAGAAATAAAAAAGAAACACTGACAAAACCATAGGATAAGAGGGGTACAACTCCACACAATTTCCACCACCAGACCTCTGTATCCCATCCCCTCCCCTGATAGCTTTCCTATTCTTTAACCCTCTGGGGGTATGGACCCAAGGTCAATGTGGGATGATGAAGGTGGAAGATCTGGCTTCTGTAATTGCTTCCTTGTTGAACATGGGCGTTGACAGGTCAATCCATACGCCCAGCCTGTCTCTCTCTTTCCCTATTGGGATGGGGTTCTGGGGAAGCAGAGCTCCAGGACACATTGGTGGGGTTGTCTGTCCAGGGAAGTCTGGTTGGCATCATGCTAGCATCTGGACCTGGTGAATGAAAAGAGAGTTAACATATAAAACCAAACATGTTGAATGTAAAACATTAATTCCCCAATAAAGAAATAAATTATTTTAAAAAAATAAAATAAAAAATAAATTAAAAAAGAAAAAGAAAATCCTGTGGTTAGTATTTACTATGTCATACAAGACCTTACCCTGATTTAGGTCATTTAATGCTACTTACAAATAACTGTATCTTGGGCGGAGGGTATGCTAGAGCTGAACAGTGCTCTGGTAAATAAGTAAATAAATAAATAAATAACTATCTTATATACTGATAAGACCAGTTGCTTCTGATCTAAAATTATAGGTTATTTAATATTCCAAAGAAAAAGTCATTATTAGAAATGTATTAACAACTTAAGCTCATGTTAAAATTCAATCAGGTTACCAATATGAACCCTTAAATGCTTAGACTGAAGGAATATATTCTCAGAACTGGGGTCTATGCATCAAAAAGTTCAAGACATTGAAACTGTTTTTCCCCTCTCATATTAATTAGTGATTAATAAGACTAAAATCTAATAGGAGTGTATAATCCCAGAGGGATAAAGAATAAGAAACCTTGAGGGGGTCGGGCGGTAGCGCTGTGGGTTAAGCACAGGTGGCGCAAAGCGTAAGGGCCAGCATAAGGATCCCAGTTAGAGCTCCCAGCTCCCCACCTGCAGGGGTGGCTTCACAGGCAGTGAAACAGGTCTGGAGGTGTCTTTCTTTCCCCTTCTGTCTTCCCCACCTCTCTCCATTTCTCTCTGTCCTAACAACGAGGATATCAACAACAACAATAAAAAAAAAAGGGCAACAAAAAGGGGAAAATAGGAGCTAGATGGTGGCACACCTGGTTGAGCACACACATTACAGTGGTGAGGACCTGGGTTCGAGTCCCTGGTCCCCACCTGCAGGAGTAAAGCTTTGCAAGTGGTGAAGCAGGGCTGCAGGTGTCTCTCTGCTTCTCTCCCTCTCTATCACCCCCTTCCTTCTTGATTTATGTCTGTCTCTATCAAGTAAAAATAACAAAAAAATTAAAGGGAAAAATAAATATAAATAAATATTAAAAAAATTTAAAGGAAAAAAAATAAATAAAAAAAATAAAACCAAACAAATTGTTGACTAATCATCAACCTAAAGGCTGGAATAGTGCAGATGAAGGGTTGAGGGAAGGGTGTCTCCCAAACATGTTTTCTTTAGCCCTTATTCTTGAAAGAAATTTTGCTGATATGCATTTCAATTTGAATATTTTCTCCAGAACTTTGAAGGTGTCATACATTGTCTTTCTGACTTTTATTGTCTCTGCTGTGAATAAAGTGCTATTCTTTTATACATTTAGTGACTGTTTCCTTATTTCTTGGCATTTTCACTTAATCTGATCTGAGTGGCTATATCTATGATCACTCTTTATTCTGGTTTGAAATATGAAAAAATATATATCCTTGGTAGGTTAACTAGCATTTCCTTCTGGCTATTATTATTCTCTCTCTCTCTCTCTCTCTCTCTCTGTGTGTGTGTGTGTGTGTGTGTGAGAGAGAGAGAGAGAGAGAGAGAGAGAGAGAGAGAGGAATTTCGCTTTAGATTTTGGTATTGAATTTTTGCTTGGACTTCCAAATCTATGGCATATTTTTTTCCAGCAATTGAGAAAATTTTCATTTACTATCTTTCCAAATGTTTATTTTTCTTCCTTTCCCCCTCATCTCTCCTTTAAAAAACATTAGGCATGTTTAAACATTGACTCATCTTTCAATGGCTATATCTTTTAATGGCTCAGATTTTCCATTTCCATGTTTATCTGTGCTGACATCTGGCAAACTTTAGTTCTGTTTTCCCAGAATCAACTATATATTATCTTGTCATTCATTTCCAATGTTCAGTTTTTCATCTGAAGTTATTCATGTAGCTCCTTTTCAGCTTGATCTCTTTTTGTCCTCATAATCTCTGATTACAATGTCATTCCTTTTCAACCTACCCTTTTCCTATAAACAAATTAATTATACTTATATTCTCATAACTTCTTGGTCACTGGTGGGTGAGAGGTCTGGCTTGTGAACATTCTTCTAGTGATCTCTGAACACTATTCCCTTGGAGTCTTTATTAACTTAGACCATTTTAAAGACTAAACTTATGGTTTTTGAGACCACACAGATAGCAGAAATTCTGGTCTTGAATATTTTTCATAATATTTTTGTGTCTAGAGTTATTTCCTAACTTTCCCTTAGTAGTACCACAACTGAAACCAACACAGGCAGCTCTGTTCATTATCTTTCTTTCTAAGGCAAGTTCTTTCTTGCTTCAAACTGAGTATGTCATCTGTGGAGGTGCAGCTTATGACAGGGGACCCATTCATAATCTCATGTTACTTAGTATCTGGGATTTTTCTTCTGATCCCCTTGTGTGGACTCTTATGGACCCAGGCACAACATCACCAGGTCACCAAGAAAAGTTGGCAAACTTCAGTTCTCGTGCTTGCCTTAAGAATTCAAGATTTCCTGTCATAAAAGGACACTAAGGAATATTCATGCTTCATGTCATGTAAATTATCTATTTAGCTACACATGTATGTTAATGTAAATATATCTAGCATTCTTAAGTAAGTTATACTTATTTTTTTAATTTTTAATTTATAAAATGGAAAAACCAACAAAACTATAGGATAAGAGAGGAACTATTCCACACAATTCCCACCACCAGAACTCTGTAACCCAACCCCTCTTTATAGCTTTCCTATTCTTTATCCCTCTAGGAGTATGAACCCAGGGTCAGTATGAGGTGCAAAAGGTGGAAGGTCTGGCTTCTGTAATTGCTTCCCCGTAGAACATGGGCACTGACAGGTCAATCCATACTCGCAACCTGTCTTTTTCTTTCCCTAATGGGGCAGGGTTCTGGGGAAGTGGAGCTCCAGGACACATTGGTGGGACTGTCTGCCCAGGTTGGCATCATGGTAGCATCTGGAACCTGGTGGCTGAAAAAGAGTTAATATATAAAGCAGAGTAAATTGAACCTAAATGATGGAATATTGCAGATGAAGATTTAGGATCTCCATTTTGGAAAAATCTAGTAGATCTATTTTAGGTATATTCCAAGAGGCCCATGACTTTATTAGCTTTTGCCTGAGCCTGACATCTGATATGCAAGTGTCTGGGGAGATGATGTCATGACTGGATACTTAATTATTTTTATCTTAATATCTTGTTTGCCATATTAACAAAAGTGGAACTGTTTTTTTTATGTGTATGTGTATGTCTGTGTCTGTTTGTATGTCTGTGTAAGTATGCATGCTTATTAATGTACTCCAAAAACTAATTCTTCACAATCACCTTATTGCATGAATGAGTGATTCCTGTGTCTCAACTGGGTTTCTTCTGGCTGCTACCTGATCCTGATACACTAGAAGCATTCTAACATAGATTTTTCTTAGACTGAACTTTTGTCATATCTAGCAGGAAGAATCCTGAGGCTAGTCTCCTTTGGACATACAAGATGAGAATGACATGCTTCAGTGGATTTTTTGGCTCTTGAATAATTTAGTAATTATACTAACTAATGAATGCCTGCCAAGCACAGAAATAAAGACTGTGTTTCTTTTTTCTTGAAAAAGAAAAGTCTATGTCAGCAACCTTGAAAAACGTAGAGAGATAAGACACTGAGATAGTAGTGATCATTGATGACCTATTATGACTGGTATTAGGTAGCTTAAAATTTCACTATACAAAAGGTCATTTGATGTGGTTAAGGAAAGTATTTCAGCTTCTACAGACTCATAGTCATTGATGATTAAAAAGAATAGTTTTACTATACATATAGTATATTACATATGTAATATAATATATATTATACACATAATAGTTTTATTACACATGTAAGTTTTATTTTGTTTTAGTATGGCACCAGGAATATAATCAAGGGCCTCTCATGTGCACAGTGCTACTGAATCACCTTCCTTACCCAATTTTTTTTTTTTTTGGGGGGGAAGAGCATAGGGAGAGGAAAAAGCATTGTTCCACTGTTTATGGAGTTCCATTTATTTGTGCTCTTGGTTTTCTCATGTGGTGCCAGGGACAAAACCAGGGTCTCCCAGCCCTGAGCAGAAAGAGAACATAGGGTCTCAACAGTTTCTTTAATCAAATTCAAAAATAAAATTTAAACGTAAAGAAAATTTTCATTAAATTAAAAGCTTGACTTTTCACTTTTGATTCTTTTTATTTTTTTAACTATTAGTTCTTAGTTTTCTACTTTTCAGTCATTTCTTACTTCAGTATTCTTCATATCAAGTTAGTTATATCATTTACTTAAAATATATAGTTCAGGGAATTGTGTGGAGTTGTACCCCTCCTACCCTATGGTTTTGTTAATTAATCCTTTCTTAAATAAAAAAAATATATATATATATAGTTCTATATGTACATTTCTATTCTAATTTCAAGGCAATATTCATTACCCTTTTTCCACTTTATTGATTCACATATTGTGATGTACTTGTCTTTGGGTGACTGTGTCTTTTAATGATTTATTTCATGAGAGAGAGAACACCAAGCATCACTCTGGCATATTCCACGATGAGGTTCAAACTTAGGAGTTCTTACTTGTCAATTGAGAATTCTGTCAATATTATCTCCTGGCCTACTGGGTGACTTCATTCAGAAAAAAATGCTGATTTCCCTGCAAGTTTTATTCAATATCACTGCAGATTCATTTGTTGTGTCATTGCACTTCGTGGCTTCTATAATTAGTATTCAAATCTAGGAAATTAAGACAAGGAATTAGATCAACTCAAATCAGATTAAGGAATATCTGTGGACAGATTTGATTTCTAAACTGCTGCATTGAATGTGTTACAAGATAATAGACTAGAAGACTGAAAATGTGTTTCTTCTTTCTATTTCTCCCTTCCCAGCTTTTCATAAAATTGCTATCTCCTTGCCATAGGGACTTTGAGCAGGGTAGGAAGCAGAAACAAATGAAAAATTTCTCTTACAAAAGGTAGAATTCACTAGGGATAATGTGTTCTGTGTTCCAGCCAAAGAGGGAAGAAAGTCTTGGTTTGTTGTTACTGTTGTTTTCATCTCTTTCTTTCTTCTTTTTTTCATTTTTTATTTTTCTTTTTAAATTCTTTATTGGGGAATTAATATTTTACATTTAACAGTAAATACAATAGTTCGTACATACATAACATTTCTCAGTTTTCCATATAATGATACAATCCCCAGTAGGTCCTCTGTCATCCTTCTTGGAACTATATTCTCCCCCCACCACCACCCCAGAGTCTTTTACGTTGGTGCAATATGCCAATTCCAGTTCAGGTTCTACTTGTGTTTTCTTTTCTGATCTTGTTTTTCAACTTCTGCCTGAGAGTGAGATAATTCCATATTCATCCTTCTATTTCTGACTTATTTCACTTAACATGAATTTTTCAAGGTCCATTCAAGATCAGCTAAAAACGGTGAAGTCACCATTTTTTTACAGCTGAGTAGTATTCCATTGTGTATATATACCACAACTTGCTCAGCCACTCATCTGTTGTTGGACTCCTAGGTTGATTCCAGGTTTTGGCTATTACAAATTGTACTGCTAAGAACATATGTGTACACAGATTTTTTTTTTTTTTTTTGGATGGGTGTCTTGGGTTCCTTAGGATAAATCCCCAGGAGAGGAATTGCAGTATCATAGGGTAGATCCATTTCTAGCCTTCTGAGAGTTCTTCATACTGCTCTCCACAGAGGTTGTAACAATTAACATTCCCACCAGCAGTGCAGGAGGGTTCCTTTGCCACCACAACCTCTCCTGCATTTGCTGCTGTTACCTTTTCTGATGTATGACATTCTCACAGGAGTGAAGTGGTATCTCGTTATTGTCTTTATTTGCATTTCTCTAACAATCAAAGACTTGGAACATTTTTTTATGTGTTTCTCAACCTTTTGGATCTCTTCTGTGGTGAATATTCTGTCCATGTCCTCTCCCCATTTTTGGATGGGGTTATTTGTTATCTTGTTGTTGATTTTGGCAAGCTCTTTATATATTCTGGTTATTAGCCTCTTGTCTGATGTATGGCATGTAAAGATCTTCTCCCATTCTGTGAGGGGTATCTTGGTTTAGGTACTGGTTTATTTTGCTGTGAAGAAGCTTTTTAATTTGATGTAGCCCAATAGGTTTATGCTTGCCTTAGTCTTTATAATTGGATTTGTTTCACTGAAGATGTCTTTAAAACTTAAGCATAAAAGAGTTTTGCTAATAATTTCCTCTAAGAATCTCATAGTTTCTATTCTAACATCCAAGTCCTTGACTCACTTGGAATTTACTTTTGTATTTGGTGAAATATAGTGGTTCAGTTTCATTCTTCTGCATGTTTCAACCCACTGAGGTGTCTGTTGTGCTGTCTCCTCTTTCATTTACTATCCTATTTATTTGGGTCTTCTCCCCTTTTTGTTTTGTGAGTCTGGCTAAAGGTTTGTCAATTTTGTTCATTCTTTCGAAGAACCAACATTTACTTTCATTGATCTTTTGTATGGTTTTCTTATTTTCAATGTTATTGATTTCTGCCCTAACTTTAGTTTCTGTCCTTCTGGTTGCTTTAAAGTTCTTTCTGTCCTTTTGGTTGCTCTAAAGTTCCTTTGTTGTTCTTCTTCTAGGTCTTTAAGATGCGCAATCAGACTGTTTATTTGTGCTTTTTCTTGTTTCTTAATGTGTGCTTGTATGGCTATGAACTTCCCTCTCAGTACTGCCTTAGCCGTTTCCCAAATATTTTGATAGTTGTGTATTCATTTTCATTGAACTCTGGAAACATTTTCATTTCTTCCTTTATTTCCCTTTTGACCCAGTAGTTGTTAAGTAGTGTACTGTTGAGCTTCCACATTTTGGGACTATTACCAATCTTTTGTTTGTTGTAAAGTGTTAGTTTAATTCCACTGTGGTCTGAGAAGATGTTTGGGATGATTTCAGTGCTCTTGAATTTGCTGGTGCTGTCTTTGTGGCCTAACATATGGTCTATCCTTGAGAATGACCCATCTGGACTTGAATTAAATGTATATTCAAGTTTCTTGGAATGATGACTCAAAATGTCCAATAGCTCTAGTTTATCTATCTCCTCATCTAGCTATCTCATGTCTTTATTGATTTTCTGCCTGGATGATTTGCCAAGTTGAGAGAGTGGGGTGTCAAAATCCCCTACTGTGACTGTGTTGCTATTAATGTATTGCTGTAGCTCTTTTAGTAGATGTTTGATGTATTTAGATGGCTTTTCATTGGGTGCATAGATGTTAATAATAGTTAAGTCTTCTTGATTGACTGATCTACTGAGCATTAAGTAGTGTCCATCCATATCTTTTTTAATCTTATCTATTTTAAAGTCTTTCATGTTAGATATGGGAATAGCTGTTCCTACCCTTTTTTGTGGGCCATTGGCCTTTATGATTGTTTTCCATCCTTTCATTTTGAGTCTGTGTTTGTCTTGTTGAGTTATGTGGGTTTCCTGTAGATAGAATATTGTTGGGTTGTGTTTTCTGATCCATCTTTCTACTCTGTGCAGAACTTGGACTGGGTTAGGTAGGTGTATTGCACAAAAGCAAAGAATTCTGTGGGGTAGGGCTATGGTTTAGGTGGTGGTTCAGAACGATAGAGAAGGAACTAGGTGGGGGTTTAGAGTGTTATGCAGAAAACTGAGAAATTTTACACATGTACCTACAACTGTATTTACTGTCTAGTGTAGGCTATTAATCTTCCCAGTAAGACAAAAGACAGGGATCTAATCCCAGAATTAGAAAGGTCTCCACACTCGCCACCATGTTATTGAGGCTCCTTGTAGTAACAGGGGCACACAGCTAAAAAGAAATGCATGCCCCAGACCTTATTTAGGAGGCTTTACAAAAACCCAAAGGCAACAGAAAAGACCAACAATGTTATGAGGGGAGATTTTAGCAGCTACAGCAAACAGTAAACACAGCCTAACTCCCAGCCTCACACTGAGCCCACACCACCTTTGCTCCTATACCCTTGTGTATGAGAAAGGATCTGGAAGCACTCCAGAACTCTTAGAGGTGAGGCTAGGGGACGGAGGGGCAGGGGTGCAAGTGAAGTGCTTACTTAGCACTTATTTACATGCTACCCCTGGGCTGTGCTAGCTGTTATTACAAGCTTCACAAAATAGCCATACTCATGCCCCACTGCAAAGGACAGAATACACAGAGCTCCAGAGTCATAAGTCATCAGTGCTGAAATAGTAGGCCAAGTGTTGGTCCAATCCTTACCTTGCAGATGGGAAAAGTATTTCAGAAAGCAAGAGTACTTTTCTGTCAAATAACAGTAACGTGAACATCATTTCTAGACTCTCCTTTCTTCTCTTATACTAGCAAACTAATTTAACTGCAGTTCGGGAGGTGGTGTTGAGGGAGTGCTCAGGGAAAGGAGCTCCTGAGTATCATTTTTTCCTACATTCACACATTTGGAACAGGGACACTCACTCATAGCATAGAGATTTGCACATGAAAAGTGGATTTTTTTTTAGCTTTCTCATATTTATTTCAAAGCACCAATTTCGACAAATTTTCTAATGCATGAGCTATTATTTGTTAACATCATATGCGTCCTCCATGAACTGATCCAAAGAATTAGAGTGAAAAGAATGATGGAAACCCTCTTTTAGAAAAATAGTAGCATTCCTATGTTTGGGCCAGACTTTCTTTCTTCTTCATTCCTTTATTTCTTTCTTTCTCTCTCTCTTTCTTTCTTTCTTTCTTCCTTTCTTTCTTTTTAAGTGTGTGTGTGTGTGTGTGTGTGTGTGTGTGATTTAATAATGATTGACAAGATTGTAGGATAAGAAGGGTACAATTCTGACCACCAGAGTTCTGTATACCATTCCCTCCGTTGGAAGGCTCCTTATTCTTTACCCTCTGGAAGTACAGACCACCAGGTGGAAGGTATGGTTTCTATAATTGCTTTGCCATCAAACATGGATGTTGGCAGGTTGATCCATACTCCCCAGCCTGCAGAACCTTTGTTTTTTGCCCTGTCATTGAGATGGAGGGGAATTTGGAGAATACCTGAGAAAGCCAGGACTTGATTTCCCTTACTTAAGAGGGAAGGGAAAAATGAAGAACACCTGAAGTAGTAATAGTGTAGGCAGCTATTACTATTATTATTAGAAAGAAGTGATGACAGGGGCCTTAGAAGTACATAAAAGAGTCCAGCTTTCCACCATTCCTTTTGCCTACACCTCTCTCTGTGCATGTGCTTTCACTTTTCCTCAGTAAAATGTTTGAAATCATGTTCTTCTTTCCAATTCTCCTTCCTTCCTCTTTCTTTCTTTCCTTCTTTCTTTCTTCAGACACCTTGATGAGCAGCCTCCTTAGTCTCTTTCCCCCTCAACAGCCTCTCCTTCCTATCTCTTTCCCTTTGGTCAAGACAAAGCTCACAATCAGCTCAGTTCTTGCACACAGATGCTTAGTAAGGTACATGCAACTTTCAGAAGTATCCAAAACATAGTCTATCCTATCAAATTTAATAATAATGAGAACTATTTAAAAATAAAATTGTTATAGGAATGCCTTGTGTCCCCCAAGTTAATCTGGCATTCTTGCCAATATTAGTATAGAAATCACTCATTGAAGCTATTACCTACTAGGAGCTACCATAAAACTAACAAATAAGTGGTGCAATAAGCAAGTAGAAAGACAAAAAAAAAAAAAAGACACCATAAAGTGCTTAATCAAATATTTTTCCACTTAAAACTAGATACCCTCCTCAACTACTTCCTATTTCACTTTCCTTAATCACTCTAAGTCTAACCTTGTCAGATAAAGTAAGGACTACAAAAGCTGGATAAGGGTAAAATACCAGCACACTTTAATGATGGCCCTTTGGGTCACTACCCGGCCATCCCACTATCTGGAGCCCCAGTCTTGCAGTCCTTGGAGTCCCACATAGATATGTTGGGACTAGACCTCTAACAGATCCCTCTCTCCTCCATCACTGGTCATCTCCATCAGGAACAACATCATAAACCCTCTTGTGGGCCTCTACAGGACCTTGCCCTCAATGTAGAACAACAGTGGCAGAGATTGCCCCACTCTCCAAAGGGAGACTGGGTCAACACACTCTGCCACTTAAGGAAGACTGGTCCCGAAATGAGTGCAGTCTAAAATGTTCGTAGCTGTGACCATGGAATGCGAGCTCAGACTGTCAGGGATGCTGAGGTTACAGACTCTTGTGCTAAATATGAATAGAAATGGGCCCTATGTCAGATTGATGGGGTTGATAGCAAATGGTATTTATATACTTTTCCTGTATTTGGGAGCTTCTCTTTGCCTTGATCCAGCTTTCTAGTCCTATCCTCAACCTGACACTATCTTCCCAGACAATACTCCTAGCACACCTGCATGTTAGCTGTTAGGCTCAGGCAAAAATTAGTAAAGTCATGGGCCTCTTGGAATATACCTAAAATAGACTTTCTTACTCCTAACATGAAGGCCCCAAATTTCATCTGTTATATTCTTACCTTTAGGTTCATGATTAGTCAACAATTTGTTCTGCTTTTTATCTTAATACTTTTCAGTCTCCAAATTGCAGATGCTACCCTGTCACCAACCTGACTTCCCTGGGCAGACTACCCCACCATGTGTCCTGGAAGCCCACCTCCCCAAGAGCTCTGCCCCACAAGGGAAAGAGAGAGACAGGCATGGAGTATGGATCGACTTGTCAACGCCTAAGTCCAGCAGAAAAGCAATTATAGAAGCCAGACCTTCCACCTTCTGCAACCCATGTAGATCTTTAATCCATGCTCCAAGAAGGATAAAGAAAAGGGAAACTTCCAATGAAGGGGAGGGTATATGGAGATCTGGTGGTGGGAATTGTATGGAATTCTACCCCTCTTATTCCACAATCTTGTCAATAGTTATTAAATCACTAATATAAAAAAGAAAAAAATGGAAAAGAAAAAACCCAACAAATATATTAATTAATTAATTAGATGAAAATGGGGCCTTGTTGCCTTAAAATAGAAACAGTTTTGAAAAAAACTCAGAAAAGAAATGTTCATGATGATACCTGCCCCTAGCTCCAGTCATTGTTCTCCCCTTAATGGTCCAGCTATGATATGTCCCCTGCTCCTGCCATGTTCCCAGTTCTAATTGCATTTCCTTATCCAGCTCTTCCTTTGTGGTGCTTCTTTATCAGCTTCTTCCTCCTCCTATCCTGTATCTTCTGGTATTTATGACCTAGAGGCAAAGGTCAGATTACAAATCTTCTTCAGTCCAAACATTTGCCTTGCATTCTTTCTTTGGGGGTGCTTTTTCCCTTTCTTTATTTCTTAGTACCAGGAATTCTGGGAAATGTAGCTTTTCTATATCAAGGTACACACCTTAATTCTTTAGGATTATGAAGCAAAGGCAGCAGCCTATTGGTGACCTTTAATAGAATAATGCCCTTGTTCAGTATGCCCATAATACTAATGTAAACTATCTGCCCATAATAGTGACACTATTTTTCATTTAAAAATATTTTACTTATTCATTCATTCATTCATTGGATAGAGACAGAAAGAAATTGAGAGGGAAGGGGGAGATAGAGAGGGAGAGAGAGACACTTGCAGCACTGCTTAACTATTTGTGAAGCTTCCTCTCTGCAGGTGGGAACCAAGGACTTGAACCTGGGTCCTTGCAAGTTGTGACATATAAGCTTTACTGGCTGTTCCACCACCTGACCCCAATAGTGACAGTTTTTAAGAAGAATAGCTGGATATTCATCCCCTATTGTAATAAGGAAGCAATTCCTTCACTGGATGAGGATATAGATGTTAAGGCCATTATTCTTTTTTGAATTAATTAATTAATTTTAATAAAAGTTAGATATAGAGAAAGAGAGATCAGAACACTGATCAGCTCTGGTTTGTGGTGGCAGTGGGGATTGAACCTGGGAGCTCAGAGCCTCTGACATGAAAGTCTTCTGCATAACCATTATACTGTCTCCTCAAATGTCACCTCAGCTGTCTCCATCCAGAAATTTTTTTATAAAAACAATACTATTGGGGAGTCGGGCGGTAGCACAGCGGGTTAAGCGCACATGGTGCAAAGTGCAAGGACCTGCGTAAGGATCTCAATTCAAGCCCATAGCTCCCCACTAGGGGAGTCCCTTCACAGGCATTGAGGCAGGTCTGCAGGTGTCTGTCTTTCTCTCCCCCTCTCTGTCTTCCCCTCCTCTCTCAATTTCTCTCTGTCCTACCCAACAATAGCAATAATAACTATAATAACAGTAAAAAACAAGAGCAATAAAAGGGAAAATAAATAAATAAATAAATATAAAAAATACTTTTATAAAATTCCATTACTTTCTTTTTTTATTTATTTAATAAAGGAGACATTAACAAAATCATAGGATGTTAGGTAGTATGCCGGCTCCCTCAGTTTAAAGCTTCTGTCTCTAATCCTGCTTAACTAAGCACCCGCATGCCTGCTGGGCATTGGTTTGATCCCACTAAAGCTGTGGTCTATTTACATAAACCACTGTTAACTAAGCACCACCCTGCATCCAGGGCATTGGTTTAATCCCCACTGATTCATGATGTCTTTTTGCTCCGCCCCCCTCTCCTAGTACATCCTGATTTCCACCAGTCTTTTTTCGCTCCACCCTCTCTACCTCATATCCTGTTTCCACCCTATTTGGCGGGTATATATAACAGCTGCTCTTCTGTTTTAAAACACTTGGAATTGCTTTCTGACTCCAAGAGTTCCAGAGTGTATCTCCTGTGATGCTAGCTCGGCAAGAGTTCCTGATTCCTCTCCCACACAGCAGCTTAGGTTGGCTCCAGTTGAGTTCTCTCCAACCCAGAGAGCACTTGCTCAGGAAGAAGCACCCTCAGGCTATCCCGGCATTAGGATGGGGAGGTACAACTCCATACAATTCTCGCCACCCAGTCTCCATATCGCATCCCCTCTCCAATAGCTTTCACATTCTCTATCCCTCTGGGAGCATGGGCCCAGGGTCATTGTGGGTTGCAGAAGGTGGAAGGTCTGGCTTCTGTAATTGCTTCCCCACCAAATATGGGTGTTTACTGGTCAATCCATACTCCCAGTCTGCCTCTCTCTTTCCCTAGTAGGGTGAGTCTCTGGGGAAGCAGAGCTCCAGGACACATTGGTGGGGTCTTCAGTCCAGGGAAGCCTGGCTGGCATCCTGATGGCATCTGGAACCTGGTGGCTGAAAAGAGAGTTAACATACAAAGCCAAAAAAATTGTTGAAGAATCATGGACCCAAAGGTTGGAATAGTGGAGATGAAGTGTTGGGGGGTACTCACTGCAAACTTTAGCGTACTACTACTTTCAGGTATATATTTGCCCTAGTTTATGGATACATGTGAATGTGTGCTCTATCTCCTGGAACCTGGTCTATATCTAGGTTTTGGGACTTTGTTAGTACGTGAACCACCTGGGATGGAATTAGAGAATACTATGAAAGGAAAGGTCTCACCCGAGTGATGAAGCTGAAGGATTGTCATTTCACACCTGAAGTCTCTGGACACAGTCTGAAGTGAAGCATGCTGGGGTGGCACTTGTTGAGTTGATTAGGTTGTGATGCGTGGATGCAATAATATTTGATAAGAATTGGGAGAAGCATATTGGAAAGTGGGCCCTAACCTAGGGCCCCAGGACTGGGGGAAGTTTAGGCTCTGTAGTGGAAGTGTGAGGTTCCTGCTGTCTTAGGGTTCGAGAAGACAATGGATAGTTACTGTTATCATCACATTATTTGGTAATCGGGTTAACTTTGAAAAGTCCTTTTGTTAGACATACAATCAATTTTCCCCCTCTCATATTAATTAGTGATTTATATGACTACAATTTAATAGGTGTGTACATAAACACCATTCCCACCACCAAAATATTGTGTCACATCCCACCCACCACCAGCCCAGGAAGCCGCATGTCCATCCTCCCCCTCACCACAGGGTTTTTACTTTGGTGCCCTACTTTCAATTTAGTCAGATCCTGCTTTTAGTTTCCCTTTATGATCTTCTTTCTCAACTTCTGTTGATGAGTGGGATCATCCTATATGCATCTTTATCTTTCTGACTTAGCTCACTTAACATAATTCCTTCTAGCTCTGACCAAGATGGGTCAGAGAAGTTGAGTTCATTATTCTTAGTAGCTGCATAGTATTCCATCCTGTATATATACCACAGCTTTCTCAGCCACTCATCTGTTGTTGGGCACCTGGGTTGCTTACAGGTTTTAGCTATTATGAATTGTGCTGCTGTTGTTTTCGATGGGTTATGTTGTTTTCGCCAGGTTGGCTTCATGGGCGGGTAATAGACGACCAGGGACTCATAGTTGAGCTGTAGGCAGTATCTCTTTATTCATGCAGGACGCAGCACAATCTAAGATGAGCTAAGCTAAACTCAAGGTACTCTAAAACTCACAATGCTGTCTTTATATATACTTGCCAAGTAGGGTGGAAACAGGATGTGACATAGAGAGGGTGGAGAGAAAAGTGACTGGTGACAATCAGAGTGTGACAAGGAGAGGATCAGGGCGTGACAAGGAGAGGGGGTGGAGCAAAAACATATCATGAAACAGTGGGGATTGAACCAATGCCCTGGAGGGAGGTGCTTGTTAACAGCGGTTATGTAAATAGAATGAAGTGGTTATGTAAATAGAATAGTGTTAAGCAGGGGGGATTTAAACCAAATGAAACAGAAGGGGTCTCATGCATACCAACAGCTGCTATGTACATAGGAGTACACACATCTTTTTGGTTGGGTGTTATGGAGTCCTTGGGGTATATCCCCAGGAGAGGAATTACTGGATCATATGGAAGGTCCATGTCTAGCCTTGTGAGAGTTCTCTAGACTGCTCTCCACAGAGGCTGGACCAATTTACATTCCCACCAGCAGTGCAAAAGGGTTCCTCTGTCCCCACAGCCTCTTCAGCATTTGTTGCTGCTGTCCTTTTTGATGTATGCCATTCTTATTTATTTATTTATTTTTTATTTAAGAAAGGATAAATTAACAAAACCATAGGGTAGGACGGGTACAACTCCATACAATTCCCACCACCCAGTCTCATCCCATCCCCCTGCCCTGATAGCTTTCCCATTCTCTATCCCTCTGGGAGCATGGACCTAGGGTCATTGTGGGTTGTAGAAGGTGGAAGGTCTGGCTTCTGTAATTGCTTCCCCGCTGAACATGGGCGTTGACTGGTCAGTCCATACTCCCAGTCTGCCTCTCTCTTTCCCTAGTAGGGTGGGTCTCTGGGGAAGCAGAGCTCCAGGACACATTGGTGGAGTCTTCAGTCCAGGGAAGCCTGGCTGGCATCCTGATGGCATCTGCAACCTGGTGACTGAAAAGAGAGTTAACATACAAAGTCAAACAAATTGTTGAGCAATCATGGACCCAAAGGTTGGAATAACGGCGATGAAGTGTTGGGGGGTACTCACTGCAAACTCTAGTGTACTTCTGCTTTCAGGTGGTATCTCAATGTTGTCTTAATTTGCATTTCTCTGACAATCAGAGACCTGGAGCAGTTTTTCATATGTTTGTTAGCTTTTTGGATCTCCTCTGGTGTGAATGTTCTGTTCATATCCTCTGCCCATTTATAGATGGGGTCATTTGCTTTTTTGGTGCTAAGTTTGCTGAGCTTATTGTATATTTTGGTGATTAGTCTCTTGTCTGATGTATGGCATGTGAAGGTCTTCTCCCATTCTGTGAGGGGTCTCTTTGTTTGTATGATAGTTTCTTTGGCTATGCAGAGGCTTTTCAATTTGATATTGTCCCATTTGTTTATTTCTGCTTTAGTCTTCCATGCAATTGGGTTTGTTTCATCAAAGATGTCCTTGAGGTTTAGGTGGGAAAGTGTTTTACCAATGTTTTCCTCTAAGTATTTGATTGTTTCTCGTCTAACATCCAGGTCTTTAGTCCATTTGTAGTTGATTTTTGTTTCTGGTGAGATAAAGTGGTTCAGTTTCATTCTTCTGCATGTTTCAACCAAGTTTTCCCAGCACCATTTATTGAAAAGAGTCTCCTTCCATTTAATACTTTGGGCCCCCTTATCAAAAATTAGATGTCTATAGGTGTGGGGTAAAATTCAGTTATACTCTACCCACTTGAAAAAAAGTTCCCCACCCCTAGAACATTGGTTGGATTATTTTCTTTGTTTTTAATAAAAAATAATTATTGTCACTAGTGTTGGCTAGGGCTTGATGACAGCATTACAAATCCAATACTCCCAAGCAGCCATATTTCCTTTTTTGTTGTTCCTCTCTTCTTTATTTCTCCCTCATTTTCTTCCTTTCTTTTTTTTTCCCTTTCTTTCCATTTTATTTGGCAGGACAGAGAGCAATTGAGAGGGGAGGGGGAGGTAGTGATGGAGAGAGAAAGATAGATACCTGTAGACCTGCTTCATTGCTCATGAAGTGTCCCAATGCAGGTAGGGAGTGGGAATTTGAACCCAGATCCTTGAACATGGTAGCCTGGGCATTTAACCAGGTATGACACTGCCCAGCCCCCTCCTTTTCTTTTCTTTTCTTTTCTTTTTCTTTCTTTTTCTTTTTCTTTTCTTTTTTTTTTTTTTTTTTGGTAAACTAGCAAAACAGAAGTGGACAAAATACACATTTTCTAAGTAAGGCTATACTTTTCACTGCTATAGTTATTCTTTGCCCTTAAGCAGTAATTTTGTTAGAGGCCAAATATTCATCTTGGGATCTTTATACTTTGTCTAAACCTGAATGTCAAACCCATTTATACTCACACTTTATAACAGAGCACAGCAGGTCTACAGCAGGGTGAGTGAGGACTGAACCCAGCTCCCGTTCCCATGTGGTGTGTGGCAAGATGCCAGGGTTGCAGTCAGTCAATCACTCACCACTCCTCCTCCACCTTCAAGACAATGGTTGTGAGAACTTTGATCATTTTTCTGGGCACAGATTACTCATCAGAGCAGGATCATTGGCAGGGTGTCTATGCTGAATGATGAGTAATGCTCTTTGCCCAGCAGCACCTCACCTTTTACTTGACTGCCCTTGTTTTTATATTATTAGCATTTCTTACCTGGACAAGGAATGTGTCTAGAAGGGAAAGTGTTGCAACTGAGGAAATGGAGTTGTAACAGAGTCACTATTTTCAATCTACTTGTATAAAAAAAAACTTAGGGTTGAAGAATCAAAGAAAACCTACTAGGTATTGATATTGAATGTGTAATCACACCATCACATTGGTGGGAATTGTGTGGAGTTGTACCCCTCTTATCCTATGGTTTTTGTCAGTGTTTCCTCCTTTTTATAAATAAAAGTTACAAAAATATATAAATAAATAAAATTTAAAAAAACACAGCTTGACATCAATTCTTTCTATACAACTCAAATGGGGTTCTCATTTCCTTCTTTGTAATTAAAGGGGTTGTAGATAATCTTTGCATTGTATTGTATACAAAAATTGTTGTATACAACAATTTGATATTTCAAGTATTATAGGCATTGGAATAATTTCAGAAAATGGTACAATCACATCTCCATTATTATTTTTTATTATTTAAGTTTTTATTTATTTATTTCTTTTGTGGAGCTGCACAACATCACCTCTCCTGGGCTGCTTTTCTAGTAGGTACCACAACACTAGAGCTTCTCCCAGTGCCACTATGGCACTCCCATGTGGTGTCAGGTTTTGAACCTAGGTTATATATGTTAAGTCATGCACCCTACCTAGTGGCTGCATCACTTCAGTTCTCATCATCAGTTTAATGTGTCTATGTATCTTAATATTTGCATTTTCTCTGCAAAATAAAGTTGACATATATTTTAAATATACATTTCATCTCACCTGAAAATGAACAGAATGATTAGTTTCTGTTGATGCACAATTATATGGAAGGATTTCCAACTGAAGTAGATCGACCTAGTGTGTGTGTGTGTGTGTGTGTTTCTTGATGCTTCCTGCCTTCCTGAGACATCTGATTTCCTTTGTTCTAGATTCTATGTCTAAGAGCTCTTTTACAGTTTGTGTTTTGGAATTTTTCAATTCTTTATATATTTCTATAATTTCTTTGGGGGAGATGCTCTAAAAAGACAGAAACACACAGAAAAAGAGATCTTTTTGTTTTATTTTTTAAAATAGAGATGATGAGGAAGAAAGGGGGAAAGAGAGAGAGAAAGTAAGAGAAAGAGAAAGATATTGGGACATGAACATAATTAACATATAGCTGACATCAAGCCTGATGAGCATTTCACAGACATATGCAAACCCACAAGAAACTGTGGGTATATAGGAAGTTATTTAAACAAAGATCAGGCAGAAATCACTCTTTTTCTGCTTGCCCCTTTTTTGGCTCTTCTCCCATTCATCTCTCTGTCACCTGCTCCTCTTCTCCCTGGCACCCACCATGTCGCTTCCCCCAGGATCTGAACATGTGTAGCTGAACCCTGGTAACGAAACGTATGGACTCATAGTTTCCCACTTTTCTTATTCTGTTACCATGTTTTTTATGTACATAAATAACCCATGGTATAATAAAACTCCCATTTGTTAACATCTGAACAAAAAGCCAGCAGACATTTTTTTGTTTGTTTGTTTTTTATTACTATAGAAAGACAGACTACAACACTGAAGTTTACTTCCATGTTTTGTGAGATGGAATCTTCATTCTTTTTTATCTTTTTCATTGTTTTATCATAAATATTTTTCTCTACATTTGTGATTTCTTTACAGTTATATAAATGATATATATTAAGTGGAGGTACATGAGAAAAGTACACATTATTTCTTTAATTATGGAATAATACTTGATCATCAGTCAACAGATGGGACTGATAAATACCTGCCTTGTTTGTTTGTTTGTTTGTTTTGTCTTTCCTCTGCTACCTTGATTTCTGTATGTTGCCACTTGGGTTCCTATACAGGGAATTCAAAGAGCGCTATAATTGGTTTTAGAAGACACAAGTCTGGGTTCCTGTTTATTAATACTAGGCTTAACAGGTTATTATGCTCCTAAGAATTCCTTCCATGCTTATCCATTTCAAATTCAGTATATATGCAAACACACACATATAGACAGACACATATGTTTTCATGTAATTATATAGTTATCATCATCTTCATTTACTTCTTTTTACTGTTCAGAAAATTAACGGAGATTCATCTTGCTCCAAATTTTACACACAGATTTTTAAGGTAGAGTAATATTTTTCTTCTTTTTTTTTCTTAAAAATAAATGAAACTAGGCATTAGAGGTGTGTTGTATATATGATGAACATGTGTGTTCTGTCAGATGCATGCTAGCTTTCTGTTGTGGAAAGAGCTCCCTTGAGATCTAAATCCCTTGAGTGGCTGTTCAGCTAAAGTTTAGAGTCTCTTAATCTTGTATTTGATGCTAAACCAAATAGGTCCTTAGGGAGCATTAAGAACAAGCCAGGCAGTATAAATTTCTTATTTTATTAAAGTTAAATTGTATGTGTTGCTTAAGGAATAACTAAGGTGATTATTATAAGAGTTAGTTGAGCACACTACACACACACACACACACACACACACCTTTTAAAAATAAGGTGATCAAGGCAGACAGATGGGCTAAAGAGATTAAACATTTTATCTTATTATTTGTAATTCAGAGTATTACTCTTTCAGAAACTAGAATGTCATTCAAATTAATAGATGAGGTCATGCTTCCAAAACCACAATAAATAGGGAGTCGGGCTGTAGCGCAGCGGGTTAAGCGCAGGTGGCGCAAAGCACAAGGACCGGCCTAAGGATCCCGGTTCGAACCCCGGCTCCCCACCTGCAGGGGAGTCACTTCACAGGCGGTGAAGCAGGTCTACAGGTGTCTGTCTTTCTCTCCTCCTCTCTGTCTTCCCCTCCTCTCTCCATTTCTCTCTGTCCTATCCAACAACGACAACAACAATAATAACTACAACAATAAAACAACAAGGGCAACAAAAGGGAATAAATAAATAAAATAAATATTAAAAAAAAAAAAAACCACAATAAATCAAAATCAGAAGGGGGAAGCGCAAGAGGTGAGTTGTAAACCATGACCTAAGCATCATGAATCTACTCTTTTGTATTTCTGAACTATGGATTTTGCCATAAAACACTTAAGTGCTATTCAAACAATAGGAGATAGGAAAGGTTTATCAGTGATTAGCAACACTTTAAGGACACAAAATTAAACTTGAATTTTTATAAAACTATTTAACTGACTCCTTTAGGTTGATACTACGACAACCTGAAATGCAGCCTTTTTTTTCTCAGGAAAATAATTTTCTGTGAACATGGTTTTCTATTAATTACAGAAAGTTTGCCTAAAACCTCTGTCAGAGTGAAAAAAAATCAAACTTCTTTTTTTTTTTTTTTTAACTTGAGGTTAAATTTACAGTTGTCACTTGTCTTTATTGCTTCCCAAAGCAATTCTTTTGGGGCTTCTTCTTATATTTATTTGTGAATAAAAGCGCTTCTCTCTCTTTTCATTTCTTCTGCTTGGACATAGATCTAATCAAGACTCCATGTGGCTTCCAGGTCCACAGGAGCTTTTACTTTGCATCAGGGGTCTAGTCATACTGTGGAGCCTACTGCACATGGAACTGTGTGTTGGTGCAGGGCTCAGATAGGCTGCATCCGTGTCTGTAGCTCACTGTTGCCACCATCCCTTCACGATGTTCTAGAGCCCACAAGCATATACTAAAACCTCAGGATTGGGAATGAAGTGAGGGTGTTGAGCTGCATAAACCTGATAAAGCAGCACACTGTACAAGTCAGCTGTTTCGCCAGCCCATACCTACCCCTTTTGTAGAGCACACGTCTTTACTCTTGTAAGAAGCAGTACTGCCTTTCTCTTCCTCCTTTAGGACCCGTTTTAAGTGTGCTTCTTCCCTGGGTGCTATTTTGGCTTTCATGTAAATAGACTGCTACTTGTGAGGCCAAGCCCGAGTCCCAGAGTGATACTAATATGTCCTTCTGCAATACTTTGGGATGACCCTCCTAATAATGCCAACTTCATGTTGAACATGAGATCAGGAAGAGTGCTAGAGGAGAACTTCTCAGCTATTGCAGTAAACTAAGTTCTTTGTGAACTTCTGGTACTGCATACTATTAATTGTATTTTAATAATTCTCTGTATCTTGGTTTTCCTATCTCTAAAGTGGGGATAGTTTTCATTTCCAAGTTTCCATGAGGCTTAAATGAGCCATCTATTTCTTGCTTATAAGAGAGTTTCTATAGTTATTGCTACGTAGATGCCAATTATGATAGTGTATCTAGCCTTTTCTAATTCATTCCATCATATCCTGTATTTTATTAGCTGATTTGGTGGTTTTCACAGATGACCTAAGTTTGTTTTTCCTCTTCCTTTTAAGTTTTTGTTTCCCTTATTTCCTGTGTGAGGATTTTTCCATTGAGATATCCTTCCTGGTTTTGTTAGACAGTTTTGCTAAGATTCCCAATATAGTTGATTTCTCATTCATTTAGTTGTTCATTCACTTCATTTTCCTTCCTCCATCAGGCAAAAATGGGAGGGAGTGTAGGTAATATTTAAGTGTCAAATCAAGGACAGTTAGGGTTTAACTGACAAGTGAAGCAGGAACCAGATGAGAAGAATGCATCAACAAATTATCCAGGAAGAAGAGTTGGGGTATAAGGTGGAGGGGACAGACAGTGTTCAATGCTCCTCAACACTGAAAATGTTCAGCTTCCTTCCAGTTCAGGAATTCTGTGAGCCTTCCCAGGACTTGACTCCACAGAGGCTCAAAAAAGACAAGTACCAGCCCTGTATCCCCAAAGTGCAGATTAGTAAACTATCTTGCTGTTGTAAAAGAGTGTGGCGGTACAGGAAGATATTATAAGCATGGTGGCAGGGGTAGAGTGACAAAGGAGTGTGGTGGAGGGACCATGAGCACCATGAGGTCCAGCTCACAGAGAACTGTGAGCATCAGCAGTCAGCAAAACCAGCTGACCCCTTGCCCCCTTGTCTAGACACTGTTTTGTCCTGCTCATAGCAGTAGCTTTCAGAAGGTCTTCAGAACCCAAGGCATCAAGCTTGGTGCTGACAAAAGCCTTCCTATTCCAGCTGTAGGTTTTGTTCTCTCCTCCTTCCCTCCACCCATCACTTGGCCCATAGACCCCTAGTTCACTGTAGCATGCCATTGTTGTTGTTGTTGTTGCTGTTGTTTTGGCAAAGACTGTGTCACCTCTACTCACATTCTTCTTTCTTTCTTCCCTCCTTCCTTTCTTTCTCTCTTTTTTCTTTCTTTACTAGAACACAACTCAGCTCTGGTTATTGGTGGTACCAGGACTTGAACTTCAGACCCTTCATATATAAGTTCTTAGTACTACCCCTCCATATCCCCCTGTTCCCAAACTCCTTCAAGGGAGGTGTCAAAGATTATGTCCTAAAATAATGGCCATGATAGTTTTATTTTATTTTAAATATTTATTTTATTTATTTATTCCCTTTTGTTGCCCTTGTTGTTTTATTGTTGTAGTTATTATTGTTGTTGTCGTTGTTGGATAGGACAGAGAGAAATGGAGAGAGGAGGGGAAGACAGAGAGGAGGAGAGAAAGACAGACACCTGCAGACCTGCTTCACCGCCTGTGAAGCGACTCCCCTGCAGGTGGGGAGCCGGGGTTCGAACTGGGATCCTTATGCTGGTCCTTGTGTTTTGTGCCACCTGCGCTTAACCCGCTGCGCTACAGCCCGACTCCCATTTTATTTTATTTTTATTTTTTTATTTATTTAAAAAAGGAGACATTAACAAAACCATAGAATAAGAGGGGTACAATTCTGCACAATTCCCATAAACCGATCTCCACATCCCACCTGCTCCCCTGATAGCCTTCCCATTCTCTATCTCTCTGGGAGTATGGATCCAGGGTCGTTGTGGGTTGCAGAGGGTGGAAGGTCTGGCTTCTGTAATTGCTTCCCTGCTGAATGTGGGCATTGACTGGTTGATCCATACTCCCAGTCTGTCTCTCTCTTTCCCTAGTAGGGTGGGGCTCTGAGGAAGTGGTGCTCCAGTACAGATTGATGGGGTCGTCTGTCCAGGGAAGTCTGGTCAGCATTCGGAACCTGGTGGCTGAAAAGAGAGTTAACATACAAAGCCAAACAAATTGTTGAACAATCATGGACCTAAAGACTGGAATAGTGCAGATGAAGTGTTGGGGGGTATTCCCTGCAGGCTCTTGTGTACTTCTGCTTTCAGGTATATATTTTTTCCCTAGTTTATGGGCACGGGTGAACCTATGCTCTATCTCAGGGGACCTGGACTATATCTAGGTTTGGGGACTTTATTGGGGAGTGGACCACCTGGAATGGAATTAGAGAATACTATGAAAGGAAAGGTCTCACCCGAGTGATGAAGCTGAAGGGTTGTCATTCCACACCTGAAGTCTCTGGTCACAGTCTGAAGTGAAGCATGCTGGGGTGGCACTCGTTGTGTTGATTAGGTTGTGATGCGCAGATGCAATATTATTTGATTTGAATTGAGAGCAGCATGCAGAAAAGTGGGCCCCACCCTAAGGTTCCAGGACTGGAGAAATATAGGCTCTATAGTGGAAATGTGAGGTTCCTGCTGTCTTAGGGTTCAAGAAGACAATGGATAGTTATTGTTATCATCACATTATTTGGTGATAAGGTTAACTTTAGAAAGTCCCTTTGATAGGATTTGGGGTATAGTACCCAGCATCTTGTATATAGCTGTGTTGTTGTTTGTTTTTTTTACCCCCTACAGGTGCCAGATCTCAACTTTTGGAAGTACTTACCCCCTCAATGCCATTTCTGAATCTGTGAATTGTTCTGAGTTCCAACTCATTCTCTTAAGAAAAGATGACTCTGCAAAGTTTTGCAGGCAAAAAACTCCTGGAAAGTGATGCAAATGCAGACTTTGCATTTCATAGCTTAGTGAGCAAATAATTTTTTAATGTGATGCCTGATCCGAAATTCAGAGTCTCTTCCATGGTTTCTACCTCTGAGTCAGCTCCTTGGACCAGTTTCTCATTTATTTTTTAAATGATCAAATAAAGCACTGCTTTACCATGCAGGCATTTCCAGTTGCTTTGTCTTCAATGTGCTCAAGAAGTGCTGGGGATTAAACTCAGAGCCTCAAATCTTCAAAGCAGGCTTTTCACTGCTGAGCCACCTCCTTGGCTCCTAAGCATTCGGTAATTGTCTACTATGACTAGATATTGTCTCATATTAGTAGACTGCCTTCCTTCCTCCTTCTTTAGGTGGCTTCTTTCCTTCTGTTCCCTGGGAATGCAGCATGACAGTCATGCAAGGTGCAGGAAAAACCTCCAGTTGTTGGGAGAAGAGAATTCATAGGATTGGATAGGTAGAGTTTTAGCACTGCCCTCTCCCCTAAAGAAGAGAGTGACTACCTTCCTGCTCCCCATTGAAATTGGAGGGTTGCCAGGGTTTTCTCCTCTTTTTCCCTGATTGTGCAGCTTTATTCACATGCAGATAGCACTCCCCATTCCTTCTGACTCATCCACCTACCAAGGAGGAGAGATGTGGCACTGTGAGCATTCATTCACACTGACCTCAGCAATCAGCCTTGCCCTCACCTCAGGCTGTCAGGACACTGGGGGCACTAGTGCATTATAGTTAAAAAAAAAAAAAGATACAAACATAATTTCTGCTGGCTTTTTCTGGGGGTTAACAGATAGTAGTTCATTACATCACAGGTTCATTTAAGTACATAAAAACTGTGGCAGCAAAATGGGCAAAGGAATGGGTGCTTCACACATTCCTTAGTTTGGCAACCCATTTGCCATGATTCTTTGCTAGAAAGGCCTCTGTAATAAACAACCAAAGAAAGGGAGTGATCATAAGTCAGAGCTTGATAGTCTAGGCATGAAACTAACAATGGCTTATGCCTATACAAGGTAAATATCCAATTATTTAGCTAGGGTTAGAAACTTGGTGAAAAGGGAGCAGGAATTAATAGTAGCACTCACTGCTAGTCTGTATGAACCCTGAATCCTAAGGGGACCATATGATGGTTTCTGTAAACAGGGAACAGGGATTAACTGCAGGGTGAGTGCAGTTGACATATTTTAATTTGTCTTACATAGTCTGTATCAATAATTCCAGGATGCACTTAAGTTAAACTACAATACCCTAGCAAAAGATCAGTGTAACTTTTGGAGAGAGGACCCCAGACAGTGGTAGGGTACAATTTCTATTTTATCCCTTTAAGTTAAAAATCATTCTTGAAAAATAAGATCTAATCTTGCACTGCCCAGGGTGACAGTCAGTCAAAATCTTAGACCCAGCCTGAGAACAGATTAATAGGAGCCCAGCTAGACTGGAACACAAGAGGCAGGTCCACTACAGTCCGTGCCTTTTGTAGTTGGCTCTCATGATTCATCCAGTAGGCTTCATTTTGCTGAGCCAGAAGGGCCAGGACCCTGCTTTAATTTCCTGGCAGAGAATTGTCTCCTGAATAAGTTCTAGATGGAGAATGGATTGCCCAGTGAAAACGTCTTTTGACAGAATGGGCATTTGGTCAAGGGAGGTTTTGAATATTTGTCACTTCTAGGTATCCTATAATTAGATTGTGGGATATTCACATTACAATTTCTTTGTAGATGACCTTTTCTGTTACATTTTAAACAAACTTTGTTTTGCATGGGCTTTACTGAGCCTGCCACACACGTGGCCTGATTTACCACACCCATAACCTTATGGATTTGAGTGCCTATCTCCATAGATGCTTTTATTGTTCAAGCAATATTTAAATGTTAACCTTAAGTGGCCCAAGAATTCCTTTACAATCTTGGTTTGCATGATAATAGACTAACTAATTGATTAATTAGGATTTTAGCTACCTTTTTATGTCTAGTGACAGCTTCTTGTAATTTTTCCATAAAGCCCATGTAGAATTCTGTCACTTTCTGAAAAATAGAGTTAAAGGAACCCATATGAATGCTAGAGCCTGGTATTTTATTCCATGCCCTGAGTGCAGCAAGGCACTCTCTCTTTTTCCTCCCAATGTTCATCTGTGCACTGGGAAAGGCAAAGTCACCCTCACTAACTGGCTGGATGAGATATCCCTGAGAATCTGATAGAGCAAAGCTTCATATTTCATCAGTCCCTTCTTCTCATGGAACAGCAAAGAAAGTCAGAGAGGAAGGAGGGGAGAAAGGGCTAGAGAAAGAATTACAGTGGATTAGAGGTTGCTGGACTTTGGCAGAGGATGGAAATGAAGTGGCATGTAGGACAATTAAGCAGTATGGTGATGGAACATGTTCACCTCATTCTCTGTTAAATCCATGAATAGGTATGTAAGGACAAGTTTGCAAGAGAGATGCAGGCAAAGTGGCTTGCTTTGGCTCAGCAGAAAAACATGAGAACATCTGGGTTGTAGGCACTCCAGAAATGGTTTGTGCTTGTGAGGTGGGTGAGAAGGTGTGGATTCAGAATCCAGAAGAGAAGAAAAGGCTATGGAAGAGTTTTGTTGTAAAGAAACCTAGTAGTTGCTTCAGAGCAAATAGGCAGAGGTTTATAGGTCTGAAGCTGCTTTGCTGTGACCAAACTTTCAGAGAGAGATATAGAGACATAAACAGAGAGACACATACCACAGCCCCAGAAACTCTCCACATCATATTGCTATCCCACCCACCTAGTGCTATGGTTCAAATCTGGGGTGCCAGAAAGGCACATACCCTATACTGTGAGATATCTCTCTGACCACTGACTTTCAAAGGCAGACAAATTATCTAAGGAGACCTATAGATGCAACAATAAGTTAAATAGGAAGACTTATACATTTCTATCCTCTCTGTTTTACATAATGATAATCTAAGATAACTGAACTTTGGGACCCACCTACAGGACTGTCTTAGGGGTTTGGGTGCATCTGTTTAATTGCTTGAATCTATCCCCAGAACTAAGAGACCAGTTCTCTGAAACAATTAAACAAGTCAATTACTAAATGGTAGAAAAATTTTAAATTAAATTAAATTAAAGTTCTTTATTGAGGATTAATGGTTTGCAGTCAACAGTAAAATACAATAGTTAGTACATGTGTAATATTCCCCAGTTTTCTACATAACAATTCAACCCCCACTAGGTCCATTTTTGCGTTCATGTTCCAGGACCAGAACCTTCCCCACTCCCCCATCCCCCGTCACCAACTCCAGTCCAAGTTCTGCCCTGCTCCTGTTTCTTTCTTCCTTTCCTTTCCTTTCTTTATTTATTTCTTCCCAGCCCCTCTCTCTCCCCTTTCCTTCCTTCCTTCCTTCCTTTCTTTTTTGAAATAATGATATTTCATAGGTGAAATTGTATACTTTCCCTATGATCAGGAGAGCAGACTATTTGTCTCTAATAGATAACAGTCATTGATGCTGCTGCTTCTATCATCATCATCATTATTACAATTATATTGCCACCAGGGTTATTACAAGAGCTTGGTGCCTGCATAATGGCAAATTAGCCATGTTAAGACACACACACACACAAACTCAATGACAGAAAGCCAATGAACCCAGTCTAATTATTAGTAGAAGATTTGAATAGACACTTGTCTAAAGAGGACATACAGGTGGCCAATAGGCACATGAAAAGATTCTCATTGTCACTTACTTACTATTAGGGACATGCGAGCATGTGGCGTACATCAAAGTAGAAAATGACAAATGTTGGTGAGGATGTGGAGGAAAGGGAACTCATACACTGCTGGTGGAATGTAAATTGATGCTACCATTTTTGGAAAACATGGATCTTCCTCAAGAAGATGAAAATATAAAATATAACTTACGTGATTTAGATAGGGATCTACTGTCTATCGCCATACCACCCTGAACACGCCTGATCTTGTCAGATAGGCATCTATATCCGAGTACGTATCCAAAGATATAAAACATCAACACTATTAGACCCACCCCATGGCTTTTTTGTGGCATGTCAGTTAAACTTTTGAAAACAACCTGAGTCCATTGATAGCTAACTGGAAGGAGAAGATATACTACACATACAAACATTTACACACAATAGAATACTAGTCGGCTATAAAAAAAGAAAAGATGAACTTTATTTATTTGTAGCAAAACAAAAGGAACTCCAGGAAAAAAATGTGTGAAGTGAACTAAATTAGAAAGTAAAAGGAAAAAATTGAATGCTTCCACCTATATGCATGTTATATAAAGAAAGGCAATAAGTAGATGAACAAAACAAAGTAAAGGCTTGTCATTGATAACAGAAGACTGAGGACTTAAGAGGAAGATGGTGGGAGTCCAGCAGTAGCGCAGTGGGTTAAGCACACAAGGCGCTAAGTGCAAGGACCAGTGTAAGGATCCTGGTTCAAGCAGCCGGCTCCCCACCTGCAAGGTGGGAGGGGGGGGTCCCTTCACAAGTGGTGAAGCAGATCAAGCAGATCGGCAGGTGTCTATCTTTCTCTCCCGCTTCTGTCTTCCCTTCTTCTCTCCATTTCTCTCTGTCCTATCTAACAATGACGACATCAATAACAACAACAGTAATAACTACAACCATAAACTAGGGTGGGAGTCCGGGTGGCGCAGCAGGTTAAGCGCATGTGGCAAAGTGCAAGGACCTGCGTAAGGATCCTGGTTCGAGCTCCCAGCTCCCCACCTGCAGGGGAGTCACTTCACAAGTGATGAAGCAGGTCTGCAGGTGTCTGTCTTTCTCTTCCCCTCTGTCTTCCCCTCCTGTCTCCATTTCTCTGTCCTATCCAACAACGACATCAATAACCACAGCAATGTTAAACAACAAGGGCAACAAAGGGAAAATAAATAAATAAAAAAGCTTTAAAAATCAACAAGGGCAACATAAAGGAAAATAAATAAATAAACAATATTAAAAAATAAAAATAAATTAAAAAGCCATTTATTAAAAAAAAGAGGAAGATGGTAAAGAGTGGTGAAAGAAAGAGTAGAAAATGAGGAAGTTATATTTTTCTGTCATGTTCTTTTTGTTTCTGAATAATAAAAATAAATAAAATGAGAACAAGACTAGTCTTGAATTTATACTTCCTTATCAATTCATGTTTCCAGACCTTAACTTTCTTTTAGGAAGTAAATTAGCTGTTTTGATTCCATTTATCAAAGAAATGTTGTAAGAAGGTAAAATATTTCAAATCCCAGGACTTTAAGACTTTTGGGAGTCAGATAAACAAATAGACTATTATTACATCATTCACAGTTTTCTAATAATTTCCTTAAACTGAACCCTTCTGTTTGTGCAACCCAGGGGGTATATCAAAGGAAGGTAGCTACCATAGTAAGACACTCCCTTCTTGGTCATCAGACCACAGGGATATGTGAGTGAAAGCAGATAAAGGAACTGGATTACATGGTCAGTTTCTGTTCACTAAGCATTATGCTGTCTATTTACAAACACAGCAGACACAAACAAAGCTAAGTGGTAAACATTCCCCAGGCTGTTAGCATGCTCTTAACAATCTCACTCCAAGACTATTAAGTCTCTCTCTCTCTCTCATCCTCTCTCTCTCTCTCCTCTCTCACTTCCCTCTCCTCTCTCTCTCTCTTCCAGACTTTCTTTTCCTTTATGATAACTTTAGAGGCACCACAAAGAAGAAATTTCAGATCTCACCAGGCATGGATAAACCCAACCCCATTGCAAACCGTTCTCAGAGAATAGCCCTTACTAACCTGCATCCCCATGAAAAGCCCTTTCATAGGGGCACTTTGTAAGCTGGTGCTGCTTAGATATGAGTATCTTACCGAGAGTGCAGCAAAGCTGTAACCCCCATTTAACAATGCCCCTGCTTTGCTTCATTCCAATGCTCTCTCCAATGGCTTGTTACCTTTTCAGTATTGAAACAAAGGGGGCTGTCCAGTGGTAAGCTAGAGACTCGCTCCTGGTACAGACCACTCTGTCTACAGGGTGAGGGCTTTGATCAAATTTGTGATTCATAGCTGGGAGGAGGCTGCCAACTCCAGCTGCAAGGGGTGCAGCTGGCACTGGCTGAGAAGGCTGTCTCTGCTCCATGCCCCTATATGCCTTTCATGCTAGAAGCTCAGCTTCTACTCTCCTCCCCAACCCTTGTCTTCACATGGAACTGTTCCATGAACAAAACTCCCAGCAAGGGCCTTTATTCTAGCCATACTCAACCAGATACTTGAAACCACACATGACTCATGTTGGCCTCAGCCAAGAGGAGCATCATCAGGCTTCTTTTGTTTAAGAGTTAATTTGAAGTTTCACAAACCATTTCAGTGAGTGGAGTCCTTGCTTACATTACAATGCTCTGAAGGCAGGAAAGAAATGACCACATTGGAGACACAGAAAAACCAAGTCACAGAGTTTCACAAGTCCTTTCTTCCTTAAACACTGATTCTGAAAGATCATGCTAGAAATATGTTCCCACTGAGATCTAGTCAACATCTCAGGTTGAGTTTGCCGTAAGAGATCAACAGACTTCATTTTTTTTAAATTTCTTTATTGGGGAGTTAAAGTTTTACATTCAACAGTAAATACAATAGTTTGTACATGCATAACATTTCTCAGTTTTCCATATAACAAGACAACCCCCCCCCCAAGGTCCTCTGTCATCCTTTGTGGACCTGTATTCTCCCCCCCACCCACCCCAGAGTCTTTTACTTTGTTGCAATATGCCAATTCCAGTTCAGGTTCTACTTGTGTTTTCTTCTCTGATCTTGTTTTTCAATTTCTGCCTGAGAGTGAGATCATCCCATATTCATCCTTCTGTTTCTGACTTATTTCACTTAACATGAATTTTTCAAGGTCCATCCAAGATCGGCTGAAAATGGTGAAGTCACCATTTTTAATAGCTGAGTAGTATTCCATTGTGTATATATACCACAACTTGCTCAGCCACTCATCTGTTGTTGGACACCTGGGTTGTTTCCAGGTTTTGGCTATTACAAATTGTGCTGCTAAGAACATATGTGTACATAGATATTTTTGGATGGGTGTCTTGGGTTCCTTAGGATATATCCCCAGCAGAGGAATTGCAGGAAGATAGGGTAGGTCCATTTCTAGCCTTGTGAGAGTTCTCCAGACTGCTCTCCACAGAGGTTGGACCAATTGACATTCCCACCAGCAGTGCAGGAGGGTTCCTTTGACCCCACACCCTCTCCAGCATTTGCTGCTGTTACCTTTTCTGCTGTATGACATTCTCACAGGAGTGAAGTGGTATCTCATTGTTGTCTTTATTTGCATTTCTCTGACAATCAAACACTTGGAACATTGATTTTATATGTTTCTCGACCTTTTGGATCTCTTCTGTGGTGAATATTCTGTCCATGTCCTCTCCCCATTTTTGGATGGGATTATTTGTTTTCTTATTATTGATTTGGCAAGCTATTTATTTTCGTTATTAAACTCTTGTCTGATATATGGCATGTAAAGATCTTCTCCCATTCTGTGAGGGGTCTCTTGGTTTGGGTAGTGATTTATTTTGCTGTGCAGAAACTTTTTAATTTGATGTAGTCCCATAGGTTTATACTTGCCTTAGTCTGCTTTGTAATTAGATTTGTTTCATTAAAGATGTCTTTAGAATTTATGTGGAAAAGAGTTCTGCCAATATTTTCCTCTAACAGACTTAATTTTTGAATAAATAGATTCTAAGTGCAAGGACTAATAGTGTGTCACTCCAGAGATAAATAAGAACCTGAGGTTAAATTTTATCACTTAATCTTGGGTTCTGCTGCCAATGCTGATTGTGGTGTAGGGAAAGCCTCAGGATTTTTATTTGGGAGGGAAAACATTTTTTTTTTTTAACCAGAGTATTGCTCAGCTCTGGTTTATGGTGGTGCAGGGAATTGTGTGTTTGTGTGTGGGGAGGATTGAATCTGGGACTTTAAAGCCTCAAGCACAAAAATTTCTACATAACCATTAGGCTATTTACCTTCTGCCCAGGGAAACAATTTTTATCTTGCAATGAATATAAAATAAATTGTCCTAAGAACAAAGAAACAATATTAGTAAAGCATCATTAAGAGTTTGGTGAGTTAGTAGTCTTAAGTAAGATGCTTCTGGAGTATAAAATGTGTCAATAACAAATGATTCTCTTAATACCAAGATAGAGGATGATGAAACTAAGGCCAATTCTTTGAATTTGGGGATAGACCAAGCTGCTTCCTTTCTTTAAGAAAGTTCCCATTGGAGGCCAGATGTGGCTTACCTGGCAGAGCACACATATTACCATATGCAGTGACCAAGGTTCAAGCCCCTGCTCCAACCTGCACAGGGGAAACTTCATTAGTGGTGGAGCAGTGCTGCAGGTGTTTTTCTTTCTGTCTTTTTCTTCCCTCTCCATATCTCATCTTTGCACACACACACACACACACACACACACACACACACACACACACACACAAAAAAAAAAAAAAATGACCACTAAGAATAGTGGAGTCATGCAAGCAAAAAAGAATAAAAAAAAAAAAAGCAGTTCCCATTAATATACTACTTAATGAGAAAAGTACTCTAGCATTTGTGGTATGCTACCACATGTAAAAAAAAAAAGAAGAAGAAGAAACATATTTATATCTGGTCATTTGTCTAAGTAGAACTTAAAAAGGAAAAATGTAGAAATTAATAGGTTTGGAAACTATAAGGAGGACTGTGGCAGGATGGGAAGGATGGAGAAATGGGACAGATTCTGAGTATATCTTTTTGAATATCTTTGAATATTTGAAGCTAATTTCAGCTCCTTTTCTTATGTCCTAGAATCCATCAGGCAACCTGATAATAACCTTCCAGGGTATAAATCCTTTCAGTACAGCTCTTCGTTGGTAGCACTTCATGGCTGTCCTTGAACCTGCATTAATTAGCATTTAAAAAAGACTGAAAGAGTAATTTGTCAAGACATTTATTCCATGAAACTTTCCCCAAACATTTCACTCTTTTCTTTTTCCTGTTTTTTTTTTTTTTTTTTCTAGCACTGCTATCAGTTTATTTAAATTTTAGTTTCGGGGCCAGGAGGTGAAGTGCGTGAAGTGCGCACATTATAGTGTGCAAGGATGCAGGTTCAAGTTCTTGGCCCCCTCCTGCAGGGGGAAAGCTTCACAAGTGGTGAAGCAGGGCTGCAAATTTCTCTCTGTCTCTTTTCCTCTCTATCTGGCCCTCTCCTCTCAATTTCTCTCTGTCTCTATGGAATAATAAATGAAAATATTGTAAAAAAATAAATTTTAGTTTTAAATGAATCAATCTGATTCACAATACCTTCTATTAAATATGCTAAGCAGATTTTACACTACAAATTTCATTTACACGAGTAGTGTAAATGAAATCTAACCAGCTTATCTTGGGATCTTCAAAGGTTTGTAAATATTCAGCAGAGTCAGAAAAGACTCCTTCATTTATTTGTTACATATTTAAAGAACAGATTTCTGAGAAGTCATTAATATGCCATCTCCAAAATCTTTATAATTATCTTGCATATACATGTACACCCAAAAGTGCTTTCTCCAACCCTAAATGCTTGAAAACAGGAAATGTTACATAGAGTGGTAAGTATACCTCTCCAGAGACCTGTCTTTTTAGAGTTGAGTCATGTGTCATGACAAGTAAATAATCCCTGACATGCTTATTTTGCTTCTGGCAATGTTATAACAATTTAGATGTTCATAGTGCCTTATAATATAAAATTTAGGAACAGAAAAGGAGATTCCACATCTTGGCATAAAATGGGAAAGGCCTGTGAACAAAATTTACAATGTGGAAAAAATAAGGGGGTGGTGTGACTCAGGCATGGATAGAAAAACTGGAGGTTTAATTACATATCAGTAGTTGGGTCTAAAGTTAAGAAAGGGCAATTAAGTAGACAGATACTATGAAACTGTCATCAGAGATGATCCCCTGCTCATTTCTGAACCTCAGTCTTATGGAACAAACTACTGTTTCAAGAGCTAATCTATTTTGTGCTGTGGTTCTCTGTGAGATAAAGTTATACTTCCCATGTATATTTTGACACAATAAAAATTACCTATACCTGAGACCCTGAATTTGGTGTGAATGTAACTGTTTGCTAAACCTAATGATGGCAAACATGTGACTTACCATGTGTGGGAAAGGCCAGCCCATTGAGAAGAATAAGTGGGAAGTACTCTTAAGATCCACCACAGAGGTGAGGGGTAGACATGCAGCTTCCTGGGCCAGTGGGGGGTGGGAGTGGGTGGGAGGGATGGGTCACAGTTTTTTGGTGGTGGGAATGGTGTTTATGTACACTCCTAGCAAAATGTAGACATATAAATCAGTAGTTAATTAATACGAGAGGGGGAAAATCAGTTGTACGTCTCAAAGTTTCTCAAAACACAAACTGAATCTTTTTAGTATATAGGCTGTGTATTTGATATGCGGACTCTCTCAAAAGCCTAGACCAAGTAGATTAGAAGCAACCAATAGCACAGCTATATACAAGTCACAAAACCTAGATATACACCAGTTTCTGTGAGAGAGAGCTTATGTGCACACGTATCCATAAACTACTGCAAAATATAAACCTGAAAGCAGAAGTACACTAGAGTTTGCAGTGAGTACCCCCCCTAATACTTCCTCTCCACTATTCCAAGCTTTGGGTCTATGATTGCTCAACAATTTTTTTGGCTTCGTATGTTAACTCTCTTTTCAATCACCAGGTTCCAGATGCCACCAGGATGCTGGCCAGGCTTCCCTGGATTGAAGACCTCACCAATGTGTCCTGGAGCTCAGCTTCCCCAGAGACACACCTTACTAGGGAAAGAGAGGGGCAGACTGGGAGTATGGACCGACCAGTCAACGCCCATGTTCAGCGGGGAAGTAATTACAGAAGCCAGACCTTCTACCTTCTGCAACCCTCAACGACCCTGGGTCCATGCTCCCAGAGGGATAGAGAATGGGAAAGCTACCATGGGAGGGGGTGGGTTATGGAGATTGGGTGGTGGGAATTGTGTGGAGTTGTACCCCTCCTACCTTATGTTTTTGTTCATTAATCCTTTCTTAAATAAAAAATTAAAAAAAAAAGATCCACCACAGAATAAAAATGAAAAGAAAAAAACAAAAAAACTAGGTTTGTAAATTAAGTACTCGGATTTTACCACAGGTAGATATATAAAATTGTCATATATAGAAATAGTTTTTTTAAAAGAGCTATTAGGGACATTATTGAATGTATTTATTTATTTATTTATTTATTTATTTTTTCAGATAGGAAGACAGGTGGGGAGGAGTGACAATATCAGAGCTGCTCTTCAATGTGGTTGGAGCTAGGCTCAAGTCTAGATACAGGTACAGCAGGTGCCCTATCCATGGTCTATTTTGCTGACCATACTGAATGTTATTAAACAAGAAAATTCTTGACAAGTTGCCTGCAGAACCAAGCACTGGGAAAAACATTTGTTCTTCCTGATGAACTGAGCTGTTTCCTAAAATTACACAAAATTTTGCAACCAGCTGTTTTCTACTTTTTCTAGGTTGGTGGTCAGATAAAAAGTTTCATGTTTGATTGCTATGATTATTATCCTCAATCAGAATTCATTGCTATCATTTTCTCTCTTTCCAGCTTTACTTTTGGGTTTTTAATTTTGCTTTCTTACAATCTCCTTTTCCCCCTGAAGTGGGTGGCATACAGAGAAGGCACAATTAATTCAGATTTAAAATGTGGCTCTTGAGACCTGTGTTTCCACATGGCACTGTATTCCCTGGCAGAATGTATGTTTCCTCCCTCTTCATTGTTTATTTACTTGAAGTGAGGAAGAACAAGAAAGCAAAAAGACAGCAAACCGAGGGAGGAGGGTTTGCCTGGAAAACTCCCAGGAGCAAACAACTGGCGAGATAACACCCTCTGAAACAGATAGATCCTGTAGAGAATTATGATTTCCATGTTCAAAGACTCTTTCTTTCTCTTGTACAAACATAATTGGGAGCTGGTTTCAGCCAGTTCTTTCCTCAATGCTTGAGCAACAATTGAAATGAAAACTGTGTTCCGCAGGTGTACTCTTCATGGCTGACGCATGGGAATATGGACATGTTTATCTGCAGTCTGAGGCTGAAAGACGCAGTTTGCAAAAGGAGTGGAATTTCTATGCAGCAGGAAGGGACATTTACCTATCTCACTTGCTAAAGAGATACCCAGAATTTTATGGCCGCTAATGTTTTTGCATTTAATTAAAAAATAATTTATTTTATTTTAGTGAGATAGAGAAAGATGCAGAGAGAGAAATCAGAGTACTGCTCAATTCTGGCTGTTGGTGTACTGGGGTAGTGAGGATGGGGAATTGAAACTTCATACCTCAGAGACTTATGCAAGTGATTTGCTGTTATGCTGTCTTCTGGGCCTTTGCGTTGCTTTAAATTGACCACAGATAATAACAAGATCCAAAGAAGTCTCAGATAGGAAGATTACTATTTTAGTTAGGTTAAAGTGCAAGGGTCTAGGCCTTAGCAGTAAAGAACATGTGATACATATATGGTGTCCTGGGTTCAAACTCTGGCACCAAATATACTGGAAGGGTACTCTAGTCTCTTTTTAAATAAATAAGCTTTTTTTTCCCCCAGAGCACTGGTGTATGGTGGTGCAGGGAATTGAACTTTGAACTTCAAAGCCTCAGGCATTCGAGTCTCTTTGCATAACCACTATGCAATGTACCCCCAACCACGCATGATTTTCTTAAATGGAAACCTGAAGGAGTGTAGACCTAGAAATGATTGGTCTGATTGGTGGCACAGCTTAGTTTTATGCTTAAGTACCATGACTTAGCATAGTAGGAGCAATGGGCTGTTTGACACTTGGAACCTGCCTGTTTTTCCACTTTCTCTATAGCAGGGAGGCTGATTTTATTAACTGCATCACATAAGCTACCTTCTATCATGGTTCCCGTCACTCTTGGCAGGGAGATGACAGATGGGAAACAAAAAGTGTATAGGCAATTCTTCCCACTGTCTTCTGCATCAGATTGGAGAGACCACAGGGCTGCCAAAGGTCCTGGTATACAGTTTGACCTTTGACTTTTTGTTTTGCCGTCCTGTGTCTTTTCTACTCTACTCATACATAAGTGGTCCTCTGCTCAGGTGTTTTCATTTGTGTTATCTGGGGTGGATTCTGTCTTCAGTTCAGCCACTGACTAATACAAATGGTAACTAGCTTCAGCAAAATGAAAATGGGTTTAAAGCAGTGGGGTCAAATTACAAATCTGTGGAATCATACCAGCCATGTCTGGATTCTTTTTTTTTTTTTTTTTTCTTTTCTTCTGAGAGTCGTAAGCATGTTTACTTTAGCAAGAGGGGAAATTTTACTTTTTATGAAATATTTTATTTTAATGAGAGATACAGAGAAAAAGATACAGAGATGACAGAACTGCTTAGTTGCTGGTTTATGGTGGTGCTGGGGATTGAACTTTGACTTCAGGGCCTCAGGCATGAAAGTCATTTGCATAACCATCAAGCTATCTCCTAGCACTTAATTTTTTTTTTCCTGCTTAAATTGTCTTGTAGACACTAATCTGAAAACTCTCAGGAGTCTGGGACCAAAGGACACAGGAGAATAAATGTCTAGAAACTCTGTGGTAATTTGTCAGAAGAATTGAATGCCTGTTTTGCTAAGTCATGGAAAGGTAGGCCTGCATTTGGAAAGTCTGTCTGCTTTCACATCTTTTTTCTAACAATTTGTAGTGTCTTATATAAAAACACCAGTTCAGGTGAGTTAGAAGAAAAAAAAAATCAAAACTATTTTTTCACTACTAGGGAGAGTTTGCAGATTGCTGAGCTACAGCTAACTTGTACTGAGCTAACATGTACTGGTGTGATTTCCTTTTGTCTCCATTTGTACACTTCCAGTGCTGGGTAAGTTGAAGGGTCTGTTGTTTGCTGACTGTCATTCAAGGAAAAATGAGACTTTTATGAACTGCAGAGGAAACATTCCCTCACTTTTTTGGGTTTCCTGATTTACTCTCTTCCTTCTCAACTCCACCACCTTCCTAACTCGAGGACACATATGGTAAAGTCAGTTTAAACATAAATATGACATTTGCAAAGCTGTGGCTTCTCATGAATGGTGAGGCAGGGCTGCAGGTGACTCTCTCCCTCTCTACCTCCCCCTCCACTCTTGATTTCTAGCTGTCTCTACCCAATAAACAAATAAAAAATTTAAAAAAGAAAAAGTGACAGAGAAATGAAGAACAGACACCGTCCCAGTCCCAAACTCCTATGTTAACATGTTGACATAACTACCAACATTATCATCTGTGAGCTGCTCCAGACCACCTGGAGTCACACAAAGTTTATAAATTTTTTTTTATAATCATAAACTCAAGAATATCTTTTTTATAAGCTCAAGAATGTTAAGATGGATTCTTATGTTAAGAGACCGCTTGTGGTGCCGGAAACAGGGAAGATTCACTGGCACGGACATGCCTGGACCAGACCGCAGGGATCTGCTCATGTAAGGAGCAAGCTTAAGGTCACTTTAAGTCATCTTCTCACTGCTTCCGAGATTTATATTCAATTTTCCCTGCCAAAGAAACTATTGCACTTGGGTACTTCTTGGGGATAAAAGAACTCTGCTCATGATGCAACTAACATTTCTTTAAATGGAGGCTTTTTAAAATTATTTGTTTGTTTGTTTTTAATAATGATTTGACAAAAAGAAAGAGATCCCATAATGGGATAATGAGGTCAGGTCAGAGTCCAGGCTACATTCTGCTGGCAGAACTGTCCTCAGGATTGTGCACTGTACCAGAAATGTACACACGCACAGGTAGCAACTGGGAGGGCTTTGGTGGAGAGGGGAGGTAGCTAAGGTAGACAATGACATCCTCAGACATTTGTATTTATAATATTATATATGTACATATATATATATACATATATATATATATATTACATACAGATGTGATAGATGTTTGTACCATTTCCCATTGAGACAAATACAACTTCAAGGCAAAGTAAGGGGGTGGAGAGAGGGGGGCAGGCATGGAAGAGTGCAGCTAAAGTGCAGGGCTGGGGGCTGTGCTCACAGAAGCTGTAGGAGCTTTAGGGACTGTAAGAGGGCTCCAGGCTCTGCGGAAGCCAGGTACTGGCAGCAAAGCCAGTCCTCCAGTTCCACCCCACGCCGGCGGTCCACTGCCTTCTCAGCAAACTTCATCATCATCAGGGCCCGTTTCATGTCTATCCAATTATGCAGTGTGCTGCAGAGCGCCTCCTCTGAGGTGCCAGGCTGCTCTACGAGCTCCCGCCGGGGCCCCCACAACAGGCACTGCAGCACATGCTTGGCCTCCCCTATGCAGATGCGTTTGATGGGGTCGGCCTCCAGCAGCAGGTGGGCAAGTTGCTGCAGGCCAGGGGAGTAGAGGGACAGTGTGGGCAGGGGCGGCAGGTCCTCCTGTCTGTAGTCCTGTTCTCTCAGCTGGGCCCGCACCTCAAATGGGTTGGGCTGGTGGAGCAGTTCATAGATGAGGATGCCGGTTTGGAACTCATCAAACTTTCTGTACTGGGAGGCAGACACAATCTCAGGGGCCAGCCGGGCCTGGCTCTTTTTCTGCTGCAGGTTGGTAGTGCTGCCTGGCTTCTGTTTGGCCTTCAGGAAGTTGCTGATAATGAGCCGAGGCAAGTGCTTCTCGGGGGGAACTCCCTGACAGGCTGGGGTACCTGGGGGACAGGGAGTGCCACTGGTGGGGAGGGGGGCAGAGGGATTAGCTACAGGGGAGGTGGAGATGGGAGAAGCACTGGAGGTGGCAGGAAAGACTGGGGCACAATGGGTAGCAGCAGAGGGCCCAGGGGTGGTCTGGGGGATGCAATGCACCAGCAGCAGGTTCTCTAGGCACAGGTCCCTGTGGATGATCCCGTGCTCCTTCAGATGCTCCAGCCCATTGCAGAGCTGCAGAAGCAGGAAGCACACACGCCGCTCATAAACCTCAGGCTCACACTGATGGCTGGTGACTGAGTCCCGCACAAAGTCAGAAGCGGTCTGGTGTGGCACCTCTCGGGTGATGACCACCACACAGTCCTGCTCTTGGGCAGGGAGCTGTGAGGGCAGGGCAGGTGGAGGGTCCTTGAGTGTGTCGGGAGAGGTGAGCATGCTGGAGGGCACAGAGGCGACAAAGTGGCCACAGTCCTGCTGGATGTTGAAGTGCACAGGCACTGAGGGGCTGCAGTATGAGGATGTCTTGGGTTCAGGGGTTTTGCAGATCTGTGGGAGCAAAGGATAAGAGAGGTCAAAGGTGGGGTTCAACGTCAATTTCACACACAAATTAACTGGAAATAGCTTATACAGAGCTAGGTGTAAGGGTCAAACATACACATTTTAGAAAACATTAGTAAGTCTCTTTGAGAATTTGGGTTGGGCTATTATTTCTTCGATACAACACCAAAACACAATCCATAAGAGAGAAAAAAAAAGATAATCATAAAAATCTACAATTTTATGCTTCAAAAGACAATGTCAAGAAAACAGACAGCCTTGGAGAGAGTATTTACAAAAACATAACCTCTGGTAAGTGATTCTATCATTTATGAATTTTTATGCATTTACAAAACTCGTACAACTCAGTAATAAGAACATAACATACCCAATCAAGTAGTGAGTAAGATATTAGTAGGCTTTCTCAAACTATGTAAATGGCTACAAAGGCATGAAAAAGATGTTCAATGTATTAGTCATTAAGGATATATATATATATATATATATATATATATATATATATATATATATATATATACCATAGTGAAATATCAGGTAACACCCTCTAGAAGGGATATAATAAAAATGAAAGAGAATAAATAACAGGGGTGGGTCTAATAAGATACAGAGAAATGGGAACTCTCATTTATTGTTGGTGGTAATGCAAAAATGTGATTCAGTTACTCTGGAAGATATTTTGGCAACTTCAAACAATTTTTTTTATTATCTTTATTTATTTACTGGAGAAATATAGTGAGAAATCAAAAGAAGTGGGAGATAGAGAGGAAGAGAGATAGATACCTGCAGACCTGCTTCCCCACTTATGAAGCCTTCCCCTTGCAGGTCAGGACTGGAGAATTGAACCAGGTCCATGTGCATTGTAACAACATGTGCACTCAACCAGGTGTGCCACCACCAGGCCCCTTTGGCCACATTTTAAAAAGTCAAACCTAAGTGGCTACAAACCCCAGCAAATTCTCAGGAAGCCAGATAAGTTTACACAGTCAGCTTTGCTCACCAGAAGAGGCAGCTGTCTGAGAGGATATTTAACCACCAGGTTCTCCCTTTGTGACTTCACGGTGAATCTCTTGGCATATGCAGACAGACCCTATATCTTTAGAGCATGGCTAAATTCCCTGAAGCTGCCCTACTTTTTACTTATTTATTTATTTAAACCAGAGCACTGTTCATCACTGTTTTAAGATAGTCTGGGGATTGAACCTGGTATCTCTGAGCCTCAGGCATGAAAGCCTTTTGCATAACCATTATGCTATCTCCATGGCCCTCCCCTAGTTTTTATATCCAGGTGCAATAGCACGTATAACCTGTAAGGAAGATTTCAGTGAAGCTTCTATGAGGAAATATTTTTTGTTCAAGGGTGAGTCATAGGAGTTAAAACAAAAGAGAAAGCTCTCCAGGGATAGTGAACCCAGAATGCCCAAAGGCACCTTCTGTAGGAATAAACAAGCAGATGATCTCAAGGTCTGTTGGGGAATCCCCACAACTGTCCCTTTCCCATCTCTTCAACATCTTCTTGTGTTAACATTACTATGCATCTGGGGAATCTTTAGAACACTCAGCTTCATGTGGCTGCCACACAATAGGAAAGACCTGAGTGACACACAATGGTCCTCCCTGAGGTTTCAATGTCTCTGTAATTTAAAAGGACTGAAGGTGGCCTGTGGTTTCTTCTCTCAAAAAGGATATTATGCAACCTCAGCTATGCTTCATAGATGGTAAGGATCAGTGTGTAACCATGAGAAAAAGGGCATCTTGCATCTGTCTATAAAATATCACCCTACATACAATCCCCGAAATATCCCTCCAGGCTGCTGCATCGCCACACTCTCACAATTACAGCAGTGTTCATAAAGCACTATAATGCTTACAGGTGATGTTTTTAGAAGTTCTATTTCAAATACCTTTTCCCAGAGGTTTCTTTATATTGCAGTTATACAAACAAACCTCAGAATGAAACCTGGGATAAAAAGTGTTCAGCTCCTGAGAAGACTTTTTAAAAGATAATTGGGGAGGGGTGTATGTGGGGGGAAGAAATACATCAATGGAGTAATCTCTTGATTATAGAAATAGAATAGAAGGGGAGTGAATTTTATCCCAGACAGTGATTCCTGTTACACCAACATAAATGAAGCCGGACTACATGTGGCATTGTGACTATATGAGCATTGTGGCAACTTCTTATTTCACACTACTCAACTGTATATAACTTGGAAAATACAATCTTGTGGGCCACAGTTAAAGAATATTGGGGGCAGGGATCTTCAAAATACTCTTGCGTATGCACAGCAGCCACTGTGCATGGGAACTTATGAGTTGTGCCTTCTGTGGGCAGGTGGGGAAAGCATTCATGTGTTGGGTCACTCCCCTTCACTGAGGGCTTCTCAACCACAACAGACACTACCCTGCTCTTACATGAGTGTGGCATTGTGCCTACTAGCATTTTTCACTCAGAGTCTCATGAGACCTTAAACAACCTGATGGTTCAGGTAAATGCCACAGCAAAGGTGGAGACCAAGGCTTCAAGAGGTTAAATTACTTGCCCCAAATGGCACAACTGAGAAGTCTTCTAGTGGTCAAAAGTATGGGGCCTGGTGGGGAAAAAAGACCTTGGTTTGAACAGGAACTCTACAAATGTTGGTAAGCTACAATTCATTCTTGTTACTTGTGGTAGTTCTATTATACAGTCACAAACAATGAATTAGTAAATTCTGAACCGTGCTCCTCAGGGAAATGCACTGTGAAGCTCTTGCAAGTTTCTGGAAGTACTACTACCACCAAATGGCCAATATATAGCCTTGCTTTATGTGTGTTTCTGTTTAAAAACACCTTGCTAACAGACACTGTTGTTTATTAACAGCATGATCATTCATGCTTGAATAAAGTGTATCTACTACTCTCCCAAAGGAACATCACAGTCATCTTGTGCTGAGAACACCAGATAGCTTTTTTCAGTGCTAATCTTGGCAGGTTTAAAGAGTGGAATCACCAACAAAAAAGCACAAGAATGTGAAGAATGAGGCACTAAATAGAGAAGGAGGAGGAGGAGGAGGAGGAGGAGGAGAAAAAGGCCACTTGTTTACAGTGCTCAGAGAGGAAACCAGAAGGCAGATGGTCTCCTTCTTCCACCTCAGCTGGGAATTTGCATGTCAGAGATTCAAATCCACCACAGCCTGCCCCTCTGCATGTCCAGAAATGCAGGCAAAAGCACCACAATGGTGTTAATTGTGGAGTTACAAATAGAAGTCAGCAGAGGAAGTCACAAATGGGGCGGGACTGTTGAGGGTAGTGAGAGTTGCTTTCTCACTGGGTGGGCAGAAATAAAACAGCCCAGGTGCTCTATCCACAAGGCACCCAACCCAGCCTGGGAGCAGGAAGCACTGTACCAGGAGAGGTTGCTATGGTGACCGCTCCAGCTCTGGCTGTAGCTCTGTGGTCTTGCCAGAGACCCAGAGCTGGCTGGCCAGTTTGTGTGCAAATACAGGCATACCCTGATGGTGCAGCTGCACTGGGGCCTGCAAAGTGTTTCCAAAAATGTCTCAAAGGTCAGGCTCAGCATACTACACCGATATGTAAATGAAGGACCAAAGCAAATGGTAGCCAAGCTGGAGACCTTTCAAAAACCATCAAGCAGGTCCCCTGGCGAGACCAGCAGCTCCCTCACCACCTCCATCCCAGAGTCTAGGGCTCCAGTGCCATGAGTCCTTGCATGTTAATGAGTGTGCAAGCTCTGGCAGGTACCCAGAAATCCTTTTACTCGGGTGGAGGAGAAACAGAGGAGGTGTAAGAGAGAGCCTCCCCCAGTCCCATCTCCCATCGTTTCATCCTTATTGGGTCTGAGTTTGGGTGTGGGCTTAGGACTTATAGCATACCTTTGGTTCAGCTCAAATTTCAAACTTTCTTTGCTGAACCAAGTGTCCTTTTTAAATTTTGGAGCCATGGTTTCTTTCTTGATTGAAAACTCTGGGCTAAGTCACATCTGCTAAATAAATAAGTTGGCTCATTTGACTTAATACAGGTCCCTAATTACTGAATTGGAGTTGCAGTTGACTGCAATGAAAATGAAATGAAACAGCTTCGAAAATGCACACACAGCTAATAACCACCCCCCACCGACAAAGATTCTTGGAGCAGGCTGGGGCGGCAACAGCAGCTTTTATCTTCTCCCTGCTGCAGGTCGCTGCACCCAGGACTTGAGGCTCCCACATTAACAGGAGCAGGTGCAAGCCTGCGTTTGTCAATGGGGCTTTGCCTGAATTCTGTGCTGGTTGGTTCTTGCTTACCATGCACAGCTGAACCGAGCTCAGTGACAGACAGGCAGTGTGGGAAGGGAGCCCTGCTCCCTCCTCCTACAGGTCCCAGATGACTGTATTCTGTCTAGACGGGGGTGTTAATGAAATGGAACAGCTGCATGTGTGAAATGATGCTCTGCAAAGATCGCAGTCCCCCCTTCCCACCCCGACCCCACCTCCCAATTACCAAGCCCAGCACATTTGCAAATTGGCATTGTTGTTCCCCAGACTCTGAAAGAACTGAAGCTATTCTCCAAATTTCCTTTTCACTGAATACAAAGACAGTTCTGAAGCTGCCAAGTCTCTAGGAAAGTCAAATAGGAGACCCCCTTGGCTTTCTCCCTTAGAGGACCACCTGCCTCTCTTCTGGTTTCCTGATGGTTTTAATTTCTAACGAAATGGGGAGCAACACCAGCTTTTCAACATCCTCTGGGAAAACTGATGTTTTTTTTTCTGCATTGTTCAGAAGAGATTGTGGCTAATTCCGCATCACTGACAGAAGTCTTAAACTCTATGATACGCATCACTGACCATGTGCAGTGCTGGGGAGCAAACCAAGGACCTCACGTTTATAAAGTGTGTGTTATATATCTGCTGAGCCACTTTCCCAGCCACTGAACTTCGATGGTAGCATGAGCTTTGGTGAGGAGCAAAACAAGCTTCTATCCATATTAGCCGACTGGTGGTGGCATATTACTTCATCAGTTTAAGCCTTAGATTCCTTATCTGTTAAACTATTTACCCTGTGAGGATCTAGTTACGTAGTTCAGAGAGACACCTGCAGCTCTACTTCACTACTAATGAAGCTTTCCCCCTACAGGTGGGGACTAGGGGTTTGAACCCAGGTACTTGAGCACTGTAGTGTGTTTGCTTAACCAGGTGCAATACCACCTAGCCCCAAGTTATATAGTTAATATACTGAGTCTAGCTGTTTAATCAGTGCTATTAATCTTGCTGTTCAAGATGATGCTTAGCTCTAAGCTCCTTCTGGTTCTAACATTTGAAGAACACTTTCTTTATTATTAATTTCCCTTACTGGAGTATAAATTTGACATTTTGTTCACTTCCAGATACTCAGATTTCTATAAAATACCCACCAGAGTAGGAGCCCAATAAAAATCCTGAATGATTTTAAGTGCACTGTTAAATTGAAAGGGAACTGTTTTCTGAATCCAACTAGATCACAGGTTCATTCTCAAAAGCTCAGAAAGAATGAATCTTATATTCATATTATAAGTTTTACTGTACTGTGTTCTGGGCCAAGCAGAGACTGAAAATCATTGAGCATCATGTGTTAAAGGAACCTTAGGAATCAATCATCCTCCTGAAGCTTGGAGAGGTGGAATGACTTGCTCTAGTTATGACTGTGTCAAAGTCAAGACCAGACAGCTGTGTTATAGAATGGAAGGAGGGAGTGGTACCTACTTTCACAGCATAGGTGTTGCCAGGGTCCTCGGAGCATGTAGCACAGTAATAAATGGCATCCCCAGAGTCACAGCAGGGCTTGTTACAGGTCAGCTTGAAGAGCGACCAGTTATTCTCATTAAAGTGCAGCTCCTTTTTCTGGCCGCCCATGAAGAGGTCCTCACACTTGGCCACAAGGCGGACCAGAGACTGGGCATAGAGCCCTCCTAGCTTGGCATAGGTGCCCTCCTTGCTGCTGATGCTGCTCAAGAGGCTGTGCAGCTGAAGCTGGGTGCTGCTACTGGAGGCCTGGCTGGACACACTCAGCTGGGAAGAAGAGGCTGATGGAGCCCCTTTGTTCTGGAGGCTGGAACTCCTACTGATGTTTTTACTACCTAACAGCCCTGCAGGGGGGACCCAATGGCCATTGCCTTTGAAAGCTTTCTCCAGAGGTTCAGAAGAGAAGATATGATGGTGGCGGCTCCCAGGGCTGGAGGAATAGCTGAAGGGGGACTCTTCATGGACACAGACATTGGTTTCTGAGTGGCTGAGGTTCAACTTGGGACTTGCTGTTCTGGGCTTGGGGGAACCTTGAGTCCAGAAGAAGCCATCTGGTGAGGAAGCTGCTCGGCTCACTATCTTTTTCTGAGGGAGTGGAGGGGGCTGCTGCTGGGAGTTGCCAGGGGACACATCCTCAGTGGAACCCGAAGGGAATGGGACAGGTGCAAAGAGCTTTTTCCCACTACTGGTAGGTGAGTGAGCTGGCTCAGATGATGGGCCTGAAAGAGAGAAAGAAACAATTAGGACAGAGACAAATGCACTCTGGTCCAGGGTCCTGTGACACTGCTTTTTTTTTTTTTTTTGTCAAAGCAGTAAATTTTATTTCTATTTCTTGAAAAGATAATATATGCACAGTCAATAAAATTTAAATGCAAAAAAATAAAAGGCAAACAATGCCCATGAAGTAAGTATTCCTACTACTTCATCCTTTAGTACCAGGTTCCCCCTCTCATCATGCTAAACCACTGCTGGCACTTTCTCAAACATCTTTCTGGAAAAGCACAAGCAAACATATGTGCACAGTTTACACAGGGAAGAGTCAATGGTGCTCACTGTTTTACTTGACACTACATCTTGGAGCTGTTTTCTTCACATCACACACACAACTCTACCTATTGAAAGCTATTCCATAAGGCACCATCACATGGAAGCATTCCACCCTGCTTATCCAGTCCCCTCTAGATGAGCACTTAGGTTGTTGTCAATATTTTCTACATGGTATTTGCAAACGGCAGTGTTAAACACCTGTGGATATTTTTAAGTTAGGTTTTTAGAGAGTATAATTTAGTTACAGAAAACTCCATTTTAGAGTTAGTTCTGTGAGTTTGTTAATCAATTAGTTAATTTGATAGGACAGAGAGAACTCAAGAGGGGAAAGTGAGGTAGAGAAGGAGAGAGAAAGAGACATTGCACCACTGCTCCAACATTTGTGAAGCTTTTCTCTGCAGGTGGGGATTTCAGGCTTGAACCCGAGTCCTTGCATGTGACAATATATGTGTTCTAGTGGCTATACCACCGCCCAGCCTCAGTTCTATGAATTGTGACATTACCTTTATGGTTTGGAGAGGACAGATGCACAGGCATCTAAGAAGGGAGAGGAATGTGAACTTACAAATGAAGAAGTCAATCTTAAGAGAAAACGTATCTTTCCTGGCTGGGATTCAGTATATGGGAATATGGACTTTGATTCTAAATTTGACTTGGGGAAGAGAGAGACTGGGGACATTCAGAAGACCTGTCTGAGTGGGACACAGACACAGAAGGTGAACTTCAGGGTCAGTCAAGAATGGACTTTATTCTATGTGGCAACATATAAAATCGAGGTTTCACAAGGAAATGAGTTCAATTAAAAAAAAAAGTAGGTGACAAGTATGGAACTGATAAGAAAATGGTCAAACTGAAATAATATTCATTTCTTTCATTCCAAGGCTTGACTCTACAATAATGTAATCAGTGTTTAAATAAGTATTTTTAGGAGGACAAAAGACATTGGTTATATTTGTGGGTTGTAAAATGCATCCTATTATCCTGAAAACTACCATGTGACAGAAACATGAGTTTGAGATTCAAATAGATGAGCTTACTGTGCCACATCATAGACATATCATGCCCCTGTTTTTCTTCCCCACCTTATCAGAATAATTAAATAATACAACAAGTGGGAGTTGGGTGGTAGTGCAGAGGGTTAAGCGCAGGTGGTGCAAAGCACAAGGACTGGCATAAGGATCCTGGTTTGAGCCTCTGGCTCCCCACCTGCAGGGGAGTCACTTCACAGGCGGTGAAATAGGTCTGTAGGTGTCTATCTTTCTCTCCCCCTCTCTGTCTTCCCCTCCTCTCTTCATTTCTCTCTGTCCTATACAACAATGACTACATCAACAACAACAACAATAACTACAACAAAATAAAACAAGGGCAACAAAAGGGAATAAATAAATATTTTTTTAAAAAAGAATACAACAAGCATACAGGTCAAAGGAAAATGGTCAAAGCCCTAAGGCAAGCAGCTTGTCTGCTAGTTGTATGTTTCTTCACTCAGATGCATGTGGCCTTTCTAAGGCTGCACCTGAATAGTTAATAACCCTCCATGTCCATTGGAGTCACTCTCTGTCTTCTCTAACCAGTGTGGGGGGAGGACAGTTCCTAAGAATAACACTTGCAAAATATTCCTAAGATCAAGACTGACTTTTCTGACTTGGGATGCTCCACAGGAAGAAGGGATCCTATGGGAGAGGAAGTTAAAGGATATGTTCTCAGGCGTCACTTAGTTCTGAGTAGAGTGCATGCTGACATCCATACCCCAGCTTCACTGATCACTACAGTGTCAAAACAGGTGACAGCACAGGCCTCCCTGTGCAGCCCAGGGTGCAAAGCTCCGAGGCAGACAAAGTTAGTGCATGCAGTCTGTTGAACAGAGGTGCTGGAGACTAATAGGTTCATATACAGCAAGAACCTACTTACATTTCCCAACTTCACCATCTCTCACTGGGCCCAGGAAGGAGCATAATACTTCCCATGCTCCTCTCACCCACGTCCTTAGCCAATCCCTTAACTTCCCAGTGGTTTACCAAGATTACTGCAAGTTTTCCTTCCTACCTCAGCCAGAGTTGGTAATGACAGGTGGGGCTCCTGCCAGCAAGGCTGAATGAGTGATTTATATCCCTTCCAGGAGGCCCAGGTTAATTATAAATCAAGCAACAGTGGTGCAGTTGGGACCAGCCAGCTCTACACACCCATATATTCTTTCCTTAATAGTCAGAATGGGGGAACAGAAGAAACAGCCAGTCAGAGGGCAGAGATCCTGATCATGACTCATCTCAGCAGGCTCTGGATTCCTGGAGTTCATAGGTCCCCCACTCCTCTTGCCCAACAGACAGATAAAGATCTGGGCATCAGCTGATACAATTCTTTCTCCTCCCCCCTCAGTAGCAGAGGCTGAGAGAAGGAGGTCCACTCCATAGCAACTAGAATTAAAAGGAAGAAGCAAATCCCTTTACAGATGAGCTGCTCAAAGAACACTATGCTTTAGCTAACAAGCTCCCAGGATGATGAGCAGGAGTGAATACAGCTGGGTGGGAGTGTGACCATTATCTGACCATTATTATTATTTTTTTTTAGTATTTTATTTTATTTTATTTTTGAGAGCAATGCAGAGAGAGAAAGAAACAGAGAGAAATGCCAGAGCACTGCTCAGCTCTCACTTATGGTGGTGCAGGGAACTGAACCTGGGACTTTGGAGCCTCAGGCATGAGAGTCTCTTTGCATAATCATTATGCTATCTACCCCTGTCCCATTATCTGATCTTTCTGCTTTCTGGGTAGTAGAAGTCCACTACTGTCAAGGAGTCCGGTTCTTACTTTATTAGCAACATACAGGAGCTGGGGTAGAGAGAGGAGTGTATTCAGAATCCTGGCCAATGCTTCCATCTGCCTCTCCAGAGACAGATATAGTCTGTCTATAGTTAGAAATATTTAGTCTAATTGGCCAAACATATTTCTGAAAATCAGTTCCTTGAACACTACCACATCAGCACTTTTGTTTATTTCCTCGTCTTCACTGGTTTGTCTTCTTTGTACAGTTCTCCTTGATGTCTCCAAAGTGTCCCTTTCTACCTCGACTCTGATCTGCAAGTAGGAAGCAGAATGGATTCTTAACTAGCTATTTACTTCACTTGGCCTAGTTCCCTCATTTAAACAGTGACTGATTGCATCATGGTAATAACAGTCTATAATTCACTCTAGCCACTCTCCATTTTCAACCTTTCCTAGCATGTTGTTTGTCTCAAAGCTGCCCCTGGAATAAATTATCTCTAGGCAGATGGCCATCTTAATTCAACCCCTTATTCTCTCTTTCTTTCTCTCTCATTCCCACAGCTGCTGCCATAAACTTTCCAATCTGTAAGGATAGCAGGAGTACTTATTTTTGGTAGGCTATAACACTTAATTCCTAGATTGTCAAACAGAATGAGGAAGTTCTGCTTTTGATTCTATGGTAGAGACTAGCACAAAGATGACTGGAAATGACTTTTCTTCCTTCTCCTATATTGTGTTCCTTTACTTTCCTGTGGGAATTGCATTAGTCAGTGGTTTTGATCAGACCTATATTCCATAACAACTTGGTAAGTGTGGCAGGGAGTACTAGGTATTAAAAGGAGAACAAACTTCAAGGATTAGTGTGTGGGCTAATTTCAATTTTTCTTTTTATCAGTGATTTAATGTAGTTTTTACTCAAAAGCCAGTGCATCAAACACATACTAATCAGAGGATGACACTGAATAAGAGAGAATGCTTCTTCTAGGGGTTTCTGAAACGTGGACTTCCTCCAAGCAAACCACTGATTACAGATGCATATTGTGACTTTTTTTTTTAACATTTGGGAAAAAAAAAAAAACACTACCTAGCTCTATGATAGGTTACCTTCTGATCTGAGATGCCCTTTGAACTTATGGGCCTATAAAACCATTTTCCAGATGTGGCATCACAGCTGGTGAGAAGCCCATAATACACTCTGCTAGCTCTTAGAGAATTCAGGGCCATATAACATCTCAGCAGTGTTCATTCAGTCTTAGGACTACTCAGAATGGACACCAGCATATGACTCTTTCCTAGGAAACTCTCACATATCTACCATGGGGTAAGCAGTGGCTGGCTATCTTCTATGGGATCAGAAGGCATCTCTAAAGACCCATTCAGATTTTGTCAATTTTCTTTCTCTCTCTCTCTCTTTTTTGTTTTCATTTAAAATATTTTTTTATTGCCACCAGAGTTGTCACTGAGGCTTAAGGCCTTCACAATTAATCCACTGCTCCAGGTGAGTTTTTTTTCTTTTTTAAAATTTCTGATAGAGATAAGAGAAATGGAGGGGAGTGGGAAGGGGTACAAAAGGAGAGTGAGACAGAAAGATACCTGCAACACTGCTCCACCACTTATGAAGCCTTCGCCCTTCAGATGAGGACCAGGATCATTACCCTGCATCCTTGAGCATGGCCATGGTGCTCTACCAGGTACACCACTACCCAGACCCCTCTGTCATTTTTTTCCCTTGACTCTTATTTGAGGGAAACTGTTTAAAAACATAAATATAGATGGTCAGATGCAGCTAAATTTTTGCTATTTGCAGTGGCTGGCATACTGCATTTAGAAGAGCCAGAAAAAAAGAAGAAACAATTATGCATTTATACCTAAAATAATTTTGAAATCTACATACACACCACTGGTTCAGAAAGTGTGCCTAAAACGTCCTGAAAACTTTAGCCAACAGTCCATGATCTCAGAACTTAGAGCTAATGGGACCCGAGACAAATTAAAATATGTCCTGGTTTTATGCTGGTATTAGATTACTCTGTTTCCAATTTTTGGCTTACAATTAAGAGTGTAAAGGGGGGTAAGAATGGAAACCATTTTTTCTGGGAACTTTGCCTACATCACAGTTACCTTTTGGGTAGGTTTTAAAAATGACTTTGCATATTAAGTGGGCCAAGGTTCCAAGTCCCAGATCCTAAGTTTCCCTTCCAATTTCCAATTCTGCACAGAAAGCCAATAGCTGGCTATGAAATAGAACACCCCTGTATCTCTGCAGTGGGTGTGTTTTAAAGAAAGGAAAATGTTTCTAGTGGAAAATGACATACAAGTTATGGTGCATCTGATGGGATCTTAGAAAACATGGAGGGGAGTTAATGTCATTCTATTTGGAAAGCTGAGAAAAGAAATCAGGATTTTAAGGGTTGAGGAAAATAGCTTAAACTTTATGCAGAAATGCAGGCCAAAAGTTCAAACAGTACAGTGAGGTTTTCCTTATTATAGAGTCCTGCTGGGTTTTAATAGGTACTTTCATTGTTCTCCACAGCCAAAATGAGAGCTGAGCTTATGGAGGAAGTGGTTGGTCCAGTTTGGATCCCAGTGTATGAGTGCTATTTGACTCAATGAGTGCACAGCTCTGCCTTCTGACAGAAGTTGGGCCTCAACAAAAGGCAGAGTGCCAGTTAAGAGTTCCCAACCTGCAAACTTTTTTGCTTGGTGTTGGACAACTCTCCAGCTTCCAGTACAGTGAAACAAACAGAATTTCTTTTTGTTAGAAACATTATGAATCTATGGGTCATTTTCGAATACAAGAGTGATAGATCTGTACAGTTGGAAATGACTGTTACGATTTGCCCATTCACCCACTCATTACTTCTCCAGAACTTCCTAAGTTCAAGGCATAGGGCACAGAGCAGATAAAGCCTTACCAATGCTCATTGGTGTTCAATCCCCTCATGTTAAAGTTGAGCAAACTAAATTAATCAGTGGAGGCAGCCTTGCAGGTTTTTGCCAAGCCTCCACTTTTCTCCTCAGAAGAGGTGGAGGGTGGAGGTGAAAGGGATGGTCTATTCTCACCTGTAACATTTTCCTCCAAAGGAAAGATTGTGCAATCACTTGTTTGGTTCCACAATCAGACTAGGCTCAACTCTGTATGTTCAAAAAGAAAATCAAAGCAGTCCTTTAAAAGGAACTGTGGTTTATTCAAGAAGGCAAAGTGGTCTGAAAATGAAAGCATACTGTTAGCAGTTTATAACTGATGGAAAATGTGGTATTTATGAGGAGTCTCTCTGGACCACTTGTTCATCCCTGAAAACAATAATCAAGACGTGAATGCAATTTACATGCAAAAAAGAAAAGTGCCATCTTGGTTTGGAAAACAGACTCATGGAAAATATGCTCTGCCTTCTTATAACACAATCATCAAAGGTTTCTTTCAAATTAACAGTAGATCAAGCTAGGTTAAAATACTTGCACATGCTGCCGATGGGAATATAAAAGGTGGTTTTTAGAAGATACTTTGGAAACATCTACTTAAAATGCATATACAATTTGACCCATCAATTCCACTTGTTCTAATAATTTACCTTACAGATGACGTTCACCAAATTATTTCAATGTGTATTACAGGACCTCACTGTAGCCTTGTAGAAAGCATAACCTAACATGCACTGATAAGAGAAGAGCTTATCTCACACAATAAAAAAATGTCACATTAAAACTGGGGTAGACTTAAGAGGCTCCAGGATGAAAAATTTTGAGATCTACTAAGTATAAAATGGGGAGAATTAAATTTCATGGTATTTAAAATATGGGTAAATATTACTTTGATGACACAACAAAAGCCTTATCATTATGGAAGGAGCTATAATGAGGGTGTTTGAAGACTGAGTGTTCCAGTTTACTTCTTTCTCCACTGTTTTTATTTTATTGTTATCAATGGTTTTTTTTTATCATAATCATGTGTTGACTTTGTGAAAGTAATATTTTAAAATTCAGCTTAAAAGGAGTAGTTTAAGAAAAAGCTTCACTTTAATAATATTCTTTTATTTATTCCATTTTGTTGCCTGTTTTTATTGTTGTAGTTATTATTGATGTTGTTGTTGTTGGATAGGACAGAGAGAGAAGTGGAGAGAGGAGGGGAAGACAGAGAGGAGGAGAGAAAGATAGACATCTGCAGACCTGCTTCACCGCCTGTGAAGCGACTCCTCTGCAGGTGGGGAGCTGGGCATTCAAACTGGGATCCTTATGCCGGACCTTGCACTTTGTGCCACCAGTGCACTACCGCCTGATTCCCACTTTAATAATATTCTAAAAGCTCTGCTCCAGTTACAGAACATCTTAAAAACGACTTTGAGATGAAATGAGGATTCTTCAGAAAAGATCCTTCAGAAATGGATCTCCGAGAATAGAATCTATCACTGAAGTCTGTCTCCTTTAAGAAGGGCATATATAGTGTTGGAGCAAAACACTAATGTAATACATTGACTTGAAATTTAGGGTCAGGTGCTTTAACAAGTCTTTTTAATAGCCAAAAACCAAATTAATTTTGTTGTGAGTGCTTCACTGGGGCTCCATGCCGACATGATCCCACCACCCCCGAGAGACTTCTTCCCCAACTCCTCCCTTAAAGGTAAAAGAAGGTAAAATACAGAGAGGGAGGGAGATTAGAGAGAACATTGTTTCACCGCTCCTGAAGTGTCCCCTTTGCATGGTGCTCCTACATGGTAGCTGGGGACTTAAAGTGGATGCTCATGCATTGGTAAAGTGTGAGCTCTACTGGGTGAGCTATCTCCTGGTGTACAAAACAAGTTTTTGAGTCTGAGATACTTCTTTCAGGTTTATCTGTGTAAAAGACACATTCCCTTCTTACAGAGACTCCAGTGGGGCTTGGTAAAGGTGAGACTATCAATCATTCTGAGTTAAATTTTTGTAGACTGCGACTTCCCTTGACCATTTTCCCCCCTCCCTGCTCTTTTCCTGGCTGAAGGTTTCCCCAAAACACTGACTGGCATGTGACCATTAGTCACATTTTTCATTATCTTCCTCTTACTCCATCTCTCTTCAGTAGAATGAGGACTTCCCAAAGAAGGAAGTCTTTACTTTTTCCCTTCCTTCCTTCCTTCCTTCCTTCCTTCCTTCCTTCCTTCCTTCCTTCCTTCCTTCCTTCCTTCCTTCCTTCTTTCCTTCCTTCATTTCTCTTTCTTTCTTTCTTTCTTTCTTTCGCTTTCTTTCTCTCTCTCTCTTTCTTTTTTTCTTTCTTTCTTCAATATCTAGGAATGTACTGAGCACATAGTTTACAATTAACAAATAAATATCAAATCACTGATTGAATTTATATATATATGGAATTATTATTGAGAAAAAATCAAACTGCACAGTCAAAATATTTAATTTAATGTATGTATCTGTGGTTTTCTCTCTATAATCATAATAATCATCATCATAATAATAGTAAGAATAACAACACATGGTACCTGTATTCAGTGTATGAATCAGACCTCTGATCTGTGACATATGTTAATGAACACTCTCTAATTTCCTATAACTATGAGAATCTAGCATCCATGGATATGTTAAACTATAAAACTTGAATTTTGATGTTCTCCTAAATAAAAAAAAAATGAAACTGTTCTTCATATATGAAATTCACATAGTTAAAGGCAACCATCTAAGGCATAAGAGCCTCCAGATGATTATTTATTTATTTATTTATTTATTTATTTATTTATTTCCCCTCTGTGACCACTTATTTTATTATGGAACTGGGCCCATGTTCATCATGGTTTCATTCATCCAAGACTGAACTTTTTCACTTACACAGAAAAAAAAAAAAAACAAAGACACTACAGCACCACGGCTCCCCTGGAACTCTGGCATTCCCATGTGGTGCCAGGCTTAAACCTGGACCATGTACTTGGCAGGGCAGGTGAACTACTCTGACAGTCATTTAGATAATCATTATTACTAGTATATACTCAGCACAGACAACACTCTTCTTTGTAGCATTCATGAGTCGGTCCCAAACCAAGCATAAATCAAACAACTGCAGAGACAGATTCTTCCTGCCAGTGAGTGACTCACTGTTAAGTGAACTGCCCACATGGGCAAATGGGGCAACAGATGTGCTTGGAGAAGTAATAAAGACCATGTACACAGAGAGGGGTGAAATGAACACTGATACAAAAATGGTACTTTGTAAACATGAAATTAGAAAACAGTTTAAAATTGCAACTGCTATGAATTTCCATGATGTTTGCTTTACTTAGAAGTTTAAGGTTTTTTTTTTTTCCCATAAAACTTAAATAGTAGAGGACAAACTTTAACCACTAACCATGATGAGTTTCTAAGAAATGTATACAAACTACTACTATGATATACCCTGATAAGATTTTGTCTTCAAATCATTCAGTTCAGACAATAATAAGTGTGCAAAGCTCAACAAAAATGCACCATTTTTAAAAATTGTCTTTGTTTTTCTTTATGTGGTATCAGGGACTGAACTTAAGGCCTCCAAAATGCTTGGTAGTGCTGAAATAGCTTTCTGGCCCAATTTTTTATTCAATTTTTTCCCCCCATTACTGGGGATTTACCACCATGTGCTGACTTTTCCAGGTAAAAAGGAAAGACACCATAGAACGGAAGCTCGCACCGGAGTGACAGGGGCCAAGCTTGAACCTGGGTTGTGTGCAAGGCAAAATAGAGGTGCTCCTAGGTGAGCTATCTCATTGGTCCTTGTTTTCAGACATAGATCGAGAGAATGCGAAAGAGAGCAGGAGAGAGAGAGACACCAAAGCACTGCTCCACCATCCATGGAGCTTCATCATTCTTATCTTTGGTGCTGCTCATATTCTTTTCATGTGGTGTCAGGGATCAAACTGAGGGCCTCCCATGTGAAAGGCATGTACTCCATAACACTGAGCCACCTTCAAGGTCCTCAGTAGTGAATTCTTACTAAGGAAATGCGATGTTGTATTTTGACTAAATATATAACACTGGAGAGGGAACATGACATTATATTTTTAAGAAATTGTAGCTTGAACTAGTTCTACTTTTCCTGTGTTGATGCATTCTTTCAGTTTCAGAACTAGAGATCCAATAGTAACAAAAGGTTTGATGGATGCTGGAGAGGTTGTGGGGACAAAGGAACTCTTCTACACTGCTGGTGGGGATGTAAATTGGTCCAACTTCTGTGGAGAGCAGTCTGGAGAACCCTCATAAGGCTAGAGATGGACCTTCCATATGACCCAATAATTGTTCTCCTAGGGATATATCCTAAGGACTCCACAACATCCAACCAAAATGATATGTGTACACCTATGTTCATTGCAGCACAATTCATAATAGCTAAAACCTGGAAGCAAACCAGATGCCCAACAACAGATGAATGGCTGAGAAAGCTGTGGTATATATACACAATGGAATACTACACAACTATTAAGAATAAAGAACCCACCTTCTCTGACCCATCTTGGATGGAGCTAGAAGGAATTATGTTAAGTGAGATAAGTCAGAAAGATAAAGATAAGTATAAGTGATCCCACTCATAAAACAGAAGTTGAGAAAGAATAACAGAAAGGGAAACTCAAAGCAGGATCTGACTGAGTTTGGAGTGCTACACCAAAGCAAAAATCTCTGGGTGGAGGGTGAGGGTAGATATTCAGTTTCATAGGGGGTGGGATTATGGTGGAAAGCAAAAGGCTGAGTTGGAAAAGCCCTCAAAAGTAATTTGTAAAAAATGGAAATAGGGTGAGTCGGGCGGTGGCGCAGCGGGTAAAGCGCACGTGGCGCAAATCGCCAGGACCTGCGTAAGGATCCCAGTTCGAGCCCCCGGCTCCCCACCTGCAAGGGAGTCGCTTCACAAGCGGTGAAGCAGGTCTGCAGGTGTCGATGTCTTTCTCTCCTCCTTTCTGTCTTCCCCTCCTCTCTCCCACAATTTGGTGGTGGGAATGGTGTTGATGTACATTCCTATTAACTTGTAGTCTCATAAATCACTAATTGACATATTTTTTAAATAAAACAAAACAAAAAAGGTTTGATGGGTAAATGTGGTAAAAGTGAGTAAGGGATCATGGGAATGAAAAATCATTGTTAAACAACATCTAAAACAAGTTGTTCTTGATTAATGATAAAAGCTGAATGATTTCTTACATTTGAAGAGCAGTGGATCTGGATATTATCTAGATAAATGTTCAAAAGATGAATAAATATAAGAAGGATGGCTGAATAAAGAGAGAGAGCCCCCCTTTTGGTTTATTGACAGTTTCATAGCATGGTTCTTGGTTTAAAGTCATATATGAAGCAGCAAAGAAAAATGATTCTCTCTAGACATCTAAAACCTGCCATATTTATTATTATTTTTTAAAAGAGTACTGGGGGCCGGGTGGTGGTGCATCCATTGAGCATACATGTTATCATGTACAAGGACCAGGGTTCAAGCCCTCAGTCCCTACCTGCAGGGGAAAAGCTTCAAGAGCAATAAAGCAGTGCTGCCGATTCCCCCCCCCCTTTCTTTCCCTATCTCCACTTTCTCTCCTAGTTTCACTCTGTCCTAACAAAAAATAAAATAAAATAAAATAAAAATAAATGGGAAAAAAAGGTATTCCTTGGAAAGAAAATGAGATGGTGGGGGAAAAAAAGCAAATACTTTGTACTGATGTAACAGTTCAGACTTTGAAGTGCACTTCCATTGAATAACTCACTGATGATGAAATATATATATTGCAAGGGGAATTTTTTCCAAGCTAGCTATCACTATGGTATCATAAACCCCAGTGGTTCCCTATTTCCATTTTTTTTTTAAATTAAGTTTTTATTTATTTATTTTACTTTTTGTTGCCCTTGTTGTTTAACATTGTTGAGGTTATTAATGTCATTGTTGTTGGATAGGACAGAAAGAAATGGAGAGAGGAGGGGAAGACAGAAAGGAGGAGAGAAAGACATCGACACCTGCAGACCTGCTTCACCGCTTGTGAAGCGACTCCCTTGCAGGTGGGGAGCCGGGGGCTCGAACTGGGATCCTTACGCAGGTCCTGGCGATTTGCGCCACGTGCGCTTTACCCGCTGCGCCACCGCCCGACTCACCCTATTTCCATTTTTTACAAATTACTTTTGAGGGCTTTTCCAACTCAGCCTTTTGCTTTCCACCATAACACCAACTTTGGTTTATTGACAGCTTCATAGCATGGTTCTTGGTTTAAAGCCATATACAGAAGCAGCAAAGAAAAATGATTCTCTCTAGAGATCTAAAACCTGATTTAAAAAACAAAGAAGTATACTGGGGGCAAGGTGGTGGTGTACCCATTGAGCATACATGTTATCATGTGCAAGGACCAACTCTGTGCCCCACTTACTCGCACCTGTTTTTAGAAGCAGGTCAGGCTGTTCCTATCCTTTCCCTGATCTGCACTGTTAGCCTGTACCTTTGCTCTTTTTATTTTTTATTTTTAAGATTTTATTTATTTATTCATGAAGAAGATGCGAAAGAGAGAAAGAACCAGGCATCACTCTGGTACATGTGCTGCTGGGGACCCCATGCTTGAGAGTCCAGTGTTTTATCCACTGTGCCACTTCCTGGATCACAGCCTTTGCTTTTCTTTTATTGGTTCCTTAACACACAAAGCCCTCTCCTCTTCCTTGTACTTCCTCAATTCTAACCAAATCAGATGAAGTCTCATGCTTTAAAAATACGTATTTATTTTTTGCCACAAGGGCTTACCTGGACCTTCATGCCTACATAATTCTGCCACTGCTGGTAGACTGTCTTTTTTCCCCCTTCTTAGTTATACCTAAAGAACCTTAGAGCAACCATCAGGCTTTGCTGGTTCTGAGAAGCCAATTGCTAAGGCAAGTTAGCCTGGTTCTCATCAACACCAGCTAGCTAGTGGCCAATGAAGAACTTCATTTCAGACTACTGCTTCACAAATGGCCCTACTGCCCAAGAATGGGGCAGCCTGACCACCACGGGCTCAGATACTTCATGTGTTCAGCCCAGCCCTTGAGGGAACAATCTGCCTCATGGAAGTTTTGCACAACTGGGTGGGAAAAGGAAAGAAGATATAACCTAGGAAAATTTGCAGGAAAAAAGCTCACACACATACAAAAACTTTTGGTCACATCACAGCTAAGAAATTTCCCATTTTCAAGTCAGAGTTATTAGAAGTTTCCCATTAGAAGACATCAAAGATTGTCTTAGAATACATGTTTTTGTCTTAGCAGTGCCTATCACTTAGACAGAAAAATTTTGGTGACAGTACTGACAGTGGAACCCTCTAATCCAAAAATGTGTAGTGAGAATAAACAGTTCCATAAGAATAAGAAAGGAGGGAGCCGTCGGTGGCGCAGCAGGTTAAGCACAGGTGGCGCAATGCATAAGGACCAGCGTTAGGATCCCGGTTCGAGCCCCCGGCTCCCCACCTGCAGGGGCTCGCTTCACAGGTGGTGAAGCAGGTCTGCAGGTGTCTGTCTTTCTCTCCCCCCTCTCTGTCTTCCCCTCCTCTCTCCATTTCTCTCTGTCCTATCCAACAACGACAACATCAGTAACAACAACAATAATAACTACAACAACAATAAAAAGACAAGGACAACAAAAGGTAAAATAAATAAATAAAATTACAAAAAATAATAATTAAAAAAAAGAATAAGAAAGGAATTCCTGGAACCCTACCTCCCCAGAGCCCTGTCCCATTAGTGAAAGATAAAAAGACAGGCTGGGAGTATGGATCAACCTGGCAACACTCATGTCCAGTGGAGAAGCAATTACAGAAGCTAGACCTCCCACCTTCTGCACCCCATAATGATCCTGGGTCTATGCTTCCAGAGGGATAAAGAATAGGAAAGCTGTCAGGGGAGGGGATGAGATGCAGAGTTCTGGTGGTGGGAACTGTGTGGAATTGTATCCCTCTTATCCTATGGTCTTATTAAATCAATTTAAAAAAAAGGAATTCATGCTACACAGAACAGTGGAATAAAATTAAAAGGTTAGAAAGAAACCCCCATACTTAGAAACAACTAATTTTTGAGAATGTGGATCAAAACACTAAATAGAAAAAGAGAATCTCTTCAACAAGTGTTGTTAGGAGAACTAGGCTAAAAATGAGCAATTAAATTAAATGTGGCTACCACATATCACTCTGCACAAGAGTCAACTCCAAGTAGATCAAAGACATGGACCTTAGATCAGAAACTATCAAAAAGCATATAGGAAAACATTGGAAGAACACAATTCAAAAATGTTTTCAAAGACTCAAGTCCAACTGCAAAATAAACAAAAATAAACCAATGGGACTACATCAAACTGACAGGCTGCTGCTCAGCAAAAGTGACATCATCCAAACAAACTTCCCTGGACAGACAACCGCACCAATGTGTCCTGGAACTCAGCTTCCTCAGAGCCCCACCCTACTAGGGAAAGAGAGAGGCAGGCTGGGAGTATAGACTGATCTGTTAATGCCCATGTTCAGCAGGGAAGCAATTACAGAAGCCAAACCTTCCACCTTCTGCATCCCACAATGACCCTGGGTCCATACTCCCAGAGGGTTAAAGAATAGGAAAACTATCTGGGGAGGGGATGGGATATGAGATCTGGTGGTAGGAATTGTGTGGAGTTGTACCCCTCTTACCCTATGGTTTTATCAATGCTTCCTTTTTATAAGTAAAAAAAAAAAAGAAAAAAAAGAAAAACTGAATAACTGCTCAGCACAAGCTACCATCATCCAAACGGAAAGACATCCTACAGGATGGGAGATCTTTATACAACATACCTCAGATAAAGGACTAATAATCAAAATACCTAAAGAACTCAGTAAATTTAGCAACAAAGAACCAAGTAACCCCATAAGAAAATTGGTAGAGGACATAGACAGAAGCCTCTTTGTGGCAGAGATCCAGAGGGCCAACAGACACATGAGAAAGTACTCAAAGTCACTGATTATCAGAGAAATGGAAAAAAAAAAGACAAGAAGAAGATAATTAATTTAAGCCTGTGAGAATGTCAAAGGATAGAAACAACATATGTTGGAGAGAATGTGAGAGAAGAGGGACACTTCTGAACTGACGGCAGGACTGTAAATTGGTTCACCCCCTAATGGAAAACAGTCTGGAGATTTCTCAGAACACTAGAAATGGACCCACCCTCTGGTCCAGTAATTTTTCTCAGAACACTGAGATCTAAGTATACATACTATGTTCACTGCAGAAAAATTTTTAATAGCCCAAATCTGGAAGTAACCCAGATGTCCCATGATAGATGAGTGGCTAAGAAAATTGAGATATATCTCATTGTCCCAAAAGTCATGATTTATTTTGGCATTAAAAAAAATAGAAAAATGTAATAATTTTCCTGACAACCTAGTATATACATAATGGAATACTACTCAGCTGTTGAAATCATGAATTCATCTCCTTTGCCTCATCTTGAATGAAATTTCAAAACATCATTTTAGTGAAATAAGTAAAAAAAAAAAAAGGACAAATACTGAATGATCACACTTATAGGTGGAACTTAAGAAACAAGGTAAAAGAGGGAAATCACAAAGTGAAACTTGGACAGGGCATGGTGCATTGCACTAAGCAAAGGACTCTCAGGGAGGAAGATGAAGAGAGAGGTAGGTGGTGGAGGGAATCTTGAGGCCCTGTTGCATGATACAAGGCGGAGATGAGAAATTGTACCCATGTGTCAGCAGCTGTACTGTAAACCATTAGCTGCCCCCCAATAAAAATGAAAAAAAAAAGAGAAAGGAATTCATTCTAAAATATGTCAAAACCCAACATACAAATTAAAAAAAAAATGCAGGAGAGGATACACACACTTCCCAATATGTCTACCAAGATAATTACATATTATGCAGTAGAGTCTAATTCAGAAAGTGGAGGGATGGTGTTTGATAAAACTGTCATATTTTAATTCAACAGTTACTTATGCAGGTCCCAGCTGGGCCCATGTGTGTGCATGTACGTATGTGAACATGAGACAGACAGAGGGTAAAAACTTCTTGCTGGCATCTACCCAAATCTCCTGAGAAGTAATTCTGAGCCAGAAACTAAAGAACAAACCAATAGAAAGGTTTGTCATGAAGCAAATAGTCCAGGGTCTTTCAAAATGTTTTCAACCCAATCTCCTCCCACCTTGCTGCCACATGGATGATACATGTGTAATTGAAGAGGACAATTTGGGATGTGGCACATCATCACATATTCAATAAGGATTTAACTCTAACTGTGCCTATCTACTTTAGGGGGAAAGTAAGACCATGACAGGAGACCCAATGCAGTCTTCCCACATCATGGCAATTAACCCACATCTGACCTTGCAGACCTGAGAGATCAAGTTTGTTACCTCCATCACTGCAGGTCCTAGTGTCTGAGGCCAGGCTGTCCGTGGATCCCGTGGTGAAGCTGACGTGTATACCTCTGAAGGATGGGCTGAGGCTCTCTGCAGAGCCTTGGCTCACTTTTTCCAAATCAGAACTGCTCTTGTTCATTTTTAATAGGTGCCTGGAAAACATAGACACAAGCAATAGGAGTCACACGTTAGTTTCTATTAAAAATGTCTATGCGCCAAGGATGTACTATGCTCTTGAAGTTTGACCCATGCCAGCAAGTTAGGAAAAAAAAATGGTTTGTGGAGCTCTTCTGAAACCATATATGTAGAATGGTAGGAGAGTTGAGTATGCTTAGGAAAAGTAAGTTTATTAAATTTAATTTAAACCAGCACCAAAATAATGAATTGGGAGTAGCTGCCTTCAAATTCTAATCTTACCTGACAAAACATTTATGTCATCAATTGTTTTTCTGTGCAGTATTTCTAAAGAGAATGGAACATTTCATACAATTACATAGACACACACACAGGTTTGAATAGCTTTTGCAACATTACAGTGTAAATGAATTGCTAGCTAGGACCAAATATGTGGCATTTCCTTTTTTTGTCTTGTGTAGTCTTAATAAAGCTTTAAAGGATCAAGGGTATAAGTCCTTGGAATTAATAAATGCTTAGAAAGAACCATGCTAACATAACCCTTTTCCCATATCCAGGAAATCTGTCCTTAGGCTTTCTATGAAATCATTTATTTATTTATTTATTTTTAACTAAGATAGCAGGACCAACATCAGACACAGAAATATCAAGTTCCTGGGGATGGGGGGTGGGGTGAGGATTGCCTTAGAGGAAAGAAGTCCCATTATTAAGGAGAGTGTTTAGCTTATTGATTTTGCCTTCTCCCCCTTTCCAGGAGCTACATGAATATTCATTCTGACTTGACATTTTCACCACTAAGTGAAACAGATCACAATCAATCCAGCTCTTTTCCTGTTGGTGGTAACCCAAATTTGTCTGAAGTGGTATTTCCTAATGACATTCCTATTCCCACTACAGCAGATCTATATCTCAATATCTGTTGTAGGAAATGTATAATGCAGTATTGATTTGGCATCAGAGCTGCCTTATTTAATGCATATGACCTTACAGTCATGAAGTTATTGATTGTTCTTTGTGTTCAACATTCCCAGACCCTGCACTGGTCCTCCCAATGACTGGGACTCCCTCAATTAATAGAGTTCAGAAAAAGTTTGTTTGCTATCATTCCCCCTTACTCCAACCCTTATTACTATATTAAAATGTCTCTGAGCTGTAAAATCTAAGTGTTTCAGTGATGGTATTACAACTATTAGTATAGTTTCTATTTCAATGTCACTATGGGGATCTTGGAAAAATATCTATAGGAAGTGCCATGGCTCCAGATTACCTTTATTTTCCCCTCTGGTCCTCCCAATCACTGGGACTCCCTCAATTAATAGAGTTCAGATTTTCCCACAGAAAATTTCATAAAATATTTTTATCCTCACCAGATCCATCAATAATGCCTTTCTCAGAAGAAGCAAGGATATAAAGTTATGAATAAATGACAACTCCTGTCTATCAAGAAAGCCAGTTCTGTGGCAATCCAACTTCTCTGCCACCTCTCCCCAAAGTAGTCACTGAAGCTTCTTGGTCATTTTATTTTATTTTATTTCATTTCATTTCATTTTGGATAGAGACATGAGAAATTGAGGAGGAAGAGGGAGATAGAGAAGGACAGAGAAACCTGTAGCACTACTTCCCCACTCATGAAGCTTACACCACTTGAAGGTGGGGACCAGGACTTTGAACCTAGGTCTTTGTGCATTGTTACATGTTCACTCAATCAGGTGGCCCATCATCTGGCCCGAGTTGCTTGATCTTTAGGCTTAGGAAACTAGCAAGGGAGAAATTCCAGCTCCACAGCTCTACAAATCTAGAAAAACACTTCATGAAATGTATATAAGTAGATAAACTAAAAAGACATAACTGTGTGTTTGTTCATCTCCATTTAAATGTGAGGCTAATCCTTTCTTTCTTTTTCTTGTACTGTTCTGGTCTAGTTTGGATCAGAGATTAAGGTAAAATCATCACATTAATTGGGTAACTTTTCCCCATTTTGCAATTAATTTTATCTGTTCCTTGAAGATTGTTAAAATTTACCTGTAAAATTATCTAGACCTGATTGCTGTATAAGTGATATTGGTAAAGATTTGATTCTGATAAATCTGGGACCCATGTTTTGAGGACAGAAAGCCAAGAAACAGATCTCTGTATATAAGACCTAGCTCTCTGACAAATGGAGTGATGCATCCATGATGGGAAGATGGACGGTTACTTCATGGTAATACATACCAGCTATTTATAGTAAGACAAAAAAGTTTTATTTATATATTATATATTTATATAATTTTATTTTTGATAGAAACACAGAGAAATTGAGAAGGAAGAGGGAGATAGAGGAGAAAGACACCTGTAGCACTTTTCCCCACTCATGAAGTTATCTTTTAAAAGAGAAGGTAGAATTATAGTTCACACAATGTACAAACATAATATTTTAATGGGGGGGGGACCGAAGATATAATATCTACTAGAATGATGCCAACCAGACTTCCCTGGACAGACAACCCCATCAATGTGTCCTGAAGCTCCGCTTCCCCAGAGCCCTTCTCTACTAGGGAAAGAGAGAGACAGACTGGGAGTATGGATTGACCTGTCAACGCCCATGTTCAGCAGAAAAGCAATTACAGAAGCCAGACCTTCCACCTTCTGCATCCCACAATGACCCTGGGTCTATACTTCCAGAGGGTTAAAGAATAGTAAAGCTATCAGGGGAGGGGATGGGATACAGAGTTCTGGTGGTGGGAATCGTATGAAGTTGTACCCCTCTTATCCTATGGTTCAGTCAATGTTTCCTTTATATAAATAAAAAATAAAATAAAATAAAATAAAATCTACTAGAATAAAATACTACAAAAATTTGGACTGAGCAACCTACAATTCATATAATTATAATTCATATAATTGATGAAATATTGTTACCTAGAGTATAAGAAGGCCATAAGAAATAGAAAAATGATCCCACTAAAAGGATGGGTATGAGTAAACAGTTCACACACACAAAACCAAATAAAAATATGAAAGGCCAATCAACATATGGAAAGATGGTCAATCTGATTAGTAATACAATTAAAAATGAAATAAGGGGAGTGGGGCAGTGGCGCAGCGGGTTAAGCACACGTGGTGCAAAGCGCAAGGACCAGCATAAGGATCCTGGTTCAAGCCCCCGACTCCCCACCTGTAGGGGAGTCACTTCACAAGAGATGAAGCAGGTCTGCATGTGTCTATCTTTCTCTCCCCCTCTGTCTTCCCCTCCTGTCTCCATTTCTCTCTGTCCTATCCAACAATGACGACATCAACAACAACAACAACAATCAAAACTACAACAATAAAACAACAAAGGCAACAAAAGGAAATATATAAATAAATATTTTTTAAAAAATGAAATGAGATTTCATTTCATATTCTTCAACTCTGCCTGGCATTGGGTATTGTTCACGTGTGGGAGAATGGAAATTGCGTACACTGTTAGTTGTTCTACAGATTGGTGTATATTCACATGCACAAAATACTTTGGATAGTGACTTGATGAATCTTGTAAAGTTAAATATATCTTGTAAAGTTAAATATGATTTCTGATTTCTGCACATTCCTATGATCTAGACAGAATTTTAAGATATACTTAAAATACTAAGTATAGTATACTAGGTATACTTGTAAAATACTAAGTATAGTATACTAGGTATACTTGAGCAACGCTATTTAAATCACCAGTAGTCAAAGAATGGCTAGATCAATAGTGGGATCATAGCAGTTTATTGCCTAGCAGGATCATTTTAACAAAACAGAAAAAAAAAAATCTATGTATGTAGGTATGCATATACACACACATGTATGAATTTCTGAAGGTTAGCTTTCTTAAACATTTTTATTTCCAGGCTTGCTGGATCATGATATTAAGTATATTACTTACTACGGATCTTGGTTAGAGAGAAAGAAGTTAAAAATCAATGCTCTCAAATAAGGGTCAACCAAATTTTATCTTAAAGAATCAGATGGAAAATAGTTCAAACTCACAGGTCTTAGGGTCTCTGCTGCAACTACCAATACAGCTGTTATATCAAATTTTTATAGTATGCAAATGAAGAGAGAGAGAGAGAGGGAGAGGGAGGGAGAGAGGGGAAGAGAGAGAGGGAGAGAGAGAGAGAGAGAGAGGAGTTAAGATGGGGAGCTACAAAAGAAGACCTTGTAAAATCTTAGTATCCAAGCTATGTGAGACTCTGGTGCTTTCTGGGAGTACTACTGCCATTTCTGTATTTTAAAAGTTCAAGTAGTCCAGATTTCTGTTAAGTAATTAAAGTCCACAAGGTAAGGGGCCAGGGCATAGTATATCTCGTTAAGTGCACATGTAACCTACCAAGTCCAAGGATTCAGGTTCAAGGCTCCAGTCCCCATTAATAGAGGGAAAACTTCATGAGTGGTCAAATAGTGCTACAGTTATCTCTTCTTCTCTATCCCCCTTCCCTCTCTTTTTTTTAAAAAAATATAATTTTATTTATTAGAGATAGAGAGAAATTGAGAAGGGAGGGGGTGATAGATAGGGTAGGAAACAGAGAGATACCTTCAGCCTTACTTTACTACTTCTGAAGCTTTGCCCCTGCTGGTGGGGACCAGAGGCTTGAACCTGGGTCCTTGTGCACTGTAATGTGTGCACTTAACCAGGTGCACAACCACCTGCCCCTTTCCCTCTTCCTTCTCAATTTCTCTCTGTCTTATCAAAAAAAAATTTTTTTAAGAAGAAAATTTTTATAAAAGGGAAGTTAAAAAAATTCAAAAGGCACTTAGAATGTCAAGTACAAACTTGGAGTTAAAGAGCAATCCTTTATCTTAATAGATCTTGCGAGCAACACCTCTGTCCTATGAGTGGTAACAGAAATCTTCCCACTTTGTAAACTATGCGGAGTGCACTCAGAAGAGAGTTTCCATTTTGACTAGGGAAATGAATAAAGCCACATCAGACTACAAAATGAAAAGGGAGGCTTGCCATCAAAGTAGACATTTATTTTTGTGTTTTCAGCCCTGAAAAAGACAATATTCCAGAGCTGACTTTTCTGAATCCTGACACATTGATCTGTCAGACACAGGGCCACATGACATTCCCGGTCACTCAACAACACATAGGAAGACTACACTCCTTAAAAAAAATCTATTTTAGGGGCTGGGTGGTAGGGCAGAGGTTAAGCACATGTGGCACGAAGTGCAAGGACCGGCATAAGGATCCCAGTTCCAGCCTCTGGCTCCCCACCTGCAGGGGGGTCACTTCACAAGCAGTGAAGCAGGTCTGCAGGTGCCTAGCTTTCTCTCCCCTTCTCTGTCTCTCCTCCTCTCTTGATTTCTCTCTGTCCTATCCAACAACTACAACAGCAATGACCACAATAATAATAACAGCAATGATAAACAACAAGGGCAACCAAAAGTGAAAAAATGGCCTCCAGGAGCAGTGGATTCATAGTGCAGACACTGAGCCCCAGTGATAACCGTGAAGGCAAAATATATGTATCAAAAATATTTTCTTATTAATTATTATTGGACTGGTCTTCCATAAAACTAGTGTCAATCATTTTCAAGATAAAAATCGGATCTCACATAACTTGAGGAAGTAGCTTTAGAGTCAAAGCCACATGTTCCACTCTTTCCTCCTTAAGTGGTAAATAATATCCTTATCAGTTGCAATGGAGCATGGTCCACACAGATGTCTTTGGTCATGCAGTGTGATAAATGACTTGTTCTTGCTCAACTTCCTTCCCTGCCCCCCCCCCCCTTTGATTAGCCACAGTCATAGGAGAGTGGGGTGAAATGACTGCTAGTGACACTGCATCCTCACAGGCTCAGGGCTCTGCAGCTGCTGCCCTATGTTTTCAGAATGTCTTTTCCCCTCATTGTCCTTACAGAAAGAAACACTGCCAGAATTTTCTCCATATTCTGTTGGGAGAAATCTGAGGGGGAAAAAAAAAGTCCAACCGGAAGAGCTATCTGCCAGACTTCCTCATCTGTAGGAACAACCCTCCTCTAAAAATACCCCTTGAATTTCTGAACGTCTGAAATGCTTCATGGATGCCTAATACCTCCTTCTCCCTCCCTCCCTCCCTCCCTCCCTCCCTCCCTCTCTCTCTCCCTGAAACTATCTCAGATTTCATATGGCTGCCAGAATCTCACAGGACAGCACAATTTAAAGTGTGGTCAAGGCAATATCTTATTCTTACTACCCTGCCTTTCGTTTAGTTCACACATATCTGGTTAAGAGGTTTTTGTTTGTTTGTTTGTTTGTTTCTGAAACTGAACATATGTGAAAATTCAAACAATGCCAGGGCATAGTTTTAGACTAGACCCTAGTACATACTCACAATACCAAGACTTTGAATTGACTGAACTCACTATGAGGTTTAGCGATGACTCAGAAAAGACCTTTGGGAATGCTCTGAAAGCATTAACAACAGAAAACCCCATATATAGTTTTTAAATCGCCAAGAGGAAATGAAAACAGACTGGTTTTAGATGCAAATGAATCAAGCCATGCCTAAAAAAAAAAAGCCAAGAACCTCTTACCATCCTAGACTTGTGTCTGAGGCTCAGTACTCATCAGCATGGCTTCCTCCAAGTCCTGACAGGTAGGGTAGCAACTCTGGTCTTCGGGAGCAGCCCTGAGGTTGAAGGGCCAGCTTCAGACTGTAGAAGTGCCTTGTCAGCCTGCTGTGAATTCACCAACTCAAAGCTATTTCCCCCTCAGTTCCTCTTTGACTTTTCTATAAAATACACTTCCTGCCAAATCACAGGAAAATAGGGACGGCTCTGCCTCTGTGACCTGCGGCTTCAGTCTCCAATTGTCTTGTGTGGTTCTATCATCGGAAACATTTCAAGTACTTTCTAAAATACAATAAGCCTCACCCCATTATTTGCTGCTTTTTAGTCACCTCCGAAAGTCAAAATCAGCAAATGATTCAAGCTGAAACACTGGATTTGTCTGCTGAATGAGAACACCGCACTGTTACTATCTCAAGCTTGTATTACCTACTGTGTGTCCTCTGTCCTGTCTATACCAAGTACCATTCATTCTTAGGGTTTTCAAGGAATAAACGCTGGGTGCCCACTCTGGGCTGAATACTATGTTAGGAGCTGGAGACACAATAGTGAACAGAGCTAAAACAGTCACTGCTTCCACACACAACTTGGTAAATAAATATTTATCAACTTCCTCTAAAAACATATAGATGGGTCAAAACATGTCTTCACAAAAAATTTACAGACTTGGAATAGAGCATTCTGATTCCCTATCTTTCTAAAATATTGTCCTTACGATGGTAGCTGACCCTGAAGAGCCCTATACAGTTTTTTTTTCCCCTTTTAGCAGGGCTATTCCTGGGACTTGGTGCCAGCAATAAATTGGTGGCCAATTCATAGCATTTGTTTTTGATAGAGATAAGTTGAGAGGGAAAGGGGAAATAGGGAGAGACAAAGAAAGATACCTGCAACCTTACTTCATGGCTCATGAAACTTACCCTCTGCAGGTGGGGACCGGGGGTTAGAACCCAAGTCCTTGCACATGGTAACACGTATGCTCAACCAGGTGCATTACCACCTAGCCTTTACAGTTGACTTTTTAAAAAAAAAAAAAATTATTATCTTTATTTATTTACTGGATAGAGACAGTCAGAAATTGAGAAGGGAGGTAGAGAGAGAGAGAGAGAGAGAGAGAGACCTGCAGCACTGCTTCACCATTTGTGAAGCTTTCCCCCTGCAAGTGGGGACTGGGGGCTCGAACCTGGGTCCTTGCGCATTGTAACATGTGCGCTCAACCAGGTGCACCATCACCCGGCCCCTACAGTTGACTTTTAAGGAGTCGTGACTCCTTAAAATCAGTCACCCCCATATTGAAACACTTTAGGTCCTCTGGGGGATAGGAGGGGGAAGGAAAACAAAGATGTATTCAGATGTCCTCTGAAAAATCTCAATTTCAGATATTTTCCTCACTGTCTATATACTAGAGTACATAGCTAGATATTTTCCATTGTATTGTACTGTACTGTACTGTATTGTATTGTATTATATTGTATTGTATTGTATTATCACCTGGACTTCACTGCTCCAGGCCAACATTTTCCAATAGAAAGAGAAAGACAGAGAAACAGAGAGAGGGGAGGGACATGATTCTTCAGTGTTGTGGGGGCTAGGCTCAAACCTGAGTGGCACACATGACAAAGCAGGCATTTTCCCAGGTGAGCTATGTGTGCTGTTGGACCATGTCTAGATTTCTTATCTGGAAGGAACTATTACTTTTGGTTAATACACTTGTACTTTCCCTCATACAACTTTTACTCCAGTGGAGGTTCTCTCTCATTGTCCCCAAAGCACTCTCCATCCTTCTCTCTTCTCTGCACTATTGTAAATAGATATAGTTTTCTCTTCCCCTTCAAGCCTTTTCCATCATCAAAGTGCAGCATCAGGCTCACTCACCTACAGGCCCCTCCCAAACCATAATTCTTCTCTGACTTATCTGTCCTTTCTGAACTGAGACTGATTCCCACCACTGAGCATTCAATTATAATCCTGGTTAGATGCCTCTAAATGTTTCATTTTGCCACCACCAGATTCTAAACTATTTGAGAATCTGTACAACAGTCATAACTTGCCAAATCACAGAATAATTAGTTGAATACTTTTTTGATTAAGTTTATCTGACTCTGTTTTTAGGCATCTGGGAGGATAAATGTGTTTTTTTCTTTTTTTTTTTTTTTAAAGAACTGTACTTGCCCAGCAACACTTATAAAGGCAGGAACACAAAGCAAACAATACTTGGGAAAATTGGATTCAATCACTAATCCTTTTTCAAATCTGCAAAATATAGAAGTTCCAAATATCTTGAATTTTCACATTTCACTCTTTTTTTGCCACCAGGGTGATTTCTGAGGTTCCAGGCTTGCAACACTCCATCATTCTTGGTGGCCTGTTGTTTACTTATTTATTTATGCTTTTCAGTAGAGAGAAAGCATGTTGCTTGTGAAACTTCCTGCTTCTGGTGAAGATCAGGGATTTAAACTTAGGTCCCCTGCACACGGGAAAGTCTATGCCCCAATGGTCTCTTCTTGTAGTTTTTAAGTCATTTTTGCTTTCTTTTCAGGAGCTAGGAGTGAGAAAAGAGCTGGAAGCAAGCTGGAAAGGTTTTTATTATCTTCAACCTTGGTCACTTTTGATACTAGGACAATTTCTTGTAAAGTAGCAGCTGAAGGGATTATGGGCTCAGTGTCCTCTGGGGACATATTTTCCCCAGTGATTTATTAGCATCTTTAAAAATAGCAACTCAGTTTCACTTTTGGTCAAGTGACTTCTAGATCCCCAGGATGCAGGTTTGTTAATCTGCATTTGCAGTTAATGCATCGGTGACTGTGACTGCGGGGAGACTATAAACTGAAAAGCCCTTTGGTTCAAACTAAAGCTGAATGCATTTTGCATTCAGTGGAAACCATCTCAGAAAAATAAGGTACTAATTACTTTTAAAGAATGTACAACAAGCCAAACAGCCCACTGGTTCAAACAAAAGTTCAATGCCTTTTGCATTCAGTAGAAATCATTTAATAATAGGATTAAGACAACTTATTTTTAAAGATAGATACAGCCACAGGATCACACATACACATACATGTTTAGGCTTCATGCTGGTTTTAGTCGAGGATTAACATGCTTACATTAGTTAAATGGGAATTTTAAATATTTTCCCCAGCTACATATAGAGTATACTTCAGAATGGAAAGATTCAAATAGTATTTAAAAAGCTAATTTCTCACATGTCAGAAATCAAGTTCCTTAATTTGTGACCCCACCCCCACCCCCTGTCTGCAAGACAGTGCTTTTTTCTAAGGAAGCTCTGTTGCCCAGTGCAGGAGTGTGGAAGGCAGATATTTGGAGTTTCCTATCATGAGAGGTCTGAGGCAAGGCTGAGGATGAGGAGATGGGTTGCTGAGGGGCAGGTAAGAGATCACTGAAGGACCTGGCAGCTTGACTCCATCACCCAGTCCATTCAGTCTCCACTATGATCATCAATGAACAGTGAGTCTCCAACTTCGGGGCTAGAATGTCATGAAGGAAGCTCTTAGATCTGTTATTACAGGGACAGATGGGAAGATGAGAAGGAGGTGAGTAACAAATGGCAGTAAAGACTGAGCAACTGTAGTTATAGAGGGCATATTCCACCAGCTGCCCTGTCTCCATGCATGCACAGTAGGAGAAGACCCTCAGGAGCCTTTGGGGGGAAAATGCAATGTAAGCTTTTGAGAAACTTCCCAGATGGACTATCAAAGTCACTTGTGGTTAAAGGCTTTGCCACCTGGGCTAGGGATCTGTCTTCATCACTGACTGATTGTGGCTGTGGAAAACAAACAAACAACCCCACTTTATCTCTCCAAGTTTCAGCTTCTCACCTGCATAAAGGGAGACCAATAATATATACATGGGACTGAAAATTCAGTGAATTAATAATTAATTATGTGCTAAAGCAGCATGAGGTAATACACACCTCATTTGGTTCCAGACCTCTGCAATTAAGTGAAGATCACAATAAAGTGCGTTACATAAAATTTTAGTTTCTAGTGCATATGAACATTATTTACACTATACTGTAGTCAGCTGGGTGTGCAATATAGTACTGAGCCTAAAATAATGTATGTGCTTAAATTAAAACATTTTATTATTGCGGCTGGGTGGTGGTGTAGCTGGTTGAGTGCACATGTTATAATGTGAAAGAACCCGGGCTCAAGCCCTCAGTGCCCACCTGCAGGGGGAAAGCTTCATAAGTGGTGAAGTAGAGCTATGGGTGTCTCTCTGTATCTCTCCTTCTCTATCTCCCCGTTCCTCTCAAATACTGGCTGTCTCTATCCAATAAATAAAAACAATAAAAACATGTTATTATTAGACATGCTTAGCATCATCTGAGTCTTCAGAAAGTTTTTTTTTTTTTCTGGTGGAGGATCTTATGAAAAACAAAAAGTTGTGAAACGCAATAAAGCAAAGTACAACAAAATGAGAGATGCATGTACACAGAAAGTGCTAGTATTAAAGAAAAAAAATGAATGAACAGGAGTTGGAGGTGGACTTTGGCAATCTCCAGTAAATCCAGTAATACTTATTTAATTCTTTAGTTACCTAAACAGAAACAGGAAACAGCAAAGAAACAGGAGAGTTCACTCTCTTTGGATACCTATCTTTCCATTATGGTATCTTGATGGGAGCCTAAGAAGAAAGATCATAAGCTTTAGAGACCAACACTCAAACCACCAGGAAGAGTTGGTTCATCCACCTATTACTATACCTTGCTTTGAATCTACATATCCAAGATCTTGATAATTAATAGTGTAGCTCAAGGTTTAGTGGCTGCTTTTCTGCTGAGTTGTTCAGGTTACTTAGCTGCATTGTATGAAACTGTAGACAAAGAATCTCATCTCTTTTATTATATTAGCGTGCCTTATTCCCACAAGCATATAAATAAAACAGATCTCTCATGATTCCCCTTCTATTTTCTCACCATCTAACATACAAAAGACTCAGGTAATTGACAAGAGATAAAACAGGAGTGAGTTGTTGCTTGCCACCTTAAAAATCACCGCTATTCTAGCTCATTAATTCCTGTTGGACTCCCTCTACCACAGTGATAGGTGTCTGACCAGAATCTTTGTTTCTGACTGTTTTTGGCAACCACAATTACAGAATTATCTCTCTCTTTTGTCTTCTTAATCTAGCAAATGTTTCAACTTGACTTTTTTTGACCTAGTTTCTGAGCCCAACTATTTGGCTGCAGAAATCTGTGGAGTCTATTGGTTCTCAATTCTACCCTCCTAGCCTGGGAGATTGAAGCCATTTGTAAGAAAGTTACAAGGATGCTCTCCTTCTCTGCTCTGCAGGATAAAGCTCCCTTCCCACAGCCAGGCCAGCTTTTCAGAACGCTCCTATGTGCTGCTCAACAGCCTGGTCTTCTTATTTGCAGTTTTCCCTGAAAGCTCCCCAACCAGCTTAGGTAAGGCTGGGGGGGGGGGGGGCGTCTGCGGGTGGTTTGCCACAGACCATTTCTCAAACAGCTCAGTTCTACACCACTGCCCTCCCTCACTTCACATGCCAATTGCAAGTCCCACAGGTTGCCCCCCACCCTGCACTTCTGACTAACTAGCGATACCCTGGAGGGAGGGTCCAGTGACCTCCTTCTATGGGTTCAACGTATTTGTTAGAGAAGTCCACAGAACTCAGAAAAATATTTCACTCAAAAGGATATAAATCACAACAGTCAAATGAAAGAGATGCAGAAAAGATATGAGGAAAGGAAGTAGGACTTTACCCTTGTCCTAGTGCACCACTTTCCTAACACCAGTACAAATTCACAAGTTTTAGATTTTTATGGAAGTTTCATTTTATAGGTAGGACTGACTAAATCATTAGGCACTGCTCACTGATCCAGCCTTCCACCCAGCTCTTACCCTCTCCTTAGATGTCTGGAGGGGGTGGATGAGACTGGAGTTCTACTCCAAGGTTGGTTTCCCTGGCAATCACCTTACTGACTTAATAAAGACACTTTTCTTTCCCTCTCCTTCACCCTCTCTCTCTCTTTTTTCCTCCCTCTCCCTCTCTTCCTCTCCCTCCTCCTCCCCCTCTCCCACCATCAGGGTAATCACTAGGACTTGCTGCCACTACTGGTGTCTACTTAATATTTTCTTTCCACTAGGTTGAGAAATACAAGAAGCAGAAATACAAGAGGCAGAAAGATATAGAGACAGAGAGAAGAGAGATACCATCACATTGCTCCACTATTTGTGAAGCTTCTTCCCTTGTAAGTGCTCCCATGTGGTGGCCAGCATCCTTAAGAAACCTCAAGGGGAGTCGGGCTGTAGCACAGCAGGGTTAAGCGCAGGTGGTGCAAAGCACAAGGACCGGCATAAGGATCCCGGTTCGAGCCCCGGCTCCCCACCTGCAGGGGAGTCACTTCACAGGCGGTGAAGCAGGTCTGCAGGTGTCTATCTTTCTCTCCTCCTCTCTGTCTTCCCCTCCTCTCTCCGTTTCTCTCTGACCTATCCAACAATGACAAAAACAATAATAACTACAACAATTAAAACAACAAGGGCAACAAAGGGAATAAATAAATAAAATAAATTAAAAAAATTAAAAAAAAATTTTTTTAAAAGTTATCTTTAAGGTTCTCAGAATTCAGGAAGCTTTAAGGGTTTTAAAGACTGTGCCAGAGATTGAACAAAAACTAAATATGCATTATAAGTCACAATGCCACACTATCTCTAAACCCCTTTCACCTCTACTCTTACACCAGGCAGCACACTAGTGCTTCTCCAGGAAAGTACACAGCCCTGAAGAACAAGGCTACGCTTCCTGATTTCAGCCAGCTCTTGGGTTTCCCCGGGAATCCTTGTACCTAATCAATTATTCAACAAAATGGTTATTGCAAACATTCATCAGTTTTTTTTTAACTCATATTCTACCACTCTTACCTCATGGTCATCTTTTAATTTGCATTTATTTATTTTATTTGTATTTTTCATATAATAGAGAGAAAGAGAGATACAGTTAGATGGAAAAGAGTTCTGTTCAGCTCTGGCACAGGGTGGTGCTAGGGATAGGATTTGGGACTTTGGGAGCCGCAGGCATGGAAGTTTGCTGCAATACTGCTGTACCATCTCCCCAGCTCCCATTATGAACTAAATAATGACAGACTCTTCTTTCTTCTTGATCAAGATCATATTGTTAATATGTCAACTCATCATCATTTTTTCTTGTATCTACCTCAAGCACTGCTCAGATCTGGCTTATGATGGTGCAGGGGGTTGACTAAACCTGTGACTTTAGAGCCTCAACCATGCATGTAATTTGCATAACCACCATGCAATTCCCACCCACCAACCCTGAGCTCCAACTGATGGCTTCCCCCCCCCCCAAATATTGAATGGAGTTCCTGAAGAGCAGGAGCCATTCTGAAGGATTTTTTTACAGCTCAGGTACATACAGTGGTCATACTGCCAATTATTTGCCTAGGCTTTAGATTTTTAGGGGAAAAAAATAGCACATGCATAAATGGGCATGAAATAGCCAACTGCCAAATTACCTGGAACTCAGTAAGAAGTATCATTTGAAAGTGATAGATAGTAAACTTAACTGGAGGATAAAATAGTTCTGTAAAAAGGAGTATTTTTATTTTAGGTAGTTTTCATTTTGGAAGTTCTCCTTGTGCTATGAAGGATAGTTGTTTCCATATGTCTGTCTTTTAACTAAGAATAGAGAGTATACCATTTAGAACTTCAGACAAAAGTTAGCAGAGGGGCCAGGTAATGGCATAAGTGCACACACTACAGTGCACAAGGACCTGGGTTCAAGTCCTTGTTTCCACCTGCAGGGGTAAAGCTTCATGATTGGTGAAGTAGGGCTTTAGGTGTCTCTCTGTCTCTTTCCCTCTTTATCTCCCCTATCTCAATTTCTCTATCTCTATCCAATTAATTAAATAAAAAAGGAGAAAATAATTTTTTTTTAAATTCTTTTAAAAAAAAGTTACCTGAAACAGGAGATTTGACAGAACTCTATGGGAGTAGCAGAATACTTTTAGTGCCCAACATTTTTAGAGCTCTGCGAAAAGCCAACAGAAAGAAATAACAAGCAACGTCAGTCAGAATTTGATGATTGATGGTAAATTTTGAAAACTAGAGAGGCAGGCAGTAGCGCAGTAGGTTAAGTGCAGGTGATGCAAAGCACAAGGACCCGCGTCAGGATCCGGTTCAAGCCCCTGGCCCCCCACCTGCAGGGAAGTCGCTTCAGTCTGCAGGTGTCTATCTTTCTCTCCCCTTCTCTGTCTTCCCCTCCTCTCTCCATTTTTCTCTGTCCTATCCAACAATGATGACAACAATAATAACTACAACAATAAAACAAGGACAACAAAAGAGAATAAATAAATATTTCAAAAAATTGAAAACTACTAGCTATGGGACAATGAATATCCTATAGATGGAGTCATGAACACTAACAGAAGGAAAAATAATTTCTTTCATGGAAACATTAACACTCGCTAAACAACAACACCATATTACTGGCACCACAAATTGAGAACAATTCTAATTAATTGCTGAGTTACACACTTAAGATGCGTACTGCTCATTCTAACAGCAAAGCTTCTCTAATCACTAGCTAGGCAGAGGGGTTTGATCACATGACCCGTGCTGTGTTTGTGTTCTCTAAGTCACCTCAGAAAGTACGGAAAAATCTATCCTCAAAATGGTGAAACCACACCCTAGAATTCCTTGCCACTCACCAGTGGAGAAAAAAAAAGTGCTTAGGTGACTACTACAGGAAAGGAACATTCTTGTGGCAAGAGAAGGCTGGCTCCACACACCTGCTCAGCTTTAAATGGGGGGCGGGGGTCAGGGCGGGAAAGCCCAGTAGCAAATATGAAACATAGTCACTGGAGGGAAATTAATTCATGAAAGGATGCATTGTGTCTTCATGGTGTTTGCCCACCTTGCAGCATTAGTAATTATTAACTTCAGCTTCTTAACTCAAAGTGACAGTGTTTTATTAGTGAGACTAGACACAGAACTACAATGCAATGTTGAGTGAAATATCAGGCCAAGATCTTTAGTTCACTTTGGCATTTTTGCCCCTCCCCCATCCAGTGATCTTTTACTTAATATCTAATATATGACAGGCATTCTGCTAAGGTATCCTCTGGAAAAGCCAAAGAAAAATGTTTGTTTACAACATGGTCCCTGTATTCTCAAGAGATTATTATTATTTATTTTTTTTGAAAAGAAGATAAAAACATGAACTAATGCAATGCAAGACACACTATATTAACTATCAAAATGGGTATAAACAGAGTACTGGATCAACCTAGTTTTATAGAGCTACTGTACTTTTAATAGTTAAAGCAACTCATCTCATTATTAAAAGTGTCTTGACATACAAAACATAAACTTAGGTGAGTTTGGAGAAACTGAAATAAACGTGGTAAAGGCATGGTCTCAGCCTACAACTATCTTTCAATAAATATTTCTTGAGCCTCTAGTACATGCCAAGCACTAAACAAATTGTGGATTTACAGATGGCTAAGCATACTCTTTTCTTTCAAAGAGCATCTGGCTTTTTAAAAATAATATTTTATATGCCTGTACCAAGAATGAACTTTATCAGGTCAAAGAAAGCTAAAGGAAGGAAGGAACAGCTATTCTTTCATTACTTCTGGACATCAATCAAGCACAGCTCTGCGTGGTTGAATAGAACATGGAATATGGTCAACATTCAGATTCTGTAACAACCAGTCTGATTAACAAAAAGAATCAAAGTGAACAGAGCCTTTGCTATTTACACTGTATATTTGCTGACTTAATCCATACCATCTCATCCTTGAAAGACAAAATCATAAGTTGCTGACTTTTTAGTCCCTTGCACAGAACTTTACAGAAATCTGGCAATTTGTAGATATCAGGTTAAATAAGATTCTCTTTAATTTTTATCCTTCATTGTGGTTGTATGCTAAAAAATGGAGTGGTCCTAATTTTTTTATATGAATTACTGTTCAACTCATAGAGATTTTCCTAAATTATGAAACAGCAAGAATCTATTTTGATGCTCACTGATATGACATTATTAGATGTCTAGTTTTTTCAGGTTCTATCCACAAACTTATGGGAAGAAGGCAACTATTAATTTTCCCCTGGCATGGAGCAGTACTTAAATTTGCACCATTGACACACATGCTTTATTCTATTTGCCAAACTCTGTTTACGTGTGTGTGTGGGGGGGGGGCAGCAATATCTCCTACAATATGTTCTGTATTCATTCCCACAGGGTTTACTTAACCTCTAGTTGAATTATTTCAGTTTTGTCAAAATAGGTAAAAAAATAAAAAAGAGAGAAAAAGAAAAAAAGCATAGAAATGATCTTTAAGCAGTGTGCCTTCTAATACAAATGGTGATCTTCAAAATACTGTAGTAAAAAAGAAAAAAATTAAAAAAGGCCCATGATATACCAAGATGATAGGATTTCCCAGTCAACTATTAACCATTTCACTGTAACCCATTACAGTTCAAAGTGCCTCGAGAATAAAGCACTTGTAGCATTAATAAGATTAGATATGGGGTCTAGAGACAAGTATTTACTTCATTCACTTAACTCCCATCCTCAGGGCTCATGCTGAGGGACCATGCTACAGAGACCACACAATGAAGTTGTTTCAGGAAAACCGCTCCATCTATGACATTGTGACCACCTATCTGTTGAAAAGCAACTTAGGAGAGTGGAAAGGGGATTAAGAATGAACAAAAGCCCTATGACAGTTTCAGTCTGCTCGCCAACCTCCTTGTAGGAGGGGAAAGCCTTAGCTAAGCAGTGGGCTAATATCACAATTAACACGAGATAGCTTTAAAAACAAAAATATCTCTCACTTTCTTAGGAAAACTGCTTTCTTCTGATTAATATCACCTGAGGCCAGACTATGTGAAACTAAAACCATATAAACTTGCCTTATTTCGTATTCATGTCTCACCCCCTAATTCTACCCCTGAGTACAGTCCTAATTTGGGGTTTCTTTGTGAAATGCTTGTCTATACAAATCAGGTGAATCTTCCTTAACTGACACTGTCACTCAAAAGCCATAAATTGCTTAAAGTCAGGTTTGCATACAGGAATAATATAATGCAGATATAAAGTTGAGTCCTTTGCATCTTATTTATTCCCTCAGGCACTGGTGCTCTCTTTAAGTCTCAAATGTGGCATTTAAACTAAGAAGTCCACACTTCTTTCCTGTAGTTTTTAATCTTCTAACCAGCAGTACTTGTCAATCTTAACCTTCTAACTTCCCTGCTGTGCCATGTCCCATAGAAAAGAAGCATCAGAGTTATTCAGAGACTTGGTGGGGTCCCTCATCCTAAGTAGAGGTGAACTAATACATGTAGGAAGGTTTGTAAGAAAGCACCTAAACTCTGCCTTACCTGTTTAGGAAGAGGATGGGGTGCATAAAAATTTCCAAAAAAGGGCTGTTTCGAGGCTAAATGAGCATCAAAAGCCTTTGCCCTATATGGTTTTTATAACACTAATGGAACAACTCTAATGGAAGTTCACAGAAGACAGTATCTCAAACAGATAAGCTACTGCCAAACATTCAAAATAGGATCCTAGAGAAGCCAAGACATTCTCAATATCACTTTTTCTCCTTCAAGTCAATTTTGTAAAGCAGGGCTATTGGCAAAGCAGAAAATCATGCTCTGTTCTTCTCTGACCCTGGAATGCAAATAGAAGTGAAAAGTAATACTGCCCTGTATGAAACAACAACTTTCTCTAATTCTTTTATCTTTGTGTGTAAATAAGGCCGTAAAATCTTTTATCTTTGTGTGTAAATGAGGCCGGTCTTTAGAAATAGGACCCATTAAACAGGCAGCCCATGTGAAGTAATTATGTTAACCTTATATGTCTCTCCACTTTAGAAAATTGACATCAATCTGTTACAGGTATCAGTGTGGTCTGGGATTGGCATGGAATCTACCATATTCTCATTAACACTCTGACTGCCAATTCCCTAACCTGCTGACTTCGAAGACTATTGATTCCCAACTCTTATAGAACTAAATACCAAGTTCCAAATTAAAAGTCAGGTTACTGTCCCAAGTCTCTCCCCTTGTCTTCTCGTGGGGAAAACGTGATAATTCAAGAGTTAATGCCAGCATGGTTTTAAAAATTTGCTCCAAATGAAAATATGCACACTTTGGTTTATTTTAAATAACTACCAGGTGCCCTTTTCTTTTTCTTGTGTTCTGTTAAGCTCACTAATTTTATTCCTAGATTTTTCTCCCCAAAGTACTGATGATGAAAACTTTGACTTTTACACTTTTATTTTGTTTTAAAAATAAAAATAGAACTCAGAATTGCTGAGATTTCTATTTGGTTTGAGCAATATATAGTCCAATGGTTTTCTATAGCAAACTGGGCCAAAATAAACTCTGGTTTCAACCCAGATGCTAATAAAACCCTATCTGAGACATGTTTCTATGATGACTGTGACTTCACCAAGCCCCATGATTCTTAAAAAAAAAAAAAAATTTTTTTTTTTGCTAATTTATTATTTATTTATCTTGGATAGAAACAGAGAGAAAGTGAGAGGGAAGGGGGAGATAGGGAAAGAGAGAAACACCTGCAACACTGTTTCTCCACTTGTGAAACTTTCTCCCTACAGATGGGGACCAGGGCTTAAACCTGGGTCCCTGTGCACTATAATGTGTGCATTCAACCAGATGTGCCACCACCCAGCCCCTCCTATGACTCTTAAAGTTTTAGTTCCTTCTCCAAGACACAGGTAACGTTTCTGGAACCGGGCCAGGCCCATTTCTATATAGTGCTGTGGTCACTGTCATAGTTAAAAAAAACAAAACGAAAAAAACTGAGTGGCTTTTGCCTTCATAATAATTAACTTTTCCATTTGAATATGTTAATTTAATTTGAAGCTTTTAACAAGTGAGTGTGACAAAACTATTATTACCATTCCAATTTCAAGAGAGCAACTTGGAGGCTTTGCTATAGTAAGTAACTTCCTTACAATCACTTAGTCTAGAAGTGAGAAAGATGCAATATAGACTTGGTTTTCTGATGTCAAAGACTATGACTGTAAATACTTGGCCTAAAGGAGATAGTTACAATGTCCAGGTTTCACTCCATGCTGCCATTACTCACTTCCTACACCAGTCTATTATAACCTATGTGTTTAGAAGCAAGGACTCTGAGCCAAGCTATCAGGTATGGCTGTGCCTTGGCAGGTTGGTTACCTTACCTCTATATCCCTGCCCTTTTTTTCCTTTTTTTTTTTTTTGCTTTCAGGGTTATCATTGGGGCTTGGTGCCTGCACTACGAATACACTTTTCCTGGAGGTCACTTTTTAAATTTTTATTTATTTATTTTTGTAGGACAGAGAGAAATTGAGAGGGAATGGGAAGATACAGAGGGGAAGAGAAAGACACCTGCAGACCTGCTTCACCACTAGTGAAGGGACATCCCTGCAGGTGGGGAGCTGGGGGCTTGCACTTTGTACTATGTGAGTTTAAACTGGTGTGCCATTGCCCAGACACCTTGTATCCTTGTCTTGTTTTCTGGAATTTGGGGATGGTAATTCCTACCTCCTTGGGCTATTCTGAGGGTTAAATGAGGTAATACACTTTAAGTTCTTAGATCCTTGTCTAGCCTACAGCAAGTACCATATAAAATGGGAGCTATTCTTAGTTATGAAATCATTTATTGAGGGAATTTAGACTGTAGCCAAACAAAGGCTGCAATCTGCAACTGCCTTAGCCCTGGAGATGTCTACTCCACTTCTCTGCATGGCAGGCAGCCAGCACATAGTGATCAAAGCAGCCAGCCTGAGAAAAGTCCATGTTAGAACCATTACAGGCTGGGACACCTTAACGTTTGAGTGTTATAGCTATTTTAATTCCCTGCTTCTGACATCAACCTGAAGGCACATAAGTTAAAACAGATTCACTGGAAATGACATGACTAGAGAAAATCTGTTTAGGAAGGGGTGTCACTTTTTTTTTTAACAGCAGATTTCTTCCTGATAGAAATCAGTTTTGCTCTAGTAGAAGGAGCCCCCACCCCCCTGAGTTTCAATCCCATGCACAGTTCAGCACCTTAAAAAACATTTATTTTTCTCGAGCCTTTGAAAGGTACTTTCAACTGGCAGGAAAGAACAGTGAAACACTAGAGAAAGTTGTGAGATTCAGAATGCTAAAATTACTTTCCCCCCCCCCCCCTTTCTCACTAAAAACCCACATCTGCAGAAATAACTACTACTGTTTTTGACCCCAAGGCCTAATCTACCATATTGGTGACAGTTTCTGAAACACATTTTCAAGGCCCATTCATCTCCTCCTCTTTTTTGCCTCTCCAAATGCTGTAGCACAGCCTCCTTTAGTCTCTATTGCATGTTCAAATACGTAAGGGGAAGGGGGAGGGAGATGTTGAGAATTTTCTAAAAATCCTGCTGAAGATTTTTCAGAGATCAAGAAAAAAATTTAAAAAAGGATTACCAGATTATAAAAAATATGAGCACTAAGAGGAAGTGCTAGGTCAGCAAGACTTCTTTGAAAGATCCATTCTAAATCACCAGCCCCAAGCAGGGCACAGTTTGTAGGTTTAAAACATGAGCAGTCACTCAGAAATTTACACAAAGGCACAAGGGTCTCGGGGTATAAGCTGGTGCCTGCAGTACAGGATTCCAAGCTTGGGCCTGAGACCCTGGGGAGAGGTGGCAAAGGTAAAGATTTTTCTTGAGGAAGGAGCCTTTTGTCCTGTCAGAGAAGTTCTGCACATACACAGTCAGTCATACTCACCTTGATTTTGGAGGTGGTGGAGGAGGTGAGAATGTCTCTATCCCACTTCTGTCTTTGGGAAACTCAAAGGCAAAAGAGGCTGATTTGCTCATCCCAGTGCCCACTTTGATGTTCTGCTCAGAGGAGCTGTCTGTGGGGTGAATACGGTGCCAAGTTGAGGAGCTGGAGGGGTCTGGTGTGCCATTTTCCATCTCACTCCCCCAGCTCTGACTCAATAATTCCTGTTCCACCTCCTCCTCTTCCTCTATCCGGCACTGTCGGTTCCAGGCCCCAGTCTGGTATCGGGGTCGCCTCTGGTCCAAAGTTGAAGCAGAGGTAGCAGGTGGGGGGCACCTGATGGAGTCATTGCTGGTGACACCATTGGCTCGGCAGGAAGAAGCAGGGTCAGAGGGGACCCTGGAAGGAAGCTGGGGTCCTATGCTGCCACTAGAGTTGACCTCACTGAGTTTGGACAGTGGAGAGGTGGATGGTGACACCGGGGACCCACCAGGGCTACTCTTGGATAGCTTGGGGGGAATGGCAGGCCTCCTTTTTGGAGAGTTCTCATTGGCATCTGGACGGTGATCTTCCCTAGAGCCATGCCCCTGCCCAGTGGAAGTCTCTTCACCTGCCTCAGAGTCCTGGCTCACAGGCCCATGTGGCCATTGCACCCCTACTGCGGAGTCAGGGCTGCTCAGGTAGATTGTCCGATGGTCCTCTTCTGGGTGGGCTGCCATCACTGTGATGGTGGCTGCTACCTGGGAAATCATATCCGGGCCCTCTCTGCCCTGTCCCCAGCCAGATGCTGTTTTCTGAGCCCAAGTGTTAGCTGTCCGTATCTGACTCTGGCCCTGAGCCGGTGTTGGCTGTTCTGCCTTGGCCTGTGGCCTAGACGGTGCTGGAATTGACTTCTTCCTCTTGGTGCTCTCAGCATAGATGGGTTCTGGCTGTACAGTCTCCTTGGGCTGTGCAGCAGTCTGGGGTTCCCCACTCAGCCCATGGCACTTGCTAGATGTCACCCCGTGACAATTAGAAGAGTCCTGCTGCTTCCCCAATGTGGGTTCTTTCATGAGAGAACAGTAATCACTCTCAAGATGAGGAGCAAAGGGGCTGCTGGTGCCACTGCTGCCACTCCCACAGGACAGGCCATCAGAAGAACTGGCCATCTCTGAGGTAAGGGATGGCTTCTTGGGGCCCAGGTGAGGTACATTCTCAGTGGAACCCTGGCCACAACACTCTCTTGGGAAGTTCAGAGTCTGCTTCTCCTCCTCACTTGGCCCTGAGCACCTTCCCTGACCCCAGCAGATTGGTGGGCAGTCCACTCTGCCATGTCTGTGCTGGGAGCCTTCAGTCTGGGCAGCATCCTTGGCAACAGGGCTCCCAGGGCAACAGTCCAGGATGGAGCAATATTCACCCCCTTCACTGTCCCCTGAGGGTGAACACCTTTGATCACAGTCATCCTCTGAGGGCAGTGACTCCCGTAGTGGTTGTGGAGAGGGGTAGGGCCCAGGACCCTTGTGACAGACAGATGTCATACCAGCGAAGGTAGCCAGTTTCTGGCGGAAGCTGTCCTGAGTGGAGGGCAGCTCTGGGTACGAAAGTGTGGGTTTATCTTCTCGGCCAGCCTTCTCATCATGGAAAATCAATGGGTGAAAGGCAGTGCTCCGTTCCCCTCTGGCTTCCAAACTGTGCAGGCTGATCATGGTATAAGCAGGGGGGCATCGAGATTGACCGTCTGTGGTGGCAGGGGGTCCAGCAGGCTTTTGTATGCCACGTACGTTGCCCAGATAAGCTATAGGCACATCTTCCTGCTTCGGGATGGGTAGCTTGCCAGGGGCTCGTCTCCAGATGACCTACCCAGCCCCAAAGTGAAAAGACATGTGTTAGATTATGTCAGTGAGAAAAAGGAAGACAGAAGTGGTGAGCGGGAGGTGCCCTGATGCTGTCCACTGTCACCATGCTACAGGGAAGGGGATGCTGTGAAGAACGCCCACCTTCTGATCTCCCCTCTGCCTCGCAATGCTGCCAGGGCTCACATGGAGCCACCAGCTTTCTAGACACTGCTGTGCTGCCCACTCACAGTTTGTAATCCTTTTGGTTTAAGCCTATGAGGTAGGGAGAGGAGACTATCTAAAAATAATAATATTTTTCCCTTCTTCCTGGAAGCTGCTAGTTAAGTTCACCTATGTGCACTGAAAACTAGAGTTCTGAGTTTTGTTTAATCTTGGCTTTGTAGTCATTAGTACTTTAGATAACCATGCCACAGAGAATTTTTTAAATTTATTTATGCAATTTTTTATATAGTGATTTACAGAATTATGAGATAATATGAGTATAATTCCACACTGTTCCTACCACCAGAGTTCCTGGTGAACATTCTTAATAAAACCAAATGCTTTTTAAAACCCTGGAGCTAGAAGAGTAGAGAGAGTTCATCTGGTAGGGTGCCTGTTGGGGTGATGCAGTATACCTGCGACCACGGGAAGTCCAGCACAGAGCTCGGAGATCATCAGCCTTAGCAACAGAGTATGCAGCAATCTGCGCAGGCGCTAGGGACTCTGGGTGGATCCAGTCTGTGCTGGCACACAAAGCATTGTGGGTGGACTGAATAGACTTAAAAGTACAGCCAGCCAGAAGTCCGCTAAAGCCCTTCTGAAGTTTCAACAGCCTGTCTTGCCATATATTGCCTGGAGTCCAAGTCTGAGCCCTGGCATGCAACACTGAAGTGTCACAGCACTGTGGGAAGCTCTGGTACTACAGTATCTTTCTCTCTCATATATGTATGATATATTATATCTGTGTGTGTACATATATATGCATATATCTATATCTGAAAAAGTAGCCTAGATTGATAAGATTACACATGTGGGAGAACTCTGCAATGCAAAAACCAAAACAACAAAAAACCCTGCTGGGAGAGCCACTGGAAAAGTTACTTTCCACCACCACTATACAACCCTCCCCACTAGGTAGGCAGTGACTTCAATCAGAGGCTACCTGATGACCAGGCTAGCTGTTTTTGTTTTTGTTTATATTTATTTATTTTCCCTTTTGTTGCCCTTGTTTTTTATTGTTGTTGTTATTGATGTCGTCGTTGTTGGATAGGACAGAGAGAAATGGAGAGAGGAGAGGAAGACAGAGAGGGGGAGAGAAAGAGTGACCCCTACAGACCTGCTTCACCGCCTATGAAGAGACTCCCCTGCAAGTGGGGAGCCGGGGGCTCCAACCAGGATTCTTACATTAGTCCTTGCACTTGGTGACACGTGCACTTAGCCTACTGCGCTATGGCCCAACTCCCTAACTAGGCTAGTTTTGTACTGAAACAGAGGTCTAGAATGGTCATTCCCTTTACAGAAATCACTGTTCCCTCCTCCTTCTCTTTGGAAGTTAGTTTCAACCTCCACCTTCAGAAGCAGCTTCAAAGCAAGGATTGCATCTGCTTTCTTTTCAAGAAAATGCTGAATCAAAGCATATGTTGTAAGAAGTGAAGGTCACACGTATGACCTGGTGAACTGATGGCACTTGCTCATGAAGAAGTGGAATATATCTGATGAAAGGCCTCTCATTTCATATCTCCATGACTTAAAACTGACTTATACTTTCCCAAAGGCTCACACAACCTTCCTGACCCATATACCAACTTGATATAGGAAAATTAGACCAAGAGAAGAGGTCAAGAAGCTTGAAAATGCTTCTCAGAATCTGTCTTAGAGGCATAAGGGTTAGTAGCTACATCTAGAGGCTACAGACTCTAGCAGCCTGGTCTATAAGCTCTCTATATAACTGCATCTTTTTTTTTTAATACTCCAACTTATGCATATAAAAAGCACACATAGAATACACGAATACAAGAAAACAGGTTTAAATTGGCCCATCTATTAGAATGATTCATCTTGTGAAAAACAGCACGGCATCAGTGAATAAATGACACATGTAGAATTCATAACTAAGTAGAATTCAAACTATCTAAGATGAAAGTATCATCTCTCAAGATTCACTTAATTTTCTTGGAATTTTCATGTCAGGAGATGAATTCTGTCAGAAGGTTGATATTTATTTTCTTATTTATTTATCAGAGAGGCCATTGAGGAACAGAATACTTTCTCCTTATAAAGGACTTAATGAATAGTGATCTATAGCCCAAGGTTTTAATTACATGTAGATGATCGCCAACAATTATTACTATAGTCCTTCCTGCTAAGAATCTATTTACTGATCTTTATTTATTAATTAAAATTTTTCTTTTATGTGATTTCTTAGAAGGCCCAAGGCCAGGCCACCTGAGATCTGATCCATTAGAAATCTCTAGCAGTCTCTACAGGCATGACAAGAGGCAACTTTCTTTGATTATACTTATTAGTTGCTTTTTTCCCAGGCTAACAGATGAGATATTTGATCTCCAAGTTCTGGTTCTGCTATAAGAAAAGATATTTTATTTCAAAATACAAATTAATGATTTACAATTTATTTATTTATTTATTTATTTTGGCCAGGTAGTGGCGCACCCGGTTGAGCACACAGGCTGTTATGTACAATGATCTGGGTTCAAGATCCTGGTCCCTACCTGCAGGAAGGAAACTTTACAAGTGGTCAAGTAGTGCTGCAAGTGACTCACTCTCTCCTTCCCCTCCTCTCTATCTTCCTTTCCCTCTCAACTTCTCTCTGTCCTACTGAATTAAAAATAAATGTTGAAAAATTAATAATCATACCTTTTCAAAAATTACCTGTGAGATGAGCAGAGCTATCTATTCTCTAGGGGTATAACTGTTTTTAGTGATTCTACATCAAAGCTGGTAAAATCCAAATGTCAAAACTGGAAATATAAACACTGGTCAGGATTTGAATGGTAGTAAGGGATCACTGCTAACAACTTGCAGTGTAGTAATGGCATTCTGGTTATATTTTTATGAATAATTTTTCAAAGATGTGTTAAAACGATAAAGTGGCAGGCATTGGTTTTAAAATCATAGGGAAAGAGGAGTGGCAGGGCCAGTAGAGATGAAACTAGACTGATCATGACTTGATAACATTAAGCTTACCTGGAGAATGGTAGATGCATGGGACTCTTCTCAATGATCACTATGTGCACATATATCTAAAATTATCTGAGGCCAGTGAGATAGCTCACTTGATAGTTTGTCATGTGAATGGTCCAAGTTTCAGTCCCTGGTACCATGTGGGAGTGCTATATAGGAGAAGATTTGGTGCCATGGTCTCTCTCTCTCTCTCTCTCTCTCTCTCTCTTAGTCTCTGTCAGTCTATCTCTATCTGAAAAAGTTGACCTAATAATGAAAGTCATCCCTGCATGCCAAAAAAAAACCAAAAACAATCAAACAAATAAATGTAATTTTGCTATAAACCAGAGCTTATTTTCTTCTGTTTAACTAATTACACAGTTTAACTGCATTAACTCAATAAATGATCAGAGAATGTTTTATATATTGAAGATCTGAATTACAAAAAAAAGTCAAATTGAAAAAAGTCTCTGAGATTTGTGCTTTAAAAAGTAGAGTAAAATAACATTATCAGTGAAAATACTTCTTTCTTTTTAAAAGTTTCATATTTTTGAATAGATATGGCCCCCTAGACTGACCTGGTAAACAGTAAATTGTATTCATATATTTTCTTCAAGTTTGGGAGCTACTCTCTGCTCTGATCCAGCTTTCTAGTCCTATTCTCCACTCTGACACCATTGTTCCAGACAAGATTTTCACTCCACCTGCAGGTTAGCTGCGAACTCAAGCAAAAAATTACCATAGTCATGGGCTCCCAGGTTCATACCTAAAATAGAGTTCCTAACTTTTATCCACCCTAAAACCTCTATTCCCATATGCTCTATTCCTATTTTATGGTTTCTGTTCATTTAACATTTTGTCCTGCTTTATATCAAAATACATTCCAGCCATCAAGTTGCAGATGCTACTACAATTTCATTCTGACTTCCCTGAGCAGACAACCTCACCAGTGCACCCTGGAACCCCACTTATCCAGAGCCCTACCCTACTAGGGAAAGACAGAAACCAGTTGGGGGTATGGATCAACCTACCAGTGCTCATGTCCAGAGGAGAAGCAATTATAGAAACCAGACGTTCCACCTTCTGCAACCTATAAAGAATTTTGGTCCATACTCCCAGTGGGATAAATGTTAGGGGAAGAGGACCTAAGGGTTCTGAACTCCAATTCCATTAGGACCCAGAGAGAGAAGAGAAAAAGGAAGGACATTTGGATGCATTAGGTGTGACTCATAAAGGAAGAGAAGGCAGGAAAAAATGGGCAAATATATATAAATACAGATAGTTAAAGAAATAATAGTCAACCCATATCTGTGATCTTGGGAAAACACTGCAGTTTCCAATGGAGGGAGTGGGGACACAGAATTCAGGTAGTAGGAAAGGTGTGGAATTATACTCCTATCATCTTATAATATTGCAAATCAACATTAAATCACTAATAAAAATTAATTTTGTTTCATGTTTAAATATTTTATTTGGTGAGAGGAAGACAGACAGATATAGATAACAGAGTAATGCTCAGCTCTACCTTAAGGTGCGGCTAGAAAATGAACCTGGGACCTCAGAGTCTCAGACATGAAAGTCATTCGCAGTACCATTATGCTATCTTACCAGTCCTAGAAGTCTCATTTGTATGTGCCCTTATACAGGCTCCATATAAATATCTAATGTAGTTTCTAGAAACATTTTGAGAGATGGGATGGATGGTTTTCCACTAGAAGAAACAGATAAAAAAAGGAGTGCAGCAGACAGAAAGGAACAATCTTGGGGCAAGCTGATGGGAAGCTATCCTGCAGGCACCTTGTTATAATCAGCCTTTCTTGGGGGCCAGCTAGTCACCCACTATTGCAGTAGGAGTAGCCTCAGTTAAAAACAAAAACACAAGGGTTAGGCAGCCTCACCTGTGAGACCTCAGCACTCATGTTGGCTTCTGTCCACACATCAGAAGTCTCAGAGTTCATCATGGTGGGTTTCACAGCAATGGTGGGTTTGGAGTAAGGTGAACTGTTCACACCTTCATCTTCCAGGCGGCTAACCTCAGGCCGGGGGGGCAGGCGAGGTGGAGGGGGCAGGTTGCCAGTTCTGGGCAGGGAATGGCCAGGTGCCAGCTGGTGATCGCTCCGCAGGCAGAAGCAGTTCTTGCAGGACCCAGGCTTCCAGATGTGCTCCACAAAGTCACTGCACGCAGACATTTTCAGGCCCTCGGGGTTCAGTCGGATGGTCTGGTGCATCTTGAGCAGACAGTTTGTTGGTTCATCTTGCACCTGGCTCTCCGGGATGGCCTTATAGGAGGCAGATGTGGGTCACAGAACAGCTTTCTGAAAAAAGCAGAACACATGGTTGGTCAGAAACTCCCCCAAGCACAAGGAGAGATGGGTACATTATCAGTTAGAATTTGATTATTTGATCAGGGAGGAAAACATGGAGGAAAATGGAAAAAAAAAAAAAGCAAAGATTAGTATTCCATTTATTCCAAGGTCCTCACCCATTTGTCAGAAGGTTCTTAGTCACTCTCTAATGGTGTGGCCTTATCAGAAAGCTATAAAAACTAAACACAACTCTATTACGTGAACAGAGAGCATAAAAAGATATTCAGTCTTCTAATATCCTAAGCATTCTGAGGTTTGAAGCAACAATAAGAATAAACCAGAAAGTGTTTGAGATAAGAAGCCTGTCTCTCTTATCCACACACTCAATAGCTGCCAGAGTGTCCAGTCAGCCTGGACACTGCCTCAGAAAAACAAAGAAAACAACAACAACAACAAAAATAAGAGGTATACAGCAAATCTAATAAAAGTAATGGCTTCCAGAGGAAAGGGCATCATTTTAAGTAAGAACTATGTGAAAGACAAGGCAATCCTGGGCTCTGAAATCAGCCCTGTAATCCATGCATCTGACCACACACAGACTGAGCAGCCGATGAAGAGAAGGTGTGTGTGGTGCTGGCCTGTCTCAACCCCTAGGCCTTACCAGGATGCCAGGCAGTTTTACAATCTCTTGTTTCCTTGCTTAATATATGGTATACAGTCTGGTGTTTAGTGAGGTCAACTAAGAGCTAGAGGTGGAGGTCAAGCAGGAAAATCAAAGAGAAATGAAGAGGACAACCGCTCTGTGTCTAAGGGTGACTACACATATGTTCACATAGTTATTTTCTCTGTGATACTCTAAGTCAGCTTGCTGAAAGAGTTGCCTCTGAGAATAAAACTAAAGTTCAGAACCCAGTAAACTCACCACTCAAGAGGAACTCAGGAGATGACAGATATTAACCAACTGACCTGAATACCAGCCCCCACTATCAGACAGTTGTTAATCACTTTTTTTTTCAGATATAGAAACAGTGCCAATGACATAAACTAAGGTCTGCCTACAGACACAGAGAGTTTGGTGATTCTTAAACACGGAAACCAACTTTGCAGGGAGTCTCACCTCACTGCAGAGTTCATTACATTGCCTGCCATTATCTGTTTGCTGTTCATTGCTTTTTCTTTCCTCACTGAAATGAACTTTCTCATAAGGAAAATGTGCATGAAAAACAAACAAACATACATACCTATTAAGAACCCAAGGCGAACAGACTCTTATTAAATAGGGAAGGTTTTGCCCTAGTGTTTGAGTTCTTCTACCTTCCTCCCATGAGAAGGTGCTTTGAGGATGATGCTTTCTAACCTATCAGCCAGGTGGAGTGAGGATCCCAGAATCTTTTGTGGGAAGTATATTCCCCCTCTCCTCCCACACTCACAGCTAGGGAAGATTATTCAACAAGTACTGAAGTTAAATTTGCCTCTTTTACCTCCAACGTTAACCAGAAAATCCACTGCATCTTTAAACTAAATGGACACTGAAACAAACAAACAAACAAATAAACCAAGCAATTGTCTTTTAGCAACTGCATTGGTTTAGGGTCTTTTGCAGCCCTCTCTTTATGGTGGTTGTCAGTGATGCTCTAAACATGCCTAAGTAGATACAAGTAGCAGGTTCATTCCTTGCCAAGTTCCCCAGAAGAGGTCACTACACTTCAACAAGCACAGGATATGATAGCAAGTGTGCCTTTCCCCACCTTCAACTGCAAGTCAGGGTGAGCATATATGACTGTGCTGCTCAGTTCTGGAAGGAGAGAAAAAGTGGAGGAGGTGTTCTGGTGTGCAGTATAGCAAGTTTCTTAACCCTGGCCTGGGTTGGAGTCTCCCTGGGGAGCTAAAGGAATATGCCTAGGCTTGCCTGGCCACAGAAAACACAGGTGGTTTTTACTGAAAGCTGAGGGCTCCCCGGCATCTTGGGTGGGTGAGATGGAGAGGGACAGCTTGGAAATCAGTTCTGTGTGGGCTCCTCCTAGTCCTGCAGCTTCTGAGGAAGCTGAGCTATCTGAGGAGGTGGGTACACAACCACTTCCTTAGGGCTACCACAGATTCACAGAGGCAGTTCTGGTGGCCACATCTCACTTCCTCTTCCTCTACACACTGTCATGGGGAACTGCTTGATGCTAGAGGCCCCCTCCTCCATTCTGTCCACTGCAGCCTGGGGGCCGGGGGGGGGGGGGGGGGGATTTCTGGTAGGCTCTGGATTATTAACAAAGGGAGCTCACTTCAGAATCCCTCTCTTAATGAGCACTCATTTCTCTCCACTCTCATCCTTAGCTTTGGAATTCTCTGGTGATAGGCACATGGATCAGTCACAGTACATGTGTGGCTCAAAGGCTTTTAAGGAAAAGTCTTAAAAAAAAAAAAGAAAAGAAAACAGAATGAAGCTCTGGGCAACTCACATCTTTGACCAGTGGCATCCTGTTAAAAACTGTCTTTCAGTGGCAGCAAACTGAATTTACTACTTTGTCCACTCAGAAAAAAAAAATCCTCTGCCAGTTTTATCTAGAAAGGTTCTGGGGGGGCTGGATGGTGGTACACCTGGCTGATCGCACATTACAGTGCACAAGAGCCCCAGGTTCAAGCCCCCATCCCCACCTGAAGGGGAAAAGCTTCACAAGTAGTAAAGCAGGTCTTTCCTTCTCTATCTCCTCCTCCCCTCTCAATTTCTCTCTGTCTTTATCCAATAATAAATAAATAAAAATATTTTTTTAAAAAGCTTCTGTGACTGGAATGATCCTGCTTATTTTAAGTAAAAGATGGTGAAAAACTCAGCTGGTGAGCTCACAAAACAAAGTGGGAGTTGCACTTACCAATGCCCACTCCCCACAGCTTGAGAATGATACTCCCAGCCCACATTCCTTACCTCTGATGGGGAGGCAGCCCCCAGAATTATGCAAATTCTCTCATTTCAGTAGGAGGTTGCAGTGTAAGATTAGAAAAAAAGATCTCTCAGCATTCTTTTGGATCCAACCCATGATGAAATAGCTTTGCTCTGCACACCTCTGCACTAGATTTGTGGCTACAATTTGCAAGACTAGAGCTGTCAGAAAAAATCCCCACCCGATTTCAATAAGAATCTGAAGAATGGTAGCTTAATCCATAAAATTAAATATTTTGGCTCAAAATGTGCTTTGTACTTGCATCAAAAGTTGCTGATTCCTTCCCCCAAAGTGACAAAATTCTAGAAAGCACCCATGTAAACAATTACACATACATACTACAATTAAAGTAATATAACACCAGAAAACAAAAATATGTATGGAAAGTCTCTGGGTTTCAATACACATTAATGGGGGTTGCCCAGACAGCAAGAAAAGAGTGATAACACATTTCTCACACACACACACACACACACACACACACACACACACACACACCCCACATGGGGCAAATCACAATCCTCACATAACCTTTCTTTCTTTCTCTTTCTTCCTTTCTCTCTTTCTCATCTCTCCAATACTCTGTAATCTAATCTCAGCAGTAGGAATGTGGTTTTTGTGGGTTACACTCAGTGCAGTCTAAACCAACAAGAAGGATACAGTCAAACAGGACCCCTTGACAGCAAAATTAACTGAAGGATTCCCCAGCACTGACTGTTAACATTGTCATCTCAAAAAAGGAAAAGAGTTGTTGAAGACAGTTCAGGCTAATGATTAAGGTCTCCTTAACCTGACTGCAGACTGTAGGCATCGCAATACCCCTTCTCTCCCTTTAGTCCCTTGGCTTTGCCATAGTCTCTGCAAAGCCATGTGTCTGCAGGCTAAGTTCTACCTGAGAAAAATACCCACGGTGCCATGGCCCTGCCTCCATTCCCACTCACAGCAAAGAGGCACGGTTCTAATTTGGTGTGTGTGTGTGTGTGTGTGTGTGTGTGTGTGTGTGTGTGTGTGTGTGTGTGTTACACAGGGATCAGCCAGAGCTGGTGAAAAAAGGCATCATCTCATTTACCTCTGGAGATTCAGAAGGTGGCATCAAATCGGTGCAAAAAAAAAAAAAAAGCAGCTTTCCTCCCAGACCCTAGACCATCCACCTGGGGTCCTGGTCCCAGGAGCCCCAGTGCCCTTTACTCCTCTGACAAGAATTCTTGCCGCGGAGATGAGGTCTCCTCGCTAGCAATCAATCGCCCAAGCCGAGCAGCAAGACCTGGAGACCAGCAGCAGCACAGTCAGTCTTCCCTCCTGGAACTCGGACGAAAAGTTTCCCATTCTCCAGAGCGCGATTCTCAAAATGATCTTCCCGAACAGTCCCCTGCTCCTCAGCCCACCAGGCTGGGCTCCCCTCCTTGGGACGCAGCCCCGGGGTGCATGCACGCGGTCCTCACGCCCCGCCCCCCCACCCCCAGCCTCCTGTCACCCCCCCCCTCGGGAGGGGGTGGAAATCCTACAGAGGGTCGCCCGCAGCGACCCTGCAAAGCTCCCCCCTGCAAAGCTCCCCACTGCGGCTAGGCTCGCCAGACAAAAAAAGAGGCGGAATGTGCGGGGCTTACCTCCGGGCCGCGCTCCCCTGGCCTCGCCGTCGGTCGCCGAGCTGCCAGCTGCCCCGCCGGCCACCGCGGAGCATTGTTCGCAGAGCGAGTGCGCGCCCCGCCGCGGGCCAGTGTCGTCTGCCGGGGCCTGGCGGCCGGGTGGCAGCTGCGCGCGCGACTCCGCCCCCTCCGCCTCCGGTTACGCCGCCCGCCCCGGGCGCCCGCCGCACCTCGTGCGGTCCCCGCCGCCTCCCGCACCCCAGCCCCTCACTCACCCCGGCTCCTCGCGGGGCTCTGGCTCCGCAGCCCCAGACGCCTCCAAAGTCCTCCCTCCGGGACCCTCCCCCCATACTCTCTCGCTCCAGCTCGCGACCTGGAGGCTCCGCCCCAGCCCGAGACTCGGCGAGGTCTGACCCCTGAGCGAGACCCCATTTGCACCCCTTCCGCAAGGAATGACCCCTGCTGTGTTCTGCAGGTGCGAGTTTTTTCCGGGGTTTGCAGCCTTTCTTTTCTTTTCTCCGCACCCCCCCCCCCCCCCGCGCACACAGTGTATGTATAGTTAATTATTGTAGGTATTTTGCAGCCTTTCATGCACCCGACTTTTGTGAGACTTAAGGGGTGGAGGTATAGGGAAGACCTGGAGGGAGCCTGTTGGGTGAGCCAGAGAGCCCGAGGCAGAAGGAGGGGACGAAAAATTGAAGGGCCTGGAGTGGAATGAGGTGAATTGCATACCAGCTGCATGGGCATTGTGGTTGCAGGTGACCATTACCTGTAGTGACACTGAAGGGAGACTGAGAGTCTGTTGGTGACAATGGGCCCCAAGTTCCAGCTGGGTTCCTGGCCTCCAATCAGGCAGATTGCTCAACCTCTTGAGCTGTGGCCTCCAGTGTTGGAATGTATAGGCTCCCCGGAAGAGCCTGGGCTTCTGCCACTTTGGGACACCCAGGTCTTCCGCACACCCACACACGACACCTGTGTGTACAATTCCCAGTGACTCATTCACTGAGATGGAATGAGTTCGACCTAGTCCTCGAGCTAAAAAATTTTAGCAAAGAGTATGACCCATCAATCCCCTCCCTTCCTCCTACAGCCTAGACAGCTACACACCTTGACCTGGGTGTTTCCTCAGGGAGCCAGCACCAAGGTCACTACCTTGTGCCTGCAGGAAGTGTGAGGGTGAGTATGTAATGAATCTGAACTGGAAAAGGACCTGGGGGGGGGGGGGCACAAAAAAACCTGTCCCTGTCCAAATTATTGTGACTTCAGCCCACCAGGATGAGTCTCCACCTAAGCTCACAGAAGGAGGGTTTATGCTTATGATTTCTGTACTTCTTGTGTTCTGGGATGGCACAGCAGAACCAAGAAGCTGAGGAAGTAAGTGGAGGGAAGAGTAGGAGAAAGGTAGAAGGAATACAAGAGTAACTTCCTTTCATTTTTCCTGAGTATAATATATTAAGTACTTTAGAGGAAGGCATAGAAGGACCGATGTGGAACTATTAGGTACCTACCCTCTGCAATCTCATGTGATGGTAAAATTGAGGAAAATTGAGAAAACAGGTGGAGAGGGTCATATAATTTGCCAGGCCTCATCTGCTAGTTACTGTTGGTGGTGGGATTGGAACCAGAGCTTTCTGGTGACAATTTCACTCATGTGCCCTCCCACCACCACCACCAGTCCTCTATAAATCTGTAGCCCAACTCTCGTTTTCTTTCTTCCCACAATGAGTGGAAGCCATTTGAACAAACTTGGGAGAAATACTCTGGTTTGTCATCAGTAATACTCAAACAAAACGGAGGGTTTAGTTAACTCATTTCCAAGTGCCAAGAAGAGAAGGTGGTGATAACCAGGTAGGTAGATAGTACTTCATGCTGGAGAACTACTAAAGGGTATGAAGATGTGGGTGTGGTTTGGCTGTACAATAGAAAGAGCAAATCATGATGCTTGAAAATGCTTGGTCCCCATGATCCAGGCCAGATATTTCAGTTCTTTCTCTGTGAGGCCCAGGTGGGACATCATGCACCTTAGAGGATTGTGCCCATAGGAGGCTACGATTGACTGCTCTGCAGCATGAAATAGTAACTAGAAACACTTGAAAAAGTGTTTTTGTTATGTTTGCACAAAATAAATGCATTACCCTATAGTTGCTGACATATAATGTGCATCTTTTTTTTTTTTTTTTATGCTGACAGCATGGTCTTAAAGATGGCTTCATCTTGCCTAATGAATGGAATTAAAGACTAAAAAAATAAACACTTCAGAAAAGTCACTTAGATCCACATAGAATCCCCATTCTCTCATGCAGTGCTCCACCAGTTACTGCTAAGCATGTTATCTCCTCAGTAAAGCTATGGTAAGCTCATGCATTTTCATAAACAATTCTCGCTTGAACTTCCAAACTGTACCCTGAAATGCCGTGCAATTTGCGTATACACAGCATTCTGCTTCTGGCAACTTTATCAGTCCATTTTCATGACACATTTAACTGAAATGCTTGGGGTTTCTGATGCAGATCAGACATGGAAGAAGAGATATTCCCTTCTGGATTTTAGTGTGAGAGTACCATTCTGTAAAAAGAATAGTTAGATTTTGGAAGGCTGGTACCAGAGGCTGGGGCAGGAGGTGCTTTTGAGTGGATAAGGGCAAAGAGTTTGGAATTAGAAAGACAAAAATGCATAATAAAGAAGTGAACACCATTAAATTATACTGAGAACATGCTTACTAGGGTATTTGAGGTCCAGACTTGAAGACTGGACCAAAGTAATCTCAGCTAGAGAATAGACCTCAGGGGCTGGGTGGGGGTGGGGGGAAGGAGGGCACATGTTTCAGCATTTTCTCTCTCTCTCTCTCCCTCCCTCCCTCTCAGGTTTACACACCTCTCAAGAATGTATTTTTCTCTCTTTTCAATCCTTGCTTTGTTTCAGCAAATGCTTATCTCTCTGGGGGTGGGGGGGAGGGGAGTGTCTTACCTTAAAGTGAGAGCGGTTCACTTTTTATCAACAAACACATATTGAGCTCCTTTACTTAGGAAGCACTGGATGAAGTACTACAATAGAAATAAAAAATATAAAGTATATGTTGTATGAGAGGAAGATAAAGATGGTAGAAGGGAAAAAACGGAAATGAAAGAATTTTGTGATATATGTGCTTAACCAGGTGCACCACCACCTGGCCCCAGAATTTCGTTTAAAGTAGTTTCATGGAGGAAGGGGGTTTTGGAGGTTAAAGATTTCAATTTGTAGAGAGTGGAAACTTGGAGGTCTGGTGGTGGCACACCAGGTTAAGTGCACATAGTATGAAGTGCAAGGACCCTTGCAAGGATCCCTGTTCAAGCCACCAGTTCCCCACCTGCAGTGTAGTTGCTTCACAAGTGGTGAAGCAGGTCTGCAGATGTCTATCTTTCTCTCTCCCTCTCTATCTCCCATCCCCTCCTCTCTCAACGTCTCTGTCCTATCCAATATGGGGGAAAAAAAGCCACCAGGAGCAGTGAATATGTAGTGTAGGCACCAAGCCCAAGTAATAACCCTAGGGGCAAAAAAAAAAAGTAAACTTTTCCGATGGAGAGGATGGTATCCACAAAGGAATGAACACAGGGGAGGTGAAAGATTTTCAGAAAGTTTCAATCCAGTCTGGCAGGAGCAAGGTTACTGGAGACAATCCTGAAAATGCAGTGTGGCACTGAATGGAAAGGGCTGGTTTCCAAGTAATCCAACAGGAGTGCACCAACATTTTCCAGCAGCTAAACGGCAAGGTCCAAGTTTAGCTTTTCATTAGCTCTATCTGGATCTTATATCTCAGATTGATTAGGAAGCAGAAGAGTGTGGATATAAGGAGGCTTATACCCAGGCTTAGCATTTCTACCTCTGGCCCAGCTTGAAGGCAGTGGGCTTTATGATAAGGGAGATGGCAAGGGGGAGGGAAGAAATGGCTGGGGGGGGTGTGTTTTTCAAAGTTCTGAAGAGAGAGGTTTAGAAACTGTTAACTTACTGATTCACTGTGAGCTATAGGATATTAACTCTTAATGGTTTACATTAGTATTAGTATTCAGTGATTTACATGCCTTCTTTTATTGAAACCTCACATGAAATCTGAGATAGGTGCTATTATTGAAAGGAGAAGAAGAAATAAAAAATAAGCCATATAACCTTAATCTCAAGAAAGTAGTAGGATGGTGATAGAGTACAAACAGGAAAGTCAGGAGACTTAAATTTATGCTCTTATGAGTCTGAAGTATATGGTAGCTATGCAGTGAATTCTGAGGCCCCACTTTCATTCTCTAGCATCACCAAAAACCAGAGATGAGCAGAGATCTGTTTTCTCTCTTCTTCTTCTTCTTCTTCTCCTTCTTCTTCTTCTTCTTCTTCTTCTTCTTCTTCTTCTTCTTCTTCTTCTTCTTCTTCTTCTTCTTCTTCTTCTTCTTCTTCTCCTTCTCCTCCTTCTCCTTCTCCTTCTTCTTCTTCTTCTCCTTCTTCTTCTCTCTCTCTCTCTCTCTCTCTCTCAAACAAATAAAAATAAATAAATAAATAAGAAAGAGGTTGGATAAATATGATGAGGAAAAAGCAAAGGCGATGTAAAGAGGTGAGAAATTGGAGGACACAATAATCTAGAAGAGATTTGAAGAAAAAGGGGAATGGTCCCTTCTTTTTGAAAATCTAGAGTAGAGTGAAGACAAATCTCTTGGGGAGGGTAACCAGGGAGGAAGTGTTATCAAGGGAATTCTAATTTTCAGTTAATTACATGCAATGGAGAGTGTTTAAGGCCAGCTTAAATTCTCAGTTACTTTGTTTATAACAGTAGGAGGTTCCAAAGAAGTCCATGGCAGAAATAAATTAGATGAAAGAACAAACGGGATGAAAAAAAGTGAACTTGATAAGAATGAAAGTAGGGCAAAGGAACATTTTACAAAGGAAGAGGGTGACCAGCCTATAAGATAAGAGAGAACAGAACCCTTAGTAGTCATAGATCTGTTTTGGGCTTTTCTTGGTGGCTTCTAGAATCCCCAGACCACAATAGAGGGATCTGGGGGCATATGAGAAGATAAGGAAAAAGAAAAGGGGTCATCTACAGCCATACCACCCTAAACATGCCCCAAATCTTCTGATCTTGGAAGCTAAACAAGGTCTGGCCTGGTTTGTACTTAGATGGGAGACCACCTGGAAATACCAGGTGCTGTAGGCTTAAAAAAAAGAAAGAAAGAAAGAAAGAAAGAAAGAAAGAAAGAAAGAAAGAAAGAAAGAAAGAAAAGGAACCTTTTGAAAATTTCCATTGAGAAATATTGCTAGATTCTTTTTGTCCTTTTTTGAAAATGATGCCACAGCAAGGCAGGGAAAGGTTAATCCAACAAGCACAAGCAATTTACTTTCCTCTGTAGACCCTCCACCCTAATAATCAGCACTTACTGTTGTCAACCTCAAGTTTACTCTTTCTTCTCTAAAGTGCAGAAAAACAAGTAATTCTATGGACTAATTCCTGCTGTGTGAATATAGTATCATATACTATGCCCCAAGGTATTTTTTGTTTGTTTTTATTTGTTTTTCACCCTTTTTTCAAAATCCCATTCATCTTTAACTTTAGTCATAGTTTAAGTAGCACCCCATAGGATAATACATTTTAAATCATTTATAGTATCATATTCCAAGTAATGAGTAGCTTTTTTTTCTTTTCTTTCTTTTTTTTAATTTTTATTTTTTTTACTAAAAATGAAAGCTAATATTTAAATAAATACAGGATGTCAGCATCTCAAACCACATGAGACTGAAAGTCAAGGATTCAAGATTATCATGAACTTTCTTTGTATACAAATGTCACCAGGCTCAGATGTCAGGTATCAAAGAAAGATACTTAATTTTCCTTTTGTAAAATAATTATATTCAGACATGTTATGCACTTAGTGACAGGTGATTTATCTTTCAACCTCCTCTCCCCTTTTTCCAAAATGTTACTGTTATGCATTGAATTGTGTTCAAAAGGCATATTGAGCTGTAACTTACAGTACTTCAGAATGTGATCTAATTTTTTTATCACATTGTTGGAGACTAATGGTAAAGTTTTGCATCTCCCCATGATAGTTATCTTTAAAGCACTCTCACTCCCAAACTTAAGTCCTTTTCCACTATCATGCACCAGACTCTCCCCCCCCCCAGTCCTCTCTACTCCATCCCTTTCCATTCTTGCCCAGAGTCATTTGTTTTGATACAGTACATCATGTAATTTTATTTTGAAATAGTCTTTACAGAGGTAACCAAGTTAAAATTAGGTTATTAGAGTGGCCTCTAACCCACTGTAACTGGGCTCTTTAAAGAGGGAAAACTTTAGAGTCAGAGATACATGCATGTGATGGCATTTGGGAAGAAAATTAAGGTAACTGAAATGATGTCCTGTGGGTCAAAGAACACTCAACATTGCAAGTATATACTCAAAACTATATGAGACAAAGACAGATAGTTCTCAAAAGCTTGACCTCTGCCAACACTTCAGAATCAAGTATTCAGAATTGTAACAATAAATATCTATTGTTTTATGTTGACCAGTTTTTGGTGCTTTGTTACACTAGGTCTTGAAAATAACTATTACTAAAATGAAAATGTTCCAATGAGTTCTATACACTACTAATTTTTTTTTTTTTTAGTATTTTTCACATACAGTTTTTACTTTATCTTTTATTGAAGTTAGACAGCTTATAACAATATGTCTTATCTTGTCTAGATAGACTACTACTTCTAGACAAGGTAAAGATTTTTCAGAAATCAACTCAAAAAGAACATCACATAAAGTAGACATGTTAATCAATGTCCCCTATCCCCTATGAATGTAATGCCATCTAATAAAAGTCAGATTGTTCCCTTATTCTCCATGGTGAGGAGAAAGTCCTGGTTCCTTCTTCACCTAAACTGGCATTTGCATGGTTGTGAAAATCTCCCTCCACAGTCAGACAGCATAAAGTAAGATTCATCTCTGAGTATCCCAAGTGATCATTCTGAGTCCACATACTTCCACTAAGGAATGGGTACAGATATTGGAGATCATCTAGGTGTAATCTTTTGCTGACAAATGGAGATTCTGAGGAATTGGTAAGGAACTCATGGGACATTTTATAACACAGTTCTTTGAGTTTTTCAAGGTTGTTTGGGTTTAATGTGAACTCAGCAATGAGTTAAAGACAGGAAAATGGAAAAATTTCAAAGAATTAATTCATGACTTCTACAGCTTGGCTTTTGATGGTGCTCAAGTCATAGGTGGAAAAGAAGAAGGATTTAAAGTAGCAAGGGTCACAAAGATAAAATTGAAATAGCTGTTTAATTACCCTAGAGAAAAATCTAATGATATAGCCACTTTAGAAAACAGTTGAGCAATTTCTTCAAAAGGTAAACATAAATGTATCATCTGCTTCAGAAATTTCACCCCGAGATATCCACCTAAGAGAAATAAAAATATGTCCACTCAAAAATGTACATATATGTGTGTTTATATAGGAACTGGGAAATGGTAGAACATATACCTTACCACACATGAGGTTCTAGGTTCAATACCTGACTTCAGATAGTAGCCTCATGAATATCACCAGTGGAGCTTGATGGATTTGAAATAGTGCTTTGGTGATTCTCCCTCTCTGTCTCATCTCTTTCTGTTCTTCTTTCTCTTTATCTCTCCAAAGGGATAAGTTAGAAATTAGATGAGAGAGCCCACTCAGTATTATGCACGTGTATGTGAAGCGCTGGGTTTATTCCTTAGCACTGCATAAAAATATTTGCAAACTATTATTTGTAGAAGTTGAAGAACGAAAATAAGCCAACTATATAAATGAATAAACAACACGTGACATATTCACACACTGAGTACTCTTCACTAGTAAAAAAATGAGTGAAATGCTGATATATGTGGCAATGTAGGTGAACCTTAAAAAATTAAGCTAAGTGAAAAGACCCTGCCACAAAAGACTGTTGTTTACTTCTACTTTAATGTAATATCTAGAAAACAACCAATCTGTAGACTAATGGTTGCTTAGCATAGGAAGTGGGAAAGGGTATGAGATAGAGGGTTCACTGTATATGGATATGAGGACTTATTAAAATGATGAAAATGTGCTAAAACTGGGTTGTGACAATAAATCAATGACTGGACACATTTACTAAAAATTATTGAATCATATACTTAAAATTATTAAGCTATATGGTATATAAATGACATTTCAATAATGCTTATAAAAAGAAAGAATGGGGAGCCGGGCTGTAGCGCAACGGGTTAAATGCACATGGCACAAAATGCAATGATTGGAGTAAAGATCCCGGTTCGAGCCCCCGGCTCCCCACCTGCAGGGGAGTCGCTTCACAGGCGGTGAAAGCAGGTCTGCAGGTGTCTGTCTTTCTCTCTCCCCTTCTCTGTCTACCCCTCCTCTCTCCATTTCTCTCTGTCCTATCCAACAACAACAACATCAATAGAACAAGGGCAACAAAAGGAAATAAAAAATTTAATAAATAAATAAATAAGAAGAAAGAATGAAGAACTGGAGGATAGCTCACCCAGTAGAGTGCATGCCTTACCATATTTGATGCCTTGGGTCTGAGCACCATGGCTAACCATCTGGGAACACCAAGGACAGCATTGGGAAAGATCCAAGGATGGTGGAGCAATGCTTTGGTGTCTCTATTGTTCTCTTTTTCTCTCTCAGACAAATGAAAAAAAATGGGCCCAGAATGGCAGTGTCATACATGTAAAAAGATCAGGTACCACATAAAGAAAATGAAATATTACTCGGTCTTAGAAAGGAAGGCCTTTCTGCGACATGATTCAATATAAATGATCCTTTGGCAGACATTCCAAGTGAAATAAGACAGTCATAAAGGGACAAATGCTGTGTTATTCCACTTAAGTGTCTAGAACAGTTGAATTCATGGAGACAGAAAGAACTGGTGCTTGCCAGGACCTAGGAGAGGGCTACATGGAGAATTATTTTCTGGGTACATTCTCAATTTTGAAAGGTAAAAAAATTCTGGAGATGGATCAGAATATGGTTATACAACAACATGAATGTGTTCATGCCACTGAATAGCACTCTGAAAAATAGTTAAAATGTAAAGTTTTATTTTACATATTCTCATATCAGAGAGGGGAGCACCTATATTTCTGTATGTAGACAGCCTGTATTTGAAAGACGAAACAGTTCTGAGAAATCTCATGCTATCTTTAGGCCAGCGAGCCTTAGACATTCAAAAGGCCATTGGTTTTTCAGTCCTGCAGGAAACAGATCAATCTATAGTTCTCTAAAACCACAGAAACTGCAGGAACATTGCTGCCTGATAAATCATGGATGAGAAAACATTGCATGCTTTGTTGTGGCTCAGCAGTCCTATCACTTACTGTTACTTTTCCTCAGTCTTCCTCAAGGTGGCCCTGGTTTTAGTCTTACTGGGTCAGTAAACTTCTGAATGGCCTGGCCTTGGGGATATTTTTTGCTGACTTCTACCCAAAGTCTCCTTAGACTTAGTTATCATTGACTCAGCTTTCACAATGTGGTTATATACCTATACATCTTATGAGATTTTACTTATCAAGATAAAACTTATTTTTTTAAAAATTGATTTAATACAGATTGACAAGTCCATTGGATAAGAGGGGTAGAATTCCAACAGTTCCCACCACTAGAGTTCCATATTCCATCCCCTCCATTGGAAGCTTTCCTATTCTTTATCCCTCAGGAGTGTGGACCCAGGATCATTATAGGGTGTGGGAGGTGAGAGGTCTGGCTCCTGTAATTGTTTCTCTGCTGGACATAGGCATTTGCAGGTCAATCCATACTCCCAGCCTGTTTCTCTCTTTCCTTAGTGGGGCAGGGCTCTGGAGAGGTGGGGTTCCAAGACACATTGGTGAGGTCTGTCTGCCCAGGGAAGTCACATTGGCATCATGGTAGCATCTGCAACTTGGTGGCTGAGAAAGCATTAAAATATAAAGCAGAAGAAATTGTTTAATAATCAGAAACATAAAGGTAAGAAAATGAAGATGAGATTTGGGACCTTCATTTTGGAAGAAGCTAGAAGGTCTATTTTAGGTATATTCCAAGGGGCCCATGACTTTACTAATTTTTGCCTGATCCTGACAACTAACATGCATGCAGGTGGGCTAATGATATTGTGTGGGGAGATGGTGTCAGAGTTGGGAATAGGACTAGAAAGCTGGGTCAGGGAAGAGAGTAGCTCCCAAATATGGGAAAAGTATATGAATATTGTTGACTGTATACCCCATCAATTTGATCTGGGGCCCATATTCAGCACAGGAGCCTGTGTAACCTCTGCATCCCTGTAGGTCTGCATTCTGTGGTCATAGCTGGGAATATCTAGGCTGCACTCTTTGCAGGACCCATCTTCCTCAAGTGGCAAAGTATGTTGATCCAGTCTCCCTTCAGAGAGTGAGGCAGTCCCTATTATTGTTGTTCCACATTGAGAGCAAGGTCCTATAGAGACCCATAGGAGGGTTTATGATATTATTCCTGATGGAGAGGACCAGTGATGTTGGAGAGAGGGATCTGTCTAGGTCCTTCTTATCTATGTGGGAATCTCAAGATTCCCTGACTAGGGCCTCAGGTGATGGGGTGGCCTGGTAGTGATTTAAGAATCATCATTGAAGTATGCCAGTCTCTTGCCCTTATCCAGCTTTTATACTCCTTACCTTATCTGACAGGGTTAGCCTGAGAGTGACTGAGGGAAATGAAGTTCAGAAATAGGTGAGGAGGGTATCTAGGTCTAAGTAGAAACTATCTAACTAAGTACTTTGAAGTGTCTTTTTTAGGTCTTTCTACATGTTTGCTGTGCTTATTGAGTCATTGCAAACTATTGTGCACTTTTATTTTAAGGTATAATTTTCCCCTGACTTATGGATACATGTGCCCATTTGCTCTGGTCTATGCTAATGGTCCCTGGTCTATGTTTACGTTCTATGGCTTTGTTAGGAAGTGCATCACCGGAAATAGAGTTAAGTAGTTCTATGAGCTAGGAAAGGTCTCACCAGAGTTTTTCCTGAGGATTGTCCATTGGTAAGGGAAACAAAGATTTCTTTCTCTAAAAAAGAATACATTATTTGTTATTTTTTTTTGTAAAGTTTTATAAACGTTAGAAAACCAAAGTGTTTCCTTTTTTGATTCACCTTTGAAATGTGTCTGCCTTTTGTCTACCCTGTCATTTTTCTGTTGTCCTTGTTTTTATTGTTATAATAATTATTGTTGTTGTTGATGATGATGTTGTTATTGTTGGATAGGACAGAGAGAAATGGAGAGAGGAGGGGAAGACAGGGGGAGAGAAAGATAGACACCTGCAGACCTGCTTCACTGCTTGTGAAGCGACTCCCCTGCAGGTGGGGAGTGGGGGGAGGGGGCTGGACCGGGATCCTTATGCTGGTCCTTGCACTTCTCGCCACGTGCACTTAACCCGCTGCGCTATTGCCCGACTCCCCCCTGTCATTTTTCTTTACTGTTTTTGTAGTAAATATAACAAGGAGGAATCTAAAACAGTATTTTAGATTCATAGGGCATTTTGCTAGTAAACAATACTAGCTCTTTTTAGGAGTAAAATTCTGTTTCCATACAGTTGTAATAATAGGAAACTTCCTTAGTTCTCCCCTGGTATGCTACAAGGTAAAACCAACACCACCTTCCTGTATTCAGGTTTCTGGGAGCATTGAAACTCAGTTGCTAAACATCTATTGCTTGAATTCTTTGTGGGGTGGAGCAACATGTGGGAGCAAATAAACCTTCCCATTTCTGACCTTGCAGATATCTGTGACCCTCCTTTAATTTCAGATCCATAATTTTCAGTTGTCATAGATTTTTCTATAACCTGTCTGTGGCAGCCTCAGAGCCTAGTACAAACACTGACTCATTAGCAAATTATTTCTCCCTAAGTCGTATGAATATTTTCATTTTGAATCTCAGGAAAGTGACCTAGGGAAGACTTGTGTAGTCATGGCAGTCAATAATCAAGTAGAGGAGAATGGAAGAAAACAAAAGATTTGTTTGTTTTCCAGATCCTTTGTTTAAGTACCCAGATGGCACTGCACACAAAGACACCATTGCTACACTTTGTGGAGTCAGGATGATTTGCTTGTGGATATACATTTTGACCTGTTTCTGACATACTGTGATACTGGATGAGGGACTAGGAAGAGTCATGTGGCAGAATGTCCAGTGATCACAGAATGTAGCTGTGTCAACAAGTTTTGCAGTGATGGATGAATGGGAGCAGGGGGCAACAAGTCTAGAAAGGGGGAGGGGAGCTGAAGCTTGAACTGATTTACTGGAAAGCCTCAGGCCTTGTTAAGGCATCTTTAGGATAATAGCTCTTTTGAGTGGCTGTTCAGTTTTTACTCTTTCAGAAGTAGTAGTGGTGGTTGGCTGGAAGAACTGTGGAGAAAGCAGGGCAGGAAGAGGAGTCAAAAGACACATGATGGGGCTGATTAAAAAGTAGGCTTTGTAAACTGTGGCCAAGGGACACCTGCAGCTTTTTGAGACATGCCCAGTAGGGGTTGTTTGAATGAGAAAACAGTTTCCAAAAGGATGGAGTGTAAGAACATAAAAGGCAAAAGAAAATATGCATTTGTGAAATGAGGGAATTATAGACTTTTTATCTTTGACTCTCCTGTAAATAAGCCTTTTATCATCTCATATTCTCACCCTTAGGTCAGGGCTCACAGGAGGATAGGAGAGGACTCATCACCAGGGTACTAGGCTTGTGTTTTGATCAAAAAGGAATTTGCTTTCAAACAGACATGCATCCACTGATCTCTTTTCTAAAAATAAATAAATAAAACGTAAAATCTTTTCCAACTTAGCTGATTAAGTCGAAATGGTAACGGCAGCAGCATTCATGTGTATGAGCCCACAGAGTTAGTGTCCAGAGAAAAAAATAAATGTTACTTTTCATATCAGAGTATAGGCTTTGCTTTGTTCATAGTTCAGCTAAATAACAGGCATTGCAATGGCATTGTATGACAGAAAATAATAGAGTTCCATGCATTTTAGGCTTTAATACAGCTAAACCTGTGTTAGACATCAGTATCTTAATGGAGTCAACAAAGGATAGTTTTTGGTTTCTAAGGAACTAGCTATACTAAAAGTCAGGGAAGAGAATGAAAGGAAAAAATTCCCATGTCTTCCATGACCATTAGCCCAGATCTATTCCAGATGGCTATATCTTGGTATAGATCAGTGGTGTGATAGCATATGCAGAACTATGTATTATTATATCACGTCTATCAACCTATCTATTTAGATGCTAAGTTGTCAGATAAGATAGGACACTTAAATTTGGTTTTAGTAGGACTTAGAATTAAGTGGAGGATCACCGCTATCACCTTCTTTCACAGGAAGCTGAGCTGAACATCCTTTCCTAGTGTGTTCACTGGATTCAGTTTTCTTGTCTATAGAAAACAATGATACTTTCCTCAAAGACTGAATCGGAAATTACACTGATTGCCTAGTTCACTACCTGGTGTGCTTGGGTTGCTATAATTGAGTATAATAAACTGGTCAGTATACAAACAATGAACATTTATTTCTCATAATTCTACAAGGCAGGCAATCAAGCTGTCAGCAGATGTAGTTACTGGAGAGCATCCACTCTGTAGTGTAAAGAAAGAAGACCATCTTTTCACTGTGTCCTCACAAGGCAGAAGGGAGCTCTGTGGTGTTTATTTTATAAAGGCTCTAAAAATCCCATTGATGAGCTCTCCGCCCACATGAACTAATTCACTTCAAAAGATTCAGCCTTCAAATACTATAACATTGGGGAATCAGATTCAATATATAAATGTGGGGTAATCCCAGCAATTTATTGCACCGGGCATATACAGTACACTCAATAAAGGATGGGTGTTATTGGAACCTTTCTGAGAAAGTCAAATCCTTGAGCTCACTCACTCGCTCACTCAGACCCTTTTGTTGATAAGCATTCTAAGCCAGGCTCTAAGAAAGACCCTCTTGATGTATAGATAAGACAAGAGAAATATTTCCAAACTTCCTGAATTGGACAGTAACTGGGAAGCAATGACAGAGTCAAATGGTACTATTTTCAGTGACAATCTATGACAAGTACCCTGAAAGGGAAATGGAAAGTCTAACTAATAGTAGAGTGACTACATCACCTAGGATGTCAAAGAGGGCTTCCCTATGAGTGAGCATTATTGCTGAGCTGGAATGGATAAAAGTTGACCAACTGGAGGATCTGATAAGAAGATAGAGATAGAATGTGGGAAAGTATACCTGCTCTACTGCAGATTTTCTTTTCTCAACTTTACTTTTTTATTGATTTGGCATTGGTTTGGAGTATAATAAAATATTAGAGGAGTATAGTTTTACACATATGTGTGTTTAAGACATGCTATACACATCACCAAAGTTTCAGTGCCACTGCATTGAAGAGGTCCCTCTACTTATTTTCCCACCTCCCCTATAACCATTATAGATTTTTCAATTTGGTTATTACTTTCTGTAACTTTGTGTTTGACTTATTTATATCCCACACATGAGTGAAAGAATCTAGTAGCTGCCTTTCAACTCCTTACTTAATTCACTTGGTATAATTACCTGCAGTTTTCTCCTTATTGTCCCAAAAGGCATACTATCAGACTATTTCAGTGGAAGAGTAGTAGAGTAGTATTCCACTGAGTATATAGCCCACAATTTCTTATGCTGTCATCTGTTCGTGGGCATTCAGGGTGATTCCATATTTTGGTTATTGTGAATAATGCTGCTATAAACATGAGGTGTACCTGTCCTTTTGAATTAGTATCTCAGTGTCCTATTAAATGTTTGAGTGGCATTGCAGGATTGTGATATATTCCAATTTTTACTTTTTAGAAGAATTTTGATACTGTTTTCCATAGAGCATGTGCCATTTTGTATTTCCACAGTATACAAATTCCTTCCTTCCTTCCTTCCTTCCTTCCTTCCTTCCTTCCTTCCTTCCTTCCTCCTTCCTTCCTTCCTTCCTCCCGGTCCACCTGCCTACCTGCCTGCCTGCTTTCCTTCTTTCCTGTGGAGCTGAGGCTTCACATATGCAATTTCACTGCTCTGTAATTACATTTTCATTCAGAGAGACAGAAGAGGAGAGAGAGAGAGAGAGAGGAAGACAGAGAGAGAGAGAGAGAGGAAGACAGAGAGAGAGAGAGAGAGACTAAAGTACTGGTGTCAAAGCACTTTCTATGGGGTGCCAGAGTCTGAACTGGTGCTGTGCACATAGCAAGGTATCTTGTGGCCTTCAGTGTTATTTTTTTCTTTATATTATTATTAGTATTCTTCACAACTTTTTAGTGTTGCTCATTCTAGTCAGTATGTATCTCATTGTAGTTTTAATTGAATTTTCCTAATAATAGGTGATGTTGAGCATTTTTTCACTTGTTTGTAGGATGTCTCTATGATTATTTTGGAGAAGTGTCTATTCAGATCATTTGCTCACTTTTTATCACATTGTTAATTATTATTATTATTGTTATTATTTTTGCTTATTAACTTATATTTTGGATATCAATCCCTTGTTGGATATGTGATGTGCAAATATCTTCTCCAATTGCCAGATTGCCTATTAATTTTGTGGTGGTTTAAAAAGGTTTACTTTGCTATGATCCCATTTGTTTGTTCTTGATTTAGTTTCTCTTGTCATTGGGTTTTGAATTTCTTGTGGTTTAATATCATACTCATTTATTAATTGGTACAAACTTGGAAAAATTTAATTTAATTTAATTTGTGACGTGAACTGCTGTCCTCTGACATCATAGGAATAGGTATGGAGGCAGTTAAGGCAATATAAGGGCAAAGGTTAAGGAATCTCAGGGAAGAGACCTGAGAGATTTATGGAGGCAAGTAGGAGGAAAGTCAATAGAGTCTTGAGGCAAATATAAAAAAAAAAAAAAGTAGGTGCTGGAAAGATAGCTCACCTGGAGAGCGTGCCTGCTTTATCATGTGTACTATTTTAGCCAGGTTCCCACTGCACTGGAGAAAGCTTACATACTGTGGTATCTTTCTTTCTTTTTCTATCTTGGTCTCTCTCTTTCTATCTGAGAAAACTAGCTTCGAGTGGTGAAGTCCTCTGACCAAAAAAACAGAACAGAACCAAAAAAAGAAAAGATACAAGGAAATAGTGAAAAAGAAGGAATGGGAAAAAGAAGTGAAGGAAGACAGGAAGAAAAACACTAGGCAGGTTGAGGGTCGAGAGTGCTGGATCCTGCCCAGACTCGAAGTTCTAGTATCAGAGTAAGACAAACGAGTTCAAAAAGTTTGTGTAACATACACGTAGTAGGGGCTGAAACTTAGACTAAAATCTAAGCCCCCCTTTTTTTGTTCCAGGTTTTTTTTTTTTTTTTTTTTTTTTTTACTAGACTACAAATGGAAGATTTAATAAAATAGCTGCTAAATTTCTTTCAGTGTTGTGGGAGATCCTTACGGTGATTCCTTGATGCTAACAAAACAAAACAAAACAAAACAAAAAAAAGAAAAAGAAAAAGAAAGAAAAGGGAGGAATGGAAGGAATAGAGTAAAAAGGGCACAAAGAATAAACTGTAAAGCCAGAAGCCAATAAAGGAGAGAGAGATAAAAGAAAAATCTTAAACCCTGTCTATTCTATTTATGACTTTTTAACTTTGAAATTCCTCCAACTTAATCATTTATAGAGCCATTAAAATCCACAGTAGAGTGATCACTGATTGAGTGTTCTGCCTCTATCCCACTATAAGGGCAATCACTAGGAGAGACTGGGACTTCTCTACCATATTATCATAATGGCTATTGAAGCCAAGGCATGATTATCTGTGTCAAATGCAGGGCAAGCCATGGATACATGGATCCCTCGGAGAATTCAGAACCGTTTGGAGTCATTAGTTCCAATATCCACAGTTCCAAAAGCAGCCAGCTTAGAGGGTTCTGCCATGCTTCATTCCTTTAACCGCTTCCAGGCTATTGTTTTGAGCCTATGGGTTAAGAAATTGGAGAGAGCACATTGCAGACACAATTTACTTTGCACCTGGGGCGACAGCAAGTTAAATCACTCCACTGAAAGTATGGTGTTGAGTCTAGGTAATGCCTTGTCCGCTTACAGCTGTGCAAAGTTGCTTTTGAGTCCAGGAATAAAGCAAATATGCTTCTCTTGAAGGCCTTTTGGCATTTCCTTATTCCCTACATCACAGTAACTGTCCTCTGCCATACATGACAGATTTTCTGTATACATGTTTCTAGAAAAACTGAAAAGTGTGGCTAGTTAAAGCATAGTAGCACCAGCTCCAAGGTGTTGATTTCTGCTTTATTAGAAGAAAGGAACTATGGCTAAACAATAAAAAAATCCCCCTATGCTATGAAGTTTTAATGATATTTAAATGTGTTTAATGTATAATGTTGGTAAGAGATACATAATGCCTTCCTCACCAAAATCTCCTCACTTTATAAATCTTTTTTTTTTAAAGAACTTGCTTGCTTTTGTGTGTGTGTGTATGTGTGTGTGTGTGTGTGTGTGTGTGTGTGTGTGTACCAGAGACCTGAGAGTGACATTGACACTTTTTATTACTGATACATGGCAACAGCTCCTGGGCTTTCTGAGGTGTAGAAAGAGAGAGATAGTGACTAAAATTAAGATAATCTGATGTGATACTACATACAAAAATATGCCATCTATAAAAACAGCATATTAATAGCACTCTTATTTTTAACCAAAGTTATAATAAGACAGAAGGATCTTCTCAACACTTACCCCAACTTCATTGTTAATGGCTTTTCAAATGCCACAGGAATAATAGAATTGTATAGATAAGAAAAAGCAGTGGATTTACAAGACCATCAAGAAAGAAAATAAGGTCAGTTCTTATTAGTACACAAATGACTATAGTGAAAAATGGACACTTTTCAAGGAGCAAATGGCTTTATTTTGTGGACTATGCCAGTAGAAAACATTTCTGTAGAAATGTTATCTCTGTGTCATGGACTCCTCAGTCACAGATATAACTCAGAAAGGTAACAAAGGGTCTTGTTATTGACAGGTAACTTAGAAAAGAAAAGATACTGCTTGCCTTTTGTAAGGCTAACACAATTTAGAAGATAATTACTCGTAGTTTCTCTTAGAAACGTATCTTAACATGTATAAAATATGAGTTTATTAAGCATCTTTGAAGATTATTGAAGATCATTACTTTTAAGATTCTTAAGCTCACTACTTTGCAAAGCAATCCTTTATTTTACTTTTTTCAAAATTCTGCCATTTTCTACCTCTGAAGGTTAATTCTACTTCCCCTGTGGGCTCCAGGGAATCAGTTCATATTTTCTTACCACTCCAGCTGGTTTTCTTCAAGTCTTTCTTGTTCTTCCCCTAAGCTTCAGTACACAAGCACTGTGGATATGCCTTTTTTAATCTGTCATCATTGACTGTACACATTTAGCCTGCCAAAAACTTTTTTCTTCCGTATTTTTATTTTAATCAATTTTTCTTACAGTTTTCTTTCTCACCCTCTTTTAAATTCTACTTATCCTTCAATTTTCCTTTTTCTTTCTTTCTTTTCTCTTCTTTTCTTCTTCTTCTTCTTCTTCTTCTTTTTTTTTTTTTGCCTCCAGGATTATCACTGGGGCGTGGTGCCTGCACTACAAATCCACTGCTCCTGAAGGCCCATCTTTTTTCCATTGTTGTTGTTGATGATTCTATTGTTGTTGTTGTATAGGACAGAGAGAAAATGAGAGAAAGGAGGGGAAGACAAAGGGGGAGAGAAAGACACCTGCACACCTGCTTCACTGCTTGTGAAGTGACCGCTCTGCAGGTGGGGAGCTGGGGGCTGGAGCTAGTTTCCTTGCACCAATCCTTGAGCTTCTCACTATGTGTGCTTAACCTGGTGCGCTACTGTCCGGCCCCTAAATTTCATTTTTTAGATCACTCCTCTCAACAACTCCTCTGACTATTTCCTTCCCTTGTAAGTATAAATCCACTCTGAACTTCTATGTCATTTATATTGGTTCCTGTTCACATTACCTACTTCTTTGCTTCTATTCATTGTTCTACATTATTTTACAAGTTTCCCTCTTGCTGTGGCCTAAAGAGTAAAAGTCCAAAGGTCAAAAACTCTGACTTACAGTCAGGCTGTAGGTAAGCTTTACAGACAAGAAGAGCCACACACTATATTTTCTACTCTTTGATGTTTCCTCTGTCAATCTTTGCTAAGAAAATATTTTGTCTGTCTTCTTCTAAGAGCATCCTCTACTCGGATCAATGTTTGTTGCTTTTTATGCACACAAGGATACCTGAAAAAATGTTATTTCAAGATAAAGCATCAGGGAAGGGGTTTAGTAGGTTATTTTGTTGGCTCATGACGACATTGAAGAATAAAGAGGATTTACAAATTTACAAATTTCAAGGAGACATTTGATTAGGAATTTCATAATCATTTTGTGTGGTAGAAAGATAAATTGTATGAATCTACATAATTTTTGGATCCTGAAACAGATATTACTCATTCTAAATTTATCCACTGGTCTTATGAATTATGCATATGTGTTAGTCTCACAGACTGTCCTGCTACACATTGCATGAGCTATGTTCATCGTGCTGGTAGAACCTTAGTTCTCTGCCTTGGTTCAACCCACCAGACACCAAGTTCTCATCATTTTTCTGCCCTAGAGATCTCATATTTTCCTTTGTAAATTCAGCCATTAGAAGATCAGTGTTAACAGACATGATGGGCCTAGCCCTCCAGTAGATCCTCCCTCTCTCCATTGTCACTGGTCATCTCCATCAGAAACAACATAATAGACCCCTTTGGGGGGGGTCTCCATAGGACCTTTCCCTTAATGTGGATCAACAATGGTAGAGAATGTTCCATCCTCTGAAGGAAGGTTGGATAACATACTCTATCTACCACCTGAGGAAGATGGGTCCTGAAATTGGTGCAACTTGGAATGTTCCTACTCATGACCACAGAATGTGAGCTCAGACCTACAGGGATGTGGAGCTCCTGTGCTGAATATGGGCCCCAGATCAAATTGTTGGGGTTGATAGTCAACAATATTTATATACTTTTCCCATATTTGGGAGCTACTCTCTTCCTTGATCCAGCTTTCTAGCCCTTTTTTGAGCCATGACATCACCTCCCCAGACAATAACTTGGGTCCACCTGCCTATCAGAGGTCAGGCTCAGAAAAAAAGTAGTATAGTCATGGGACCTTTGGAATATACCTAAAATAGACCTACTAGCTATTTCCAAAATGGAGACTCCCAAATCTTCATCTGTAATATTCTTGGATTTAGGTTCATGATTTGTCAACAATTTTTTTGGCTTTATATGTTATCTCTTCTTTCAGCCACCAGGTTCAAGATGCTAGCATGATGCCAACCGGACTTCCCTGGGCAGACAACCCCACCAATGTATCCTGGAGCCCCACTTCCCCAGAGCCCTGCCCCACTAGACTAGGAAGAAGAGATACAGGTTGGGAGTATGGATCCACCTGTCAACGCCCATATTCAGCGGGGAAACAGTTACAGAAGCCAGGCCTTCTATCTTCTGCACCCTATAATGACGCTGGGTCCATACTCCCAGAAGGTTAAAGAATTGGAAAGCTATCAGGGGAGGGAATGGGATATAGAGTTCTGGTGGTGGGAATTGTGTGGAATTGTACCCCTCTTATCCTATGGTCCTGTCAGTGTTTCCATTTTATAAATAAAAATTTTAAAAAAAACAAGATCAGTATTAAGTCAACAAAAAGGTGACTAATATAAAAATATCTTCTTGTAATAATAATTTAATAATATAAAAATATCTTTTTTGGATGATGGAGTACTTGGGCAGTATAGGCTTAGAAGAACCAAAACTCTGAAAAGTTGAAAAAAACCTCTGAAAACAAACAAACAAACAAACAAAAAAACACAGGGACAAAAAAAGCAGAAATTTGTTCTACTGAGACAAAGAGAATTTAGTACAATGAGGGGATGCATGTAGGGAAGTAAAACCTGCAGGGAAGTAATTGGCAAGTATGGTTTTGTTTATATAAAAGCCAGAACTAGTGAGGATAGATTATGGGGAGACTCAGTAAGTTTTAAAATGAAGAAGTTACACTGTAACGGGATGAACAAGTTCTCAATTTTATTAAGATTTAAGGACTTGAGTTTAGATAATTAAGATACTGTGGGAAAAGATCTCTACATTGCATGAAATTGGTATGTACAAATCACTCTAACTCCAAAATCCTTTCAAGTTATGATGATTTCTAATTCATATTTGTTTTTATAATAGGTAAATGAATAAGATCTCAAATGTTAAAATAGACAATTGAATCAATATTTTATTTTATTTTTTACATTTGTTTATTCCCTTTTGTTGCCCTTATTTTTTTATTGTTGTAGTTATGATTGTTGTTGTTATTGATGTTGTTGTTTTTGGGTAGGACAGAGAAATGGAGAGAGGAGGGGAAGACAGAGAGGGCGAGGGAAAGATAGACACCTGCAGACTTGCTTCACCACCTGTGAAGCGACTCCCCTGCAGGTGGGGAGCTGGGGGCTCGAACCGAGATCCTTATGCTGGTCGTTGCACTTTATGCCATGTGCACTTAACCCGCTTCAGTACAGCCCAACTCCCTGAATCAAGATTTTATGAAAGGGAAAAATTGGAGGGAAAGGGCACATAGGAATGGGAAAAGTTTCCCCAATATTATTCTTGATGACTTTATTTTAGTAAGTTTCTTACAAATATAACAGTCATGAAGAAGTTCATCTAATTTGTTCCCTCCTTCAATTTCAATACAGAATTAAATAGAACAACAATATTTTTAGGTATTCTAACACATTTAAAAGTTTTAAAAAATACTGCAGGAGTATTAAATATATTCAGCCTTTTTATGTCAATTTACAGTGGAGTAACAATTTAGTATTTAGAGACTTGTACCACTTGTTTAATTATTTTTTCACAAGCTATCTATCACCCTTAACCTCTAATTCTTTTTTTTTAATTTCTTTTTTTGGGGATTAATACAATAATTTGTAAATGCATTAATTCTCAGTTTTCCACATAACAATACAACCCCCACTAGGTCCTCTGTCATCCTTTTTGGACCTGTACTCCCACTCCCACCCCAGAGTCTTTTACTTTGGTGCACCATACACCACTTAACCTCTAATTCTTTGAGACAAATTTTACTATTCAATCTAACAGGAATGAGGAGAACAAACAACTTAAGTTCGAACCATTAAGTTGTCAAGCTCATATCTGTATCTAGGCCTTTGTGATGTCACAGCCCCTTTTCATATATTTTCAAGGACAGTCCAAGTCACATATCCTTCCTAATCTTTAGAGATGTAATCCTATGTTTAAAGATCTCCCTTACTTCTGAAAGATGGAATAGTAGGTAGGAACTTAGGTAGAAACTGTAGCCTTGGCAATGTACTGACATTGGTTTGAACTCCAGATCTGACCTCTGAAGTACTTGAATGCTATTTGGAAAGTTCATTAAAAATGTGTGTCTCTGTATTCTTATTTTGAAAAATAGAAGTGCTAATATACCTTCCTCTTAGTGTTGTTTTAATAACAAATAAAATTGTACATGGAAAACATATAACAAAGAACAATATGAACATAGTCATCACAGGCAAGATGAACTATCTACTTTTGCCTTGTATCTCTCTACTTTTAGAGAAGATTTTGGAGGTAGGGGGGCTCAAAATACATCAATGAAAAGTAAAATTATATGGACTCACCATAAGAGAGACAGGACAGGTAGATGGTTCTTTGAAAGGGAGACTCACTGCTAACAGTAATGCTCTAACTCCTACTGATTTCTTATAGAATATTAGTCTATATACAGTTGACTCTTGGGCTACATGGATTTGAGCTTCAGGGTCCACTTATAAGAAGATTCAACCAAGTGACATGACATCTGATATAGAATGTGTATAAATGGAACGCCAATTACAAATTATACATAGCACAGGGCACAGTGTTCACTATGACCTTCCTTCTGCCTCTGTGGTATTCAAGGGTCAACTGTAGTTGCTTCTGATAATCATACCATCTGTCCCCTAGTCCTTAGCACTGTGCTCTGATGTTCACTGCCTGACTCACCCAGGTAAGCACAATTAATGTTGTCATCTGTGGTAAGGAAAGAGCACACTGCTTGGAAAAGGCAGGGATCTGCAGCATATAAAAGATGCAGACCAAAGTGATTAAAAGCCTCAGTGACAATGATGTGTTTTTTTTTCCCCAGGATCTTAAAGCAAGGTACAGACTGCAGTCTTGATGCAAGTCAGCAGTATGTCAAGGCTAGGTAAATGACTTTACCATACTCCCCCATGGGGAGAAAGCATAGTATGGATTAATTACCTTGTTTTGCAAGGAAGAAAGCAGATGTAAAACCCCAGCAAACTGGAGACATGCTTGACGCTAGGGAAGGAGATATAGAAATTCTGTTCTGGAAGTAGCTCAGTTTTTTCTGTCTTGGTGGATGTAATTTAAGTGTTCTCTTCTTTAATAATGACCTAGATGTTCTTATCATTCTTCCAATAGCCTCTTCCCTTCTGTCAAGTCTGTTGTTCCACTGCCCTTACCTTCTTAATGACAATATTAGGATTTAATCATCCTCATTCTGCTAATAGTCCCAGCTTTGAGTCCAAGTGCAACTTTGGTTGGCACTTTTTTTTTTCTTTTTTACTTTTTCAGTGGAATCATTCATTTTGAAATATAATTATAATTAGGGCAGATGGATCATTAAAACTTGTCATAGATGTTCCCCAAAGTAGCCTTCTTTCTGTACTCCTCGCTTCAGACCAGTGACTTTCTATATGGAGTGCAAAATACTGCTTTTTGTACATAACTTAATAGGTAGAGGTATTAAAGGCTGAAGGGACCCACAAGGCAGAGGCCTGAATTCAGTGGTCTGTTTGCAATAAGGCTCTTAAGTAAAATAGTCTTGTGTAAGTGTTTTCAGCTCTGTTCATAGAGCATTTAGGAAACTAGGAGTCAAACTTTCATTTTTTTTTAAACTGTTTCATTTTGAAAATCACCTAACTGAGAGTTAAGAAGTAAAATACATAAAGACATCAAAGTTGTGAGATATGTAAGTGCTGATTTATTATACAGTGTATACACTTAAAATGGAATTTGTCTTTTAGATATATTTGCCTCAGGCACACTAGTGTTGCAACATGCTGTGGTATCACATTGCAAAATGATTGCTGTTGAAACTTCTCTCTCCCTTGCCAACCTCTTTCAGAAAAAAAAAAAATGAAGGGGGAGGAGGAGCAGAAGAAAAAAAGAAGTGGGGTGGGTAGGAGGTAGAGAAGAATGGAGTAGAAAATCTAAGTAATTATATACCACTTCTTTTTTAAATCTTTATCATCTCAAAAGTTGTTTTTGCAAGCAACCCACTTGATATTACCTGATGTGTGGGAATCTTGAGAGGTATGGGAATGGATTTCTGTGCATGATCATGGTGGAGTGCTTAATTCTGCATGTCAAGTTGGCTGGACTATGGGGTGTCTATGATATTTGTTTAAACATTGTTCTGGATGTTTCTGAGAGAACATGTCTTTTGCATGAGTTTAGCATTTACATAGCTGGACTTGAAGGAAAGGAAATTATCCTCCCTAGTAAGGGTGGTTCTTATCCAGTAAGTGAAGGCCTGACTAGAACAAAGACTGATCTCCCTGAAACAGAAGGAAATTCTACTAGTTGACTGGCTTTGGATCTGACGTATACTTCTTCCCTGGGTCTCTAGCCTGCCACCTATCCTGCAGATTTTAGATATCAAGTCTCTCTCTTTCTCTCTGTTCTGTTTCTCTGAAGAAACTTGTCTAATACGCACAGCAAGTCAGTAGCAGGAAGAGTTGCAGTGGTTATAGCAGAAGCTCTGCAGCCTAATGATTTAACTTCAAGTTAAGACTGACAATTATCAGCTGTATGCCTGGCATTCTTACTTTGAGTGACAACTCTACTCACCTAGAAATGTGAAAGAGCAAGGATTCTGGAAACTCAGCTGTAATTATCATCATAATTAATATTTGACATCTTAGGACTCAAATATTAATTATGATGATAATTGGAGCTGAGTTTTCAGAATCCTTGCTCTTGTCCTAGGGAAAGGAAGATAGCAGACTGCATAGGACAGAACTCATATTTTGTGCCAGGAGGAGGAAGTAGGGATAGAGGAGAAAGAGCACTGCATTGGTTGGAACTAACCCTGCAGCAATGAGGGTTAGTTAGAACATACGAATCTGTGAGTCTCATGGCCATGTCAAAGCAGGACAACCATCTCAAGGATGCCATCTTAGATGGATGACATCTAAGGACAAGATGAATTCCAGAACCCTCAATACCTCAGACAGAACCAGGAGGCAAGAAGTGGGCGCTGGCATCACTGGGTTCAAATATCACTGAAAAAAGGCATGAGATAAAATTTTACTAGGCTTATAGAAAAATCTGAAAGGATAGAGAGAGACAATCTTAGGGTGGAGGTAGATCACATAATGGTTATGCAAAGAGACTCTTGTGTCTTAGGCTCCAGAGTACCAGGTTCAATCCCCTGCACCACCATAAATCAGAGCTGAACACTGCTTTGGTTAAAATAAATAAATGCTAAAAAAAAATAAAGGAAAATTAGAAAGAGACCATCTCTATTTTGATTTTTATTCATTGTTGAAAAATTAGAGACAGTGCTTGTCCCATCCTTATAAAGGACTATTTTATTTATTTATTTATTTTTATTTTATTGCTGTTGTAGTTGTTAATGTCATCATTGTAGGATAGGGCAGAGAGAAATGGATAGAAGAGGGGAAGGCAGAGAGGGGGAGAAAAAGATAGACACCTGCAGACCTGCTTCACTGCCTGTGAAGAGCTGGGCCTCGAACAGGGATACTTACAGGGATCCCTGCGCTTCGCGCCACGTGAGCTTAACCCGCTGCACTACATACAGTCCAACTCCCCATAAAGGACTATTTATTTATTTATTTATTATTTTTATTTATTTATTTATTTATTTATTTTTATTTAAGAAAGTATTAATTAACAAAACCATAGGGTAGGAGGGGTACAATTCCACACAATTCCCACCACCCAATCTCCATATCCCACCCCCTCCCCTGATAGCTTTCCCATTCTCTATCCCTCTGGGAGCATGGACCCAGGGTCCTTGTGGGTTGCAGAAGGTAGAAGGTCTGGCTTCTGTAATTGCTTCCCCGCTGAACATGGGCGTTGACTGGTCGGTCCATACTCCCAGTCTGCCTCTCTCTTTCCCTAGTAGGGTGGGTCTCTGGGGAAGCAGAGCTCCAGGACACATTGGTGGGGTCTTCAATCCAGGGAAGCCTGGCCGGCATCCTGATGACATCTGGAACCTGGTGACCGAAAAGAGAGTCAACATACGAAGCCAAACAAGTCGTTGAGCAATCATGGACCCAAAGCTTGGAATAGTGGAGAGGAAGTGTTAGGGGATACTCACTGCAAACTCTAGTGTACTTCTGCTTTCAGGTATATATTTTGCAGTAGTTTACGGATACGTGTGAACATATGCTCTCTCTCACAGAAACTGGCGTATATCTAGGTTTTGGGACTTTGCTAGAAAGTGAACCACCTGAGATGGAATTAGAGTATACTATGAAAGGAAAGGTCTCACCGAGTAATGAAGCTGAAGGGTTGTCATTCCACACGTGTAGTCTCTGGACACAGTCTGAAGTGAAGCATGTTGAGGTGGCAATCATTGTGTTGGTTAGGTTGTGATCGGCAGATGCAATAATATTAGATATGGATTGGGAGAGGCATATGGGAAAGTGGGCCCTATCCAATGGTTCCAGGACTGGGGAAGTAGAGGCTCTATAGTGGAGATGTGAGGTTCCTGCTGTCTTAGGGTTCAAAAAGACAATCGATAGTTAATGTTATCATCACATTATTTGGTAATTGGGTTAACTTTGAAAAGTCCTTTTGTTAGGGTTTGCTGTACAGTACACAGTATCTTGTATATAGCTGTGCTATTGGTTGCTTCTGATCTACTTGGTCTAGGCCTTTGAGAGAGTCTGCATATCAATTACACTGCATATATTGAGAAAAGATTCAGTTTGTGTTTTGAAAAACTTCGAGACATACAATTAATTTTCCCCCTCGTATTAATTTACTAGTGATGTATATGACTACATCTTACTAGGAGTGTACATAAACACCATTCCCACCACCAAAAGACTGTGACCCATCCCTCCCATCCACTCCCACCCCCCACTGTCCCAGGAAGCTGCATGTCTACCCCTCACCTCAGGGTTATTACTTTGGTGCCCTACTTACAATTTCGTCAGGTCCTGCTTTTAGTTTCCCTTTCAGATCTTCTTCCTCAACTTCTGTTGATGAGTGGGATCATCCCATACTCATCTTTATCTTTCATCTTTATCTTTCTGACTTAGCTCACTTAACATAATACCTTCTAGCTCCGTCCAAGATGGGTCAGAGAAGGTGGGTTCATTGTTCTTGATAGCTGTATAGTATTCCATTGTGTATATATACCACAGCTTTCTCAGCCACTCATCTGTTGTTGGGCACCTGGGTTGCTTCCAGGTTTTAGCTATTATGAATTGTGCTGCTATGAACATAGGAGTACACACCTATTTTTGGCTGGGTGTTATGGAGTCCTTGGGGTATAAGCCCAGGAGAGGAATTACTGGATCATATGGAAGGTCCATGTCTAGCCTTGTTAAGAGTTTTCCAGACTGCTCTCCACAGAGGCTGTACCAATTTACATTCCCACAAGGGACTGCTCATCTAGTCACTCTCTTTCTTTCTTTCTTTCTTTCTTTCTTTCTTTCTTTCTTTCTTTCTTTCTTCTTTTCCTTTTTGTTGCCCTTGTTGTTTAACATTGTTGTAGTTATTAATGTCGTTGTTGTTGGATAGGACAGAGAGAAATGGAGAGAGGAGGGGAAGACAGAGAGGAGGAGAGAAAGACAGACACCTGCAGACCTGCTTCACCGCTTGTGAAGCGACTCCCCTGCAGGTGGGGAGCCGGGGGCTCGAACTGGGATCCTTACGCAGGTCCTGGCGATTTGCGCCACGTGCACTTAACCCGCTGCGCCACCGCCCGACTCCTAGACTATTTATAATGGTAGGACATATGGTCATAAAAAACATCTTAAGAATTTTGAGCAGTTACTTTTATTTTATATTGACTCCTTAACTCATCCCATTCAGCTACCAATTTCCATCAAAAGACATTTATTAAGCCCTTGTAAGCTAGGTGTTGCACTAATAATGAGGGAAAATCAAAAGAAGAACTTCTCTGTCCCCAGGGAGTGAACATGAAAATGTGAGCAAATGCACTGAAATGACAATTTGCAATTTGTTTAAAGCATGTAAAAAAATAAAAGGTTCAGAATTCTCTCCTTCTATGTAGATCTTCCTGAAAGCAGCTATCTGAATTTATTTTTTCTCCTTAAAAGTGATGATTAGGTGGGCTAGTGAAATAGCTCACTTGAATAGCTTGCTGCTATGTCTTATGTAAGATCCACATGTGAGCCTGGTCCCCACCTCACTGAAGGAAACTGGTATTGTTGTCTTTCTCTCTGTCCTGCCCATCCTCCCTCTCACCCCTCCCTCTCTTTAGCTACCTAAGAAAATGATGATTAAGTAACAAGGGTGCCAATGAATCTACCTTTTGAAGTTTATGGGATCCTGAACGAGACAGGGAAATGGAAATTCTGAGGTGCTGAACTGTATACTGTCTGGGGTTACTTTGCAAGTGGAAATTCACTTTAGTTCCATGATTGACTTTTTTCGTAATGATGGTGGCATTTTCCAGGACAATGTAGTTATGTAGAACAGATACCACTTTAGAGCAATTATGCTCTGTGATTAACAGATTTTGTTTTACTTAATCTTCACAGGAACTAAATCATATAGGTATCCTTGTTATTCTATATTATTGATGAAAAAAATGAATATTTAGAAAATTAAGAAATATGCCTGGTATCACATAGGCAATTCATGGCAAAACAAAAATTCAAAACCTGATCCAGAACAATATCCTTTACCTATTATAAATGGTTGCATCCTAAAATCACAACTGGCATTTTATATACCTTTTTTTTTACACTTATTTATACTTCTGCTATATTCTGAAACACATTCAAGGAGCTGGAAATAAGTGCATTTGTCTTTATGATTTCTGTGGACATTTTCAGACTATAATAACAATAACTGTAAGAAAGCTGAGAATGTGTACTCCTTGGTCTATTCTAGAAAGACATTGCTGATCTCTAAACTATGATATGAAAAAATATAGGCAAATTTCACAAGTATTTTGACTAAATAATAATTTTTTTTTTTTAAATCAGCCTGGCCTGGGAGGTGGCACAGTGGATAAAGTATTACACTCTCAAGCATGAGGTCCTGAGTTCTATCTCATCATAGTAGTGTGCATGGTAGAGTGATACGCTGGTTCTCTGTCTCATCTTTTCTCATCTTTTAGTTAAACAATAAGTCACTCTCTAAAAATAATTTTAATCAGGAGCCATATTCTTCCAGGATTTTTTTCCCTACCAGACCACTGTTCATCTCATGCTGATAGTGGTACCTGAGATTGAATATGAGACTTGGGACAGCAAAGTCTTATGTGTAGCTATTAGTCTAGCTCCCTAGCCCCTTCTATCTCTATTTTGATGTCAGTCTCTCTGCATCTGATTTTTAAGAGTTATAGAGGTATCAGACAATCTCACTAGTCTCTGTAACTCAGTTTATCATGTTTGAGCAAGAAAAAAAAATGTTCTTACGTCTTCTTGAGTAAGTTACTCTTGAATCTATTGAAAATGCCAATATCATGAGTAATAGACTTCTCAAGGATCTCCTTTCTAATTAGCCTCATAATTAGTAAAATGGTCTAAGCTGCTTTTGAGAGAAGGACAGAAATAATTACTTTAAAACTTGGAACATTATCTGGGTTTGGGAGCGACAAGGCAAATGGTTCTGTTGGGATTATCTCAGTTGAATTACAGCCAGTCATAGCATGCCAAGAAAATTTCTCTCAAAAGCAAAAGGAAACATGGTTAGGGTGGCTGGTAGACTCATTACAAACAATGCATGTGCTGCATGCATAGATATATATTCACATATATGTACACACACACACATTTGAGATACAACCTTCTCCTATCAAGATTTGGTATAATTCCTCTAGTGCTTTGAAGAGATAGTCTCCTCTGTCTTCATAATGTTTCTTTTCTCTTCTAGCTCAAGACTGATTATATGTACCCTAGCCTTCATTTTCTTGCACAAAAATACGTGTTGTGATTTCAGAGTAGGTTGCATTCAGTCTGGTAAATCAGTCTGCTCCCCAGCAATTTCCTGTCACCCCTTTTAATCACCATGCTAGTTTCTCTTTAAGTTCTCTTCCTGGACAAATATTTAATCACTGATTGAGATAGTTACTTACAGCCAGAGTAGTGCCAAAAGAAGGTAGATTCAGTAGGTGCCTCACTAACCCAGGTAGAAACTACTTTAAGAGGTGATGAGAACATGGGAACTGGGGGTGGGTATGACACGCTATTCTGGCAAAAGAGATATTTCCTGGTAGACTTGATGTCTGATTAGAATCTTAAAACATGAGTAATGGGTTTCCCCAAGAAAATGAAGAAACACAGTGGCACAAGGGAGGTATGAATTTGGGCAGTGGAGTAACACAAGCTTGAGGGGGTCCCAGGCAGGTACTTGGTAATTATTTCTGTCCAGCCTTTCCTGGATTTAATTCTTTCCTCACCCCACTGTTCACTGTCTATTGCCACACTGCACATGCTGCCAAGAGGAAATGAAGGAAACCATCCCTATAATTGAGGAAGTACCTTCTGACCCCAGTCTCTGCTGAACCCTAACTTCTCTCTCTCTTCCAGTCTAACCCTGGCTTATTTACATACAAAGTATTCACTTCTTCTATAGTAGGAAACACACCATATGCCTTCTTGGCTCACCCTGGGTGGAACCAGTTATAATGACTCCACAGCACTCTGTTTATCTGGACTAGATTAGAGACATGATCTTCCAGGAGTGCCATTTAATCAAAGAACTGCCTTCAGGGACTTTCCTTATTTAGTAAACTATTGCTGACAAACCAAAACTGCATTGCAGACCCACATTCCTAGTTTATTCAAGCCAGGTAACATACTAAATACATTGTTTACGCAGCAATGTCTTTCTTTTCAGAAACCATTGAGTCTAGAAAAAATTTTAGGTGTCAGTCTGGTTGTTTTCTAAACATCTTTGATTTAGGTTCATTATTATCTTTACAAAATTACATATAAAATCAGCTGGGGCCCTGGTCAGGGAGTCCTGAGATTCCCAAACAGACAAGGTGGGCCTAGACCTTGAATAAATCCCACTCTCCATTGTTACTGGTCATCTCTATCAGGAACAACATAATAGACCCCTCCGTGGGCCCCTATAGGACCTTGCCCTCAACGTGAATCAACCACGGTAGAGAATGTTTCATCCTCCGAAAGGAGGCTGGACAACAGACTCTATCTTCTACATGAGGAAGATAGGTTCTGAAATTGGGGCAGTTTGGAATGTTCCTACTCATGACCACAGAATGTGAGCTCAGATCTAGAGGGATGCAGAGGTCACATAGGCTCCTAAGTTGTATATGGGCCTCAGATCAGATCAAATCGATAGGGTTTACAGTCAACAATATTTATACACTTTTCTCATATTTGGGAGCTACTACTCTCTTCCCTGATCCAGGTTTCTGGTCCTTTATCCAGCCATGACATCATCTCCCCAGACAATACTTGGGATCCACCTGCATATCAGATGTCAGGTTATAACAAACAAACAAACAAACAAACAAACACACTAGTATAGTCATGGGCCCTTTGGAGTATATCTAAAATAAGCCTACTAACTATCTACAAAATGGAGACCTCCAAATCTTCGTCTGTACTAATCCAGCCTTTAGGTTCATGATTAGTCAACAATTTGTTTGGCTTTATATATTAATCCTCCTTTCAGACACCAGGTTCCAGATGCTACCATTATGCCAACCAGACTTCCCTGAGCACACAAACCCACCACAGTGTCCTGGAAACCTGCTTCCCCAGAGCCCCACCTCACTAGGGAGACAAGCTGGGAGTATGGATTGACCTGTGAATGCCCATGTTCAGCAGGGAAGCTATTACAGAAGCCAAACCTTCCATATTCTGCACCCTATAAAGACCCTGGGTCCATACTCCAGAGGGATAAAGAATAGGAAAGCTATCAGGGGAGGGGATGGGATATGGAGTTCTGATGGTGGGAATTGTGGGCTGTACCCCTCCTATCCTATGGTTCTTGTCAGTGTTTCCTTTTTATAAATAGAAATTATAAAAAAGATAAATAAAACAATTACATATAAAAAAGATTCAGTGTTAGTGATGTTTTTATAGGATCTAACTTAAACATTTGTTACTATATAGTGGGGACAGCATAATTTACTTGTCCATAACTATTTAATGTTAAGAAACCTAGAAATATTTCTTTCCAGAATGAAACAAGATGCCTAAGAAAACATCCCCCAAATAAAAACTTTAGAACATCTGATACCAAGTTGGATTGTCAGAAGATGGAACTAGCTAATGTTTTAAGAGTACACTGTCTCCATGTTCATATTTTCTGGTGGCCCTTATCCAGCCTACATAATAGGGTTTTGTGTAGCACAACGGGCACTGCCTTAATCAGTAATATGGCATTAGCACATGGTAGTCAGCACATTTCAGAGCAAAAGCATGACACTAAGACCCTTCTGACAGCCTTCCACTTTGCCCCATGCAGCAAGACAATGGGGGCATTCTTTTCCAAGACAGTCATAGAGACCAACACTATCAGATTGTGACTTGATAGCTATTTATCACTTTGGGTTGATGTATAATTCATGCATCTCTAGTCACTCACAACTTACAAAGACCACAATGTTATCAGAAAAGAAAGTTTTAAAGAAATATTTAAAAGTTTATCTTGTTAACTATTATAGCCTTTAAAGAAATAGGAGTTTCCACATAAATATTTGACTGAATAATACACACTGTAATTATATCTGATCTCTTTTCTAAAATCTTTATATTTTAGATATTTACCTTAGAATAGGCTAGATGGTAGAATTTTACTGTTCCTCCTAGGATTTATCACAACACTTTTCTTTCTGTCTGTCTGTTTTTTTTTCCTTTCTTCCTTTCTCTCTCTCTCTCTCTTTACTTCTTTCTCTCTTTCTCTCTCTCTCTACCCGAACTATTAATAAAGAAATTGGTATAGGAGAGGAAGTGGTAAGAAGGGTCGGCTGAGCCATTCCATCTGATGCACTTGACAATTGATTGAAATTATCAGGTTTCAGAACTTATCTCAGGACAGAGGAAAGAATCAGTTTTCTGGAAGTGATATCCAAAGCTTAGGCAGATAGAACTCCACTTGGCTGAGTAACAGCCTTCAGTTTTCTGCTCATATCATAAAGATCCTTTGCAAATCTCAAGCCTAGTATCCATCATAATAATGTTTATGTATCTGCCTATTTGTGTGCTTTTCCTTGTAAACTGTGAGCTGCTTGACATCAACCATATGTTTTTCCTAAATCCTGGCCAGGGTATATTCTCAATAAGCATTTTGGAAGGAAGAAGAGAAGGAAAAAATGTAAAAGGCAATAATACCCTTATAATTTTTATAAAGGTACTGGACAAAATAGAACATACATTTAGGTACAATTTATTTAGGACTAAAACACAAGCTTTAAGTTAACAGATATTATGGGTTTTACACAGTGAAAATTAAATGGAATATGTTTTAAACGACCTTCAAGTAGTAAATATAAACTGAATTAATTATAGTTTTTCAACTTCAAGAATTACTTGGGATATTAACTTTGAAAGGAGTAAAAGGTGAAGAGGGGGAATTTCTGGAATGAGGTCAAGTGAATTATTTGTATAAATATGTACAGTGCAGTCACTATGAACTTTCAAAGGATTTTACACATGAACAAGGAAATGCTGCTAAAATAAAGCTTATCTTCTTTATATATTTTAACACCAAAATATTTTATTAACCCTTACTGATAAGTGGTTGATTTAATTCTTTGTTAGTTATAAATGAAGTTCTCTTTTTTAAAACCTGGATAATGTAAATATGTTAGTTAATCATTAGAGGTCTCCTACTCTTCCTCTTTGTTTCACTCCTTAAACAAGAGGATTATAAATCCTTGAAGTTCCCTTGGAGTTATCTTACGTAAAGTCCAAAGTATAAGCAAGTGTGCATAAACTAAAAACCTTGCCACCCAAGTATCCATAACACAGACAAGAGTCAAAGGACATCTTGATGTTCTAGACTAGTCCTTACCCAGTGTTCTTTCAAAATATCTATTTGTTGAAGATTCATCATATTTCAAAATTCATCCTATGACCTTATCAACTAAAGCACAGTGTTTAGATACATTTTCATTTAACTATGATATTCTAGGATTAAGTATAATAGAGTCCAAATCAATAGAACTTTTGTCTATTCAGTGCTAGAAATAAGTGAGTTAAAAAACACAAAGCAGAACTTTGGGGGTGGGGGTGATGGTGGCAGGTGGTGGCCCACTTGGTTAAGTGCACACACTACAGTGCACAAGGGCCTATGTTCAAACCCCTAGTCTCCACCTACTGGCGGAAAGCTTCACAAGTGGTGAAATAGTGCTGCAGGTGTCTCTCTGTCTGTCTCCCTTTCTGTTGCCCCCTCCTTTCTCAATTTCTCTCTGTCTCTATCCAATAATAAATAAATAAGAAAAAGAAAATTAAAATAACAACAATAACAAAGCAGAACTTGGACTGAATCTGGTGTATTGCATCAAAGTAAAGGACTCTGGGGTAAGGGGGGGTGTTAGGTCCTGGAACATGATAGCAAAGGAGGACATAGGTGGGGGGGGGTAGTGTTATGTGGAAAACTGAGAAATGTTACACATGTACCAACTACTGTTTACTGTCAACTGTAAACCATGAAATCCCCCCAAAAAGGAGAGAGAGAGAGAGAGAGAGAGAGAGAGAGAGAAATCAGCCTTGACCACGGAATGTGAGCTCAGACCTACAGGGATGTGGAGGTTACATAGGCTCCTGTGATTACTATGGGCCCCAGATCAAATTGATGGGGTTTATAGCTAACAATATTTATATACTTTTACCATATTTGGGAGCTACTCTCTTCCCTGATCCAGCTTTCTGGTCTTTTTTCCAACTATGACACCATCCCCCCAGACAAGAACTTAGGTCACCTGCATATTAGATATCAGGTGCAGACAAAAACTAGTAGGGTCATGGGCCCCTTGGAATATACCTAAAATAGACCTACTAGCCTTTTCTAACACAGAGACTCCAAATCTTCATCTGCAATATTTCAGCCTTTAGGTTCATGATAAGTCAACAATTTGTTCTACTTTATATCTTAACTTTTTCAGCCACTAGGTTCCAGATGCTATCATTATGCCATCCTGACTCCCCTGGGCAGATAATCCCACCAATGTGTGCTGAAGCCCTACCTCCCCAGATCCCCACCCTACTAGGGAAAGAGAGAGATTGGCTGGGAGTATGGATCCACCTGTCAACACCCATGTTCAGCAGGGAAGCAATTACAGAAGCCAGACCTCCCACCTTCTGCACCCCATAATGATCCTCAGTCCATACTCCCAGAGGGACAAAGAATGAGGAAGCTATCAAGGGAGGGGATTGGATACGGAGTTCTGGTGGTAGGAACTGTGTGGAGTTGTGCCCCTCTTATCCTATGGTCTTGCAGATAACTTCATTTTATAGATAAAAGTTAAAAAATTGATGGAGACTTGCAAGAAGCAGCTGGTGTGAGCTCCAACAAACAACAGCTTGTGACTGGGGATCCTCTGGATAGGGTAGGATAATGTGCTGGCAGCAGGAGGGTGAATAAGGGGTCCTAAGGGTGAGACCACTCTTGGGTTAGAAAATGGAGGCTAGAGGAAAAGAGAAAGGAAATATTTTGATTATTTCTGAAGCTCACACCCCCCCCCCCCCAACCCCAGAACCAGCCCTCCAGGGGTAGGACAGCTGCTCCTAGCAGGCTCCCCGCTGAGCTATTTTCTTTACCAAGATTCCTGGCTCACCCAGGGTGCTTTTCCTTTTTGTTTTTCTTCTCTTTTTTTTTCTAAGTAGCTGGAGCTCTATTTCAGTGACAAAATACCTGACCAATCAGAGCCTCACCCCACCCTTGCCTGGGAAAGACTACCTGGAGGTTTTTTTTTTTTGTTGTTATATATATATATGTTTCTTACAATTGGCTGTCTTTCTTCAGGCTGCCTGCAGCCTATCCAGAGCTGTACAAGCTGCAGACTGACTTTAGGTTTTTTCACTCTATTCTATTTTATTATTACTATTATTATATACATGTGTCCTTGTTGTCCCTCCTTCTTCAGGTTGACCAAATTAACTGTTGTTTGCTCCATTGCTAGGTGACTGGGTGTTATATCCAGTGTGAGAGGAACTTGTTTCTCTCTGCCTCTTCCCTCCACTCTCCTTTTGCCCTCCTCCTAGCTAATTAAAAACAAAACAAAACAAAAAAAAACTCTTTCCTTTCATTGCTCTTTTTTTGTTCTTGTTCTTGTCGTCTTTTCTTCCTTCATCCTTCTTTTGCTTTCTGAATTCACTGATAATCGTATGTGAATTATTTTTGGGGAAGAAATCTGACTCATAGTGGACTCTTTCTGTGTGTGTCTCTGTTCTCTACTTAGCTTTCTCCTCTTGCTATCTATGTACCCAATGAAGGCCCATCTAAATACATCAAACACCTACTGAAAAAACTAAAAAAATACGTCAGTAGTAATACAATAATAGTGGGAGATATTAACACCCCACTCTCTCACTAAAACAGATCAACAAAGCAGAGAATGAACAACAACAAAACAAACAAACAAAAAGAGAATTAAATGAAGAGATGGACAGACTAGACCTCCTGGACATTTTCAGAGTTCTTCACCTGTTGTTAAAAATTCGGAGGCTCTAGCTGGGCAGGCTAGCTTCACGGGCGGGTAACAGAGACGACCAGAGACATACGGCTGGGCAGGGAAGCTGTATTTCTTTATTCAGGAACAACGATTCATAAACTAAACCAAACTAATTGTTGGTATGCATGAGACCCCTTCTGTTTCATTTGGTTTAAATCCCCCCTGCTTAACACTATTCTATTTACATAACCACTGTTAACAAGTTCCACCCTCCCTCCAGGGCATTTGTGGTTCAGTGATAGGATTCTTGCCTAATCTGCCCCCTCTTTGTCACACTCTGATTTTCACCAGTCACTTTTCTCTCCACCCTCTCTATGTCACATCCTGTTTCCACCTTACTTGGCAAGTATATATAAAGACAGCATTGTGAGTTTTACAGTACTGTACCTTGAGTTCAGCTTAGCTCGTCTTAGATTGTGCTGTGTCCTGCATGAATAAAGAGATACTGCCTACAGCTCAACTATGAGTCCCTGGTCGTCTGTTACCCGCCTGTGAAGCCAGCCCGGAGAAAACAACATAACCCATCGAAAACAACAACTAATCACCAAACAGAACTCTGCTGTCTCTTTGTGGCGGCGCAAGCACTCTCTCTCACTCTGTCCCTCTCCAACTCCAGAACTCTGGAACTCTTCAACTCTCCAACTGTGGAACTCTCTCTTACTCTGTAACTCAGGAACTCAGGAACCCTCTCTAACTCTCCAACTCTGAAACTCTGGCACTCAGGAACCCTGGAACTCTGGCGGGGTTCCTTCGGGGCGGGGCCAAGCAGGCCCGCGAAACTAACTGGACTGATCTAATTCTCTCGGCGGGGGGAGAACTACCCAATGTAAAGCATATTCACCCCAAAAAACTGGAATACACATTCTTTTCAAATCCACACAGCACATATTCAAGGATAGACCACATGTTAGGCCACATAGCCAGTATCAACAAATTCAAGAGCATTGAAATCATCCCAAGTGTCTTCTTGGACCACAGTGGAGTAAAGCTAACATTCAACAACAAACAGAAAATTACTAAAAGTTACAGAATTTAGAAGCTCAACAACATGCCGCTTAAGAACCAGTGGTTTAGAGAGATACTCAAGCAAGAAATTCAAATGTTCCTGGAAAGAAATGAAAATGAAGACACAAGCTATCAAAATATTTGGGACACAGGTAAAGCAGTACTGAGAGGGAAATTCATAGCCATACAATCACACATTAGAGAGCAAGAAAAAACTCAGATAAATAACCTTACTGCATGCTTTAAGAACTTAGAGGACGAGGAACAAAGGAACTCTAAAGCAACCAGAAGTATGTAAATCACTTAAATTAGAGCAGAAATAAACAACCTCAAAAATAAGAGAACCATCAATGGAGCCAAATTTTGATTCTTTGAAAAAGTAAACACTATTGACAAACCCTTAGCCAGACTCACTAAAAAAAAAAAAAAAAAAAAAAAAAGAGGAGGCTCAAATGTAAACGATAGAAGAGACATCACAACTGACACCACAGAAATCTAGAAAATCATGCGAAACTTCTATGAAGAACTATATGCCAACAAGCTAGTGAATCTGGAAGAAATGAAAGAATTCCTAGAAACATATGCCCTTCCAAAACTGAACCAAGAAGAACTACAAAACCTGAATGCACCAATCACAAACAAATAAATCAAAGAAGTTATTAAAAATATTTCCAAGAACAAAAGCCCTGGACCAGATGGCTTCACAAATGAATTCTACAAAACATTCACAAAACAGCTAATACCTATACTTCTAAAGCTTTTCCACAAGATTGAAGAAACAGGAACACTCCCTTCCACCTTCTATGAAGCCAACATCACCCTGATAGCAAAAGCAGATAGGGAGAGAACAAAAAAGAAAAACTACAGACCAATATCTCTGAGGAACATAGATACCAAGATATTAAACAAGATCCTGGCCAACCGAATACAACAGTATATCAAAAAGATTGTTCATCACCACCAAGTGGGATTTATCCTAGGAATGCAAGGTTGGCTCAATATATATATAAGTCAATCAATGTGATTCACCATACCAATAAAAGCAAAACCAAAAACCACATGATTATCACAATAAATGCAGGGAAAGCCTTTGACAAAATCCAACACCCATTCATGCTCAAAACACTACAAAGAATGGGAATAGATGGGAAATTTCTCAAGATAGTGGAGTCCATATATAGCAAACCTAGAGCCAACATCATACTCAATGGACAGAAGCTGAAAGCATTTCCCCTCAGATCAGGGACTAGACAGGGATGTCAACTATCACCATTACTCTTCAACATAGTATTGGAAGTTCTTGCCATAACAATCAGGCAAGAGAAAGAAATCAAAGGAATACAGATTGGAAGGGAAGAAGTCAAGCTCTCACTATTTGCAGATGATATGATATTATACATAGAAAAACCTAAAGTATCCAGCAGAAAACCACTGGAAGTTATTAGGCAATATAGCAAGGTGTCAGGCTACAAAAATCAATGTACACAAATCAGTGGCATTTCTTTATGCAAACACCAAATCTGAAGAAGTGAACATCCAGAAATCACTCCCATTCACTGTTGCAGCAAAATCAATAAAATACCTAGGAATAAAGCTGACTGAAGAAGTGAAAGACTTGTATACTGAAAACTATGAGTCACTATTCAAGGAAATAGAAAGTTACACCAAGTAATGGAAAGACATCCCATGCTCATGGATTGGAAAAATCAATATCATCAAAATGAATATTCTCCCCAGAGCCACATAGAAATTTAATGCAATACCCATCAAAGTTCCACCAAGTTTCTTTAAGAGAATAGAAGAAAAACTACAATCATTTATCTGGAACCAGAAAACACCTAGAATTGCCAAAACCATCTTGAGGAAAAGAAAGAAATAGAGGCATCACACTCCCAGATCTCAAACTATATTATAAGGCCATCATCCTCAAAACAGCTTGGTACAGGAACAAAAATAGGCACACGGATCAGTGGAACAGAACTGAAAGCTCAGAACTACATCCCCACACCTATGGACATCTAATCTTTGATAAGGGACTCAAAGTATTAAATGGACGGAGGCTCTCTTCAATAAATGGTGCTGGGAAAACTGGGTTGAAACATGCAGAAGAATTAAACTGAACCACTTTATCTCACCAGAAACAAATATCAACTCCAAATGGATCAAGGACATGAATGTTTGACCAGAAACTATGTAATACTTGGAGGAAAACATTGGTGGAACACTCTCCCACCTAAACCTCCAGGTCATCTTTGACGAAACAAACCCAATTGCAAGGAAGACTAAAACAGAAACAAACCAATGGGACTACATCAAATTGAAAAGTTTTTGCCCAGCCAAAGAAAATATCACACAAAAAAGGAGACCCTCACAGAATGGGAGGAAATCTTCACATGCCATATATCAGACAGGAGACTAATAATATATAAGGAGCTCAGCAAACTTAGCAACAAAAAAGCAAATGACCCCATCCTAAAATGGGCAGAGGATATGAACAGGACATTCACTACAGAACAGATCCAAAAGGCTAATAAACACATGAAAAATTGTTCCAGGTTACTGATTGTCAGAGAAATGCGAATAAAGACAACACTGAGATACCACCTCACCCCTGTGAGAATGGCATACATCAAAAAGAATAGCATTAACAAATGCTGGAGAGGTTGTGGGTACAAAGGAATTCTTCTGCACTGCTGATGGGAATGTAAATTGTACCATCCTCTGTGGAGAGCAGTCTGAAAAATTCTCACTAGGCTAGATATGGATCTTCCATATGACCCAGTAAACCTTCTTCTAGGGATATACCCCAAGGACTTCATAATACCCAACCAAAAAGAAATGTGTACTCTTATGTTCATAGCAGCACAATTCATAACAGCTAAAACCTAGAAGCAATCCAGGTGCCCAACCACAGATGAGTGACTGAAAAGGTTGTGGTATATATACACAATGGAATACTATGCAACTACCAAGAATAATGAACCCACATTCTCTGACCCATCTTGGATGGAGCTTGAAGGAATTATGTTAAGTGAGCTTAGTCAGAAAGATAAAGATAACTAAGGGGTGATTCCACCCATAAACTTAAGTTGAGAAAGAATAACAGAAAGGGAAACTCAAAGAAGGATTTGACTGAATTTGGAGTAGGGCACCAAAGTATAAACCCTGGATTAAGGATGAGGGTAGATGTTCAGCTTCACTGGGGGGTGGTGGGGTGGGTGGTGGTGGTGAGGGGAGGGGGGATAGGACACACTCTATTGGTGGTGGGAATTGTGTTCATGTATCCTCCTATCAATTTGTATTCATATCAATTACTATTTAATTAATATGAGAGTGGAAACATTGATTGAATGTCTCAAACTTTTTAAATCACAGACTGAGTCTTTTTAATACATAGGCTGAGACTTTGATATGTTGACTCTCTTAAAAGCTTAGACCAGGGAGAACAGAAGCAACTGGTGGCATAGCTATAAGCAAATAATGTCAAAGGACATAAATTATGGTGATGTTGTGAATGATACAGGAAATCCTAACAAAGGGATATTTCAAAGTTAACCCAATTGACAAATAATGTGATTATAGTAATAACTATCTATTGTCTTCTTACTCCCTAAGACAACAGGAACCTCCAGCTTCCTCTTTAGAGCCTATATTTCTCTCAGTCCTGGAGACTCTAGGGTGGGGCTCGCTTTTTTGCATGCTTCTCTCAATTCATACCAAATGATATTCCATCTGTCGATCCCAACCTAATCAATGAAGGAGTACCACCTCAGCATGTTTCACTTCAGACTGTCCAGAGACGTCATGTGTGGAGTGTCAACCCTTCACCCTCATTACTTAGGTAAGACCTTTCCTTTCATAGGATTCTGTAATTTCATTCCAGGAGGTCCACTTCTTAACAAAGTCCCAAAATCTAGATATAGACCAGATCCTGTAAGATAGAGCATATTTTCACATGTATCCATAAATTAGGGCAAAATATATACCTGAAAGCAAAAATACACAATAGACTGTAGTGAGTCAGCATAAAGTTCATAATGAAATAGTGTCTACTTAGACTTAGATACCCTCCTCACCTACTTCCTATTACAGTTGTCTCACTCACTCCAAAGCTAACCTTATCAAAGCAAGGACTGCTAAAGCTGAATAAGGGCAAGAGACTGGCATACTTTAATGATGACTCTTCAGTCACTATCAGACTACCCCATTACCTGCGGCCCTATTCCGGGATTCCTGAGATTCCCAAACAGACATGATGGGCCTCGACCTCAAATCCCTCTCTCTGTTGTTACCAGTCATCTCTATCAGGAACAACAAAATAGACCCCTTTGTGGGCCTCCCATAGGACCTTACCCTCAACTTGGACCAACAACGGTAGAGAATGTTCCATCCTCCTAAGGGAAGATGGACAACATACTCTATGCCACACCTGAGGAAGGTGGGTCAATGTTGGAGCAGCTTGGAATGTTCCTACTCATAACCACAGAATGTGAGCTCAGATCTAGAAGGATGCGGAGGTCACACAGGCTCTAATTATGGACCCCAGATCACATCAAATTGATGGGGTTTAAATCAACAATATTTATACCCCATTTACATATTTGGGAGCTACTCTCTTCCCTGATCCAGGTTTCTGGTCCTTTTCCCAGCCATGACATCATCTCCCCAGACAATAACTTGGATCCACCTGCATATCAGAATAAGAAAGCTATATGGGGAGGGCATGGGATATGGACATCTGGTGGTGGGAATTGTATGTAGTTGTACACCTTATCCTATGGTTTTGTCAATGTTTCATTTTTATAAATAAAAAAGCAAAAAAAAATTAGATTGGCGAGGGGGAGGCCTTAGGTCCTGGAATATGATGGTAGAGTAGGAATGTAGTAGGTGTTGAATTATTATGTGCAAGTATTACACATGTAAAAACTCTTATATTTTATTGTTGACTATAAACCTTTAGTCCCCAATAAATAAATTTAAAAAATCATCAGAGTGCAGATAATAATTCATAGTTAGTAGCAAGAAAAAAAATGTTTCTTTTGCCTTTAGTTTTCCAGCCTCCACTAATTTCCAAAGTTCCCATGGTCAGCACTATTTCTGTCTATCTCCTACAGTGAGGTTATTTTACACATCTCAATACATTTAGATTGCCTTATCGTATTTTGCTTTTCATCCCTGGTACCTTCAGTCTCCCAGATGATTTAAAAATTGTTTTGCATACATCAAGCTACATTCTTAGTGTAGATTTGTTTGACTACTAAAATAATGTTTTAAATTGCTTAACATCTAGCAAGGCAGATACATTAAAGAAATTTCTTAATTCAATCAATATATTACTATTGTTATTATTTGAATGCTTACTTTTAGTGAGGCCCTGTGGCAATGTCACTCTGTGAAGCTTTACCTTATAAGTACCAGTCCCTGGTGTAGGCTCTGGAACAGTCCCTGGAACACAGATAATCCTTTGATAATCCCTAGATAATCAGAACCTGTGCTTTCAGTTCAGGAAGTACTGACTATGGAAACTGGATTGTGATAGTCATGACCATGTCTCTAAAATTCTAGAATCCCTTAGTATTATGCAGCTATATCTCCCCTTATAGTTTCTGAATCTGCAGCAATTATGTATTTGGGTAATGGCATTTATCATGTAAGGTTGGGTAGCTCGTTTTTTCCCCCTTACTGCTCTTTGCTCTTAGTGCAAAAGCAATTTAAACTGATGAGAAGAATAGTAACTGCTGAAGTCAATACTAGCTTTACAAATACCATACTAGTACAAATACCATCAGTACAACTTAAATTATAACCCCCTGTGTCAATCTGGGTTTGCTGAAAACAACAATTAAGCTGCTTCACACTTGCAAGTGATCTACTGTATTGTTATTTTATGGGCTTTATTTGCTGCACCAACCACATTATCTAAGCAGCTAATGAAAGTGCTTTTGCAAAAAGTATGCCAATAAAAGGGGAAAAAGCAATCCTTATAGGCTGAGTTTATCTTAGGGGGTTATGGTAAGAATATTGTGCTTGTTGGGAGTCATAAATTAACAAATTATTTTCCTTAAAGGGATTAATTCTTTTTACATCTTTCCAACCATCTTCTTGTCCAGCTCAGAATAGCCATCTGTACTATTATGTCCTAAAGGGAATATGGCCAAATGTTTCTATGATCATTGCAAATAGTTGAAGTATGATTGAGGAATTGATGGAAACAGTACTCAAGAGTTATATGTTTGGGTTGAAAGGTTGATAAAAAATGGACTGAAATACTAACTTTATGGAATAAGATATTGGGTTGTTTCTTTTGATGTGTAAATATAAAATCAATGACACATTCAGGAATGTAGCAATGCAGTCTACTCTCTGCTCTGGTGAGTGGTTACTTAAGGCAAACATGCCAGATATGGGAGAGTTCTCTGGCTCTTGTGACTACCATGTTCAAGTTCTGAGGTTCAGACTATTAGGGGAAAGAGTTGGATTTTACTTAATGGAAAGAAAGAGATAAAACTTATCCCAGGATAGAAACAGAGTTGGATTCTGAGCAGAATCCATGAATGAAAGTTTCCTTTCTTTTTTTCTTCCTTCCTTCATTTTTCCTTCCTTCCTCCCTCCCTCCCTTCTTCCCTTCCTTCCTTCCTTCCTTCCTTCCTTCTGTCCATCCTTTTCTGGGAATCTTTGAGGGAGCCATGGAATCTGAAATGTGAAAACATCTAGGATACAGATATTGGGTGGGCTTGAACCTTAATTCTAAAAGCAGTTGTCAAGTTTACTTAACTTGTGACAATCTTTTGGAAAGCTTTATTTAAAGTCTGACCACAGAGATCACATGTGCTTTGTATAGATGGATGGTGGGGACTCAGAAAATCATGTTCTCCCAAGAGGCTAGAGGAAAGGAAACTATGATGACAGGGATATCTGTCCCAGAAGAGGTATACTTTTATTAGGGGCAGAAGCAAAACAAACAAACAAAAAGTTGCAAACTGAGAAGCCAGAAATAAGTAAATACACAAATTGATCCTGAGAACATATGTTATGCTACCTTTAGAAACCTCAGATTATTTGAGAGGCATGGAATAAAGATGTCTGTGACCCCACACCTATGGTCATCTAATCTTTGATAAGGGGGCCCAAAGCATTAAATGGAAGGAGGCTCTCTTCAATAAATGGTGCTGGGAAAACTGGGCTGAAATATGCAGAAGAATGAAATTGAACCACTTTATCTCGCCAGAAAGAAAAATCAACTCCAAATGGATCAAAGACCTGGATGATAGACCAGAAACAATCAAATACTTAGAGGAAAACATTGGTAAAACACTTTCCCACCTACACCTCAAGGACATCTTTGATGAATCAAACCCAATTGCAAGGAAGACTAAAGCAGAAACAAACCAATGGGACTACATCAAATTGAAAAGCTTCTGCACATCCAAAGAAACTATCAAACAAACAAAGAGACCCCTCACAGAATGGGAGAAATTCTTCACATGCCATACATCAGACAAGAAACTAATCACCAAAATATATAAAGAGCTCAGCAAACTTGGCACCAAAAAAGCAAATGACCCCATCCAAAAATGGGCGGAGGATATGAACAAAACACTCACCTCAGAGAAGACCCAAAAGGCTAACAAACATATGAAAAACTGCTCCAGGTCACTTATTCTCAGAGAAATGCAAATTAAGACAACATTGAGATACCACCTCACTCCTGTAAGAATGGCATACATCAAAAAGGATAGCAGCAACAAATGCTGGAGAGGCTGTGGGGACAGAGGATTTTTGCATTGCTGGTGGGAATGTAAATTGGTCCAGCCTCTGTGGAGAGCAGTCTGGAGAACTCTCACAAGACTAGACATGGACCTTCCATATGATCCAGTAATTCCTCTCCTAGGGTTATACCCCAAGGACTCCATAACATCCAACCAAAAAAGGTGTGTACTCCTATGTTCATAGGAGCACAATTCATAATAGCTAAAACCTGTAAGCAACCCAGGTGCCCAACAACAGATGAGTGGCTGAGAAAGCTGTGGTATATATATACAATGGAATACTACACAGCTATCAAGAACAATGAACCCACCTTCTCTGACCCATCTTGGACAGAGCTAGAAGGAATTATGTTAAGTGAGCTAAGTCAGAAAGATAAAGATGAGTATGGGCTGATCCCAGTCATCAACAGAAGTTGAGAAAGAAGATCTGAAAGGGAAACTAAAAGCAGGATCTGACTAAATCGAAAGTAGGGCACCAAAGTAAAAACCCTCTGGTGAGGGGGAGGGAGGACATGCGGCTTCCTGGGCCAGTAGGGGTGGGGGTGCATGGGTGGGATGGGACACAGTCTTTTGGTGGTGGGAATGGTGTTTATGTACACTCCTAGTAAAGTGTAGTCATATAAATCACTAGTTAATTAATATGAGAGGGGGAAAATTAATTGTATGTCTAGAAGTTTTTTAAAACACAGACTGAGTCTTTTTAATATATAGGATGTGTATTTGATATGTGGACTCTCTCAAAAGCCTAGACCAAGTAGATCAGAAACAACCAATGGCACAGCTGCATACAAGATACTAGGTACTGTACAGCAAACCCTAACAAAAGGACTTTACAAAGTTAACCCAATTACCAAATAATGTGATGACAACATTAACTATCCATTGTCTTTTTGAACCCTAATACAGCAGGAACCTCACATCTCCACTATAGAGCCTATATTTCCCCCAGTCCTGGAACCTTAGGATAGGGCCCACTTTCCCGCATGCCTCTCCCAATCCATATCAAATAATATTGCATCTGCTGATTGAAACCTAATCAACACAACGATTGCCACCTCAACATGCTTCAGCTCAGACTGTGTCCAGAGACTTCAGGTGTGGAATGACAACCCTTCAGCTTCATTACTCAGGTGAGACCTTTCCTTTCATAGTATTCTCTAATTCCATCCCAGGTGGATCACTTTCTAACAAAGTCCCAAAACCTAGATATACACCAGGTTCTGTGAGAGAGAGTATATGTTCACACATATCCATAAACTACTGCAAAATATATACCTGAAAGCAGAAGTACACTAGAGTTTGCAGTGAGTGCCCCCCCAACACTTCCTCTCCACTATTCCAACCTTTGCGTCCATGATTGCTCAACAATTTTTTGGCTTTGTATGTTAACTCTCTTTTCAGCCACCAGGTTCCAGATGTCATCAGGATGAAGGCCAGGCTTCCCTGGACTGAAGACCCCACCAATGTGTCCTAGAGCTCTGCTTCCCTAGAGACCCACCCTACTAGGGAAAGAGAGAGGCAGACTGGGAGTATGGACCAACCAGTCAACGTCCATGTTCAGTGGGGAAGCAATTACAGAAGCCAGCCCTTCCACCTTCTGCAACCCACAATGACCCTGGGTCCATGCTCCCAGAGAGATAGAGAATGGGGAAGCTATCAGGGGAGGGGATGGGATATGGAGACTGGGTGGTGAGAATGTGCGGAGTTGTACCTCTCCTACCCTATGGTTTTGTTAATTTATCCTTTCTTAAATAAAAAATAAATTTAAAAATAAAAAAATAAAATAAAAAATAAATATAGGTATCTGTGAATATTAAGGAATGGGAGTCACATTAAAATAAACTAGAAGAGGCTCATGCATTGAGTTAGAAGTGCAAAGATAGTAACTTAATTTCAATTTAAGTTCACAGTTTGGGAATGACAAGAAGAGGTAGGTAGTATTTGATTTTCTTCTGATCGCTAATACCTTTCTGTAAATTGTCTAACATGAAAAGTACACTATTGCTTGCTATAAATCCACTGTACCTAATTTGATAATAAATTAGCATTTAAAGATAGAATGATGATTCAATTATTTGGAGCTAACAATAGCCTGTATAAGTCCCACTATCGCTTCCCTTATTGATATTATTTCTGACATGTCTCCCTCCAATCTCTCTCTCTCTCTCTCTCTCTCTCTCTCTCCCTGTTCTCTTGGACACACTCAGTGCAGGTGCAGGACTAATGTTCTTACAATTCTACAATCTTTGATTATAACCCACAGCAAAATAACAAAGGCAGTAAAATGTGTAGGTGGAAGCTTGCCCAATATTTGTAGCTTACAGAGTAATTCATACAGCACTTTAAGAATAGCTGATCTTCTTTGAATAGCATTTCCTTGCTAGTGTAGCTGTGTAAGTTTTTCTCATTTTTTAATTTTTAAGCAAATGATACACACAACAGCTCATTTCAAAGACTAGACAGAAGTCAGTTTTGGTTAGCTGTGTTTAGCACATGGGAGAACTATTCTCCATTTCCTTTTTTGGTATCACAGGTCTTGATCTCCAAACAAACACATGAAGTGTGTCTCGAAACTCTGGGTGGAAGTAAGCTAATCATTGACATTCAAAACACTCTGCTACTTGACACACTTAAACAAGAAATGCCCAGCTGCTCTGCAGACTGAGTTTCTACTGTGGTGAAGAATTATTCCCTTAAGGGGCCCACATAATGCTGCATTTTACTTGCTTCTTCTCTTCTCTTCGATTCGCTTCGCTTCGCTTCTCTTCGCTTCTCTTCTCTTTTCTCTTCTTCTATCTTCTTTTTTTTATTAGTGATTTAATAATGATTGATAAAACTGTGGGATAAGTGGGGTACAATTCCATAAAATTCCCACCACCAGAATTCTGTATTCCATTCCCTCCATCGGAAGCTTCCTTCTTCCTTTTTGTTTAATCTTTATTTATTGGATAGAGATAGCCAGAAATTGAGGAGGAAGGGGTGGTAGAGAAGAGATAAAGAGAGACACCTGCAACCTTACTTTACTACTCATGAAGCTTTCCCTCTGCAGGTGGCAACTGGGGGGCTTAAACTTGGGTCCCTGAGCACTATAACATGTGCAATCAACTGAGTGTGACACCACCCAGTCTCAAACATTCCTTATTCCTTACCCCTCTGGGAGTATGGGCCAAAATTCTTTATTGAGTGCAGAAGGTGGTAAGTCTGATTTCTGTAATTGCTTCTATGCTGGACATGAGTGTTGACAGGTTGATCCATACCCCCAGCCTGTTCCTATCTCTCCCTAGTGGGGTAGGGCTTTGGGGAGGTGGGGTTCCAGGACACATTGGCAAAGTTGTCAGGAATCATGGTGGCTGAAAAGCATTAAGATATAAAGCATAACAAATAATTTAATAACCAGGAACCTAAAGGTAAGAATATAGAAGATAAGATCTCTTCAGTCTGCTCTTTTTATTTGCAATTTTCAGGGCATTCAGCTAAAATATTTGGTCTAGGGCTAGGGAGACAGCATGACACAAAATGATTTTTGGGCCTGAGGAACCAAAAGTTCCAGGTTCAGTCCCCAGCACCTTCAAAACCCAGAGCTTAGATGAAGTGCTCTCCTAAAAAGAAAAAAAGAAATAAAGGAAGAAAGAAAGAATAAGAGGAAGAAAGAAGAAAGAAAGAGAGAAAGAAGGAAGAAAGAAAGAAGAAAGGAAGAGAGAAAGAAAGAAAGAAAGAAAGAAAGGAATGTGGTCTAATATTTTGATGCTCATATTTGGTATTTGTTCTTGGTTTCCCCCCTTTTTTTGATTCCAGGGTTATTTCTGGGGCTTGGTTGCTAGCACTATGAATCCATTGTTTCTGGCAGCCATATTTTCCATTTTATTGAATTGGATAGAGAGACATTGAGAAAGGACAGGGAGATAGAATGGGAGAGAGAAAAGTAGACTCCTGTTGATCTGCTTCACCACTTGTGAAATGTTTCCTCTTCAGCTGGGGAGTGGGGGCTCAAACCACAGTCTTTGCACAGGTCCTTGTGATTAGTACTATGTATACTTAAACAGGTGTACCACAATCTGGCCCTCCTCATTCTTAAATGCTGTCATTCCTGAAAAAGATACACTGCCACATGTTCTATAATAGTATTTGGGCTTAGTCGCTGACTCTTCACAAGGGAGCTTGTACAAACCTTAGAATATTTGGAATCATGTGTTACTGTTGATATTGTAACAGGATGATTGATGACTATGGTCCCTCAGAAGTCTCTGGCTGAGGACCAGAAGGACCTCATTCCTTGAGAGGGAAGAGGGGGTAAAGGTTGGGGTGATTGTAAACGGCTATGGTTTAATCAATGATTCCTATTTAATAAAACTTCAATACAACTTCTTAGCCATGGACTTCAGATAGCTTGTTATTGGGGGTGTAGGTACTGAGATACTGGGAGGGTGCTGTATTCAGAGAAGCCTTAGACATCCCATGCTCTTTTCCCATATGCTTTGCTCTACGTATTTCTTCCATTTGACTATTCCTGAGTTTCATCCTTTATAATAAAGTAGCAATAGAAAGGAAAGTGCCTCCCCCCCGCCCAAGTCCTGTGAGTTGTTCTAGCAAGTTACTGAGCCTAAGGAGGGAATTATGAGCACCCCCCAGTTTAAAGTGGGGACCCAGGACTTTCACTTGGTATTTGAAGCAGTGCCAGTCTTAATGGATCAACTGAGAACTTTCATATAACTTATGAATTACAGTATCTGACACAATGAACTGGTATTAGAATTGAAGTAACTTGCAGGACATCAAGTTGGTGTTCAGACAGTTGGCCTATTGCTTGGTGTAGAAAACTCACATTTGGTATCATGAGAATTACGGGTAAAAATGGTTTATAGAGATTCAGAGAGGTTAACTTGTTCAGTGTCTCTACACCATTAGAGTGGAAACTGGCGATTGAACCAAATTCTCCAGATTTTAATTCTATGACATCAGGTTGTCTGCTTTATTTTTTCAAATTATGGGATGTTTTTTACTAATCCTGGAGGTAATGAAATTATATATATTTCATGATAAATCCATTGCAGCACTTGAAAACTAACATTTTAATAATCTTTACTAGAGAAAAACAAAGTCTAGTTATACCACTAAATGCCAGTGAGTCTGTATGATTATGTCTGGAAGCAAATGTTCTGGTCCTAGGTTCACTATGGATTAAAATTGTTACTTCTCATAAAATGCATAGTCACTGTGGTTCATTGTGATTTACTCTTTCAAAATATCAATATAAGTAGCTCATTATCTGTGCTTTTCTTCTGAGATAATTGAAATCGTAACAAGTCACACTGTTCACTGCATTGAAACAACTGGGTAAAAAGCTGCAATATAGAAGTTATTGGATCATTCACATTCATTTAAACTAAATTAAATGTAATAATTTAATTTAAACTTAATTACATTAAAATTTAAACTCCACAACCACTATCAGAAAAAAAAAATCAGGGTAACTATTGCTACCACCACTACCACGACCATCACTGTCCATCACTGTCCCCACCAGCTTTGTTATTATCACCTTCTCTCCATCACCATGTTTTTCCTAGAACAGGAAGATGTGGTCCTTTTGTTTTCCTCATGTGAATATCATCTTGATGACTTTCCTTTTGCTACAAAAAGGCTGTACCACAGAGTTATCTATGCAAATTCAAACTTTAAATATTTAATATTTTAAATATGATTTTAACGTAATGCAGACTTTTAGTAAGTGAAAACACATACCTCAGTTGTGTTCACAGCAGAGGTAGTTTATAAACGTCTCTCTTTGATCAGTCAAATTCTTTTCATTGTTTATTTGGAATCGGTCAACCTTCAAAAATGTCTTTGAAGTTAGCTTCAATATATGCTCTTCTGACTCAATTCTCTCCCAAGAGCATTTACACTTGTTTCTATGAAAACATTTAGCTTTTGCTTTGGGATCTGTGTTGTATAAATACCAATGTCTTCTCTCACTGCCTGTCTTTCAAAGTTCTAGAGTAGTAAGCACACTGTATCCCTCATAAATTGAGGATCAGATTTTAAATTTCATGCTGTAATTGCTAATCTACAGTGACCTGTATTATAAAAACCATTCTTATAGTTTCCAAGTGTAAATAGTAGATATGACTATTAAAATTAACTTGCTTGGTCAAATTATAGAATTGAGCACATAGATTTTTTTTTTCTATATCACAATATAAAATTGTCTTTAAAAATTCTGGGGGAGTCGGGAGGTAGTGCAGCAGGTTAAGCGCATGTAGTGCAAAAGGGCAAGGACCAGGTGTAAGGATCCGGGTTCCAGCCCCCAGTTCCCCACCTGTAGGGGAGTCGCTTCACAGGCGGTGAAGCAGGTCTGCAGGTGTCTGTCTTTCTCTCCCCATCTCTGTCTTCCCGTCCTCTCTCCATTTCTCTCTGTCCTATCAAACAACGACAACATCAACAACAACAATAACTACAACAATAAAGCAGCAAGGGCAACAAAAGGGAATAAATAAATATTAAAAAATTCATCTAGGGGGCCTGCAGAATAGGTCACATGGCTAGTGGGCTGCTTTGCTGCCTGCTTGACCTAGGTTTGATCCCATTGTCAACTATACTGAAGGAAGCACTGGTGCTGTGGTTTCTTTCCCTCTATCTCACTCTTTCAATTTGAAAAAAGTTTAAAAAATCCATCTGGGAGGCCTTGCAGACGTCTTCACCTACTTGCCGCTAGCGTCCTACAGCCATGGTCAACCCCACGGTGTTCTTCGACATCGCCGTCGACGGCGAGCCCCTGGGCCGCGTCTCCCTCGAGCTGTTTGCAGACAAATTTCCGAAGACCGCAGAAAACTTTCGTGCTCTGAGCACTGGAGAGAAAGGGCTTGGTTATAAGGGTTCCTGCTTTCACAGAGTTATCCCTGGATTTATGTGCCAGGGTGGTGATTTGAGTCCCAGTACCACATGGCCTCTCTCTCTTTCCCTTTTTGTCTCTCTGTCTGAATGATGAAGTAGCCAGAACAGAACACATTCATGAGGCCCAACTCTGCAAAACAGATTTAAAAAAAAAACCTATTGGAATAAACCTGATTTTTGTTTTATGACTCTTAGCCTGACTTCAAAGACAATTTATGAAGTAAGACTAGAAGTAATTTGAGAAATGGCAGTTGTATTAAAATATAGCTATAGTCTTCTACAGTTAATATTTTGAAGGTCAACACTTATGCTCATATTAAAGTTCTAGTATATTTGTTTAAAATTAGATTAAAATTTGGTATTGATCCTTATTATCTAGTTATTTCCTTAAGTGTCAAAGAGCTTTGCAGATTTTAAACTAAAATTTTTCATAATAATTTAAAAAAACAGTAAGTTATTCACAGACTCTTTATATGGTTTCTCAGGTTCTCTGAAATTTCAATTCCCAGAGAAATACCAAATAATTTTTTGTCACTACATAGTGTCATGTATATGTTCATAAAACTCTATCCTACCACTTCTGTCAACATATGTAAGTGTATTAGTGATCACTCAGGCAGAAATATAGATCTCCTAACCATCTTCCAGGATTTTCCTTCCTCAGAGGGACTCATTGGTTGTTATTATATGAAAGAATAGAGTCTGATAAAGAAAGACATATGTGTTGGTCCTCTTGTGTTTTTTTTTTTCCTATGGTCTAGTCTGAGAAGTAGGTGGGCACCAAATGTGGCAATTTATAGCTCCCAAAATGGAAATAGAAATGTACTTCTACTCTGCACAGTTCCCCTGTGCTAGATATGTATTCTTTGCCAGTGCTCTATCTACTTCTTGAACATAAGACAGACAGTTCAGTGCAGGATACCAATAGTTAGTGTTTCTGAAATATAAGACTTGCTTGAATACTGTGGCAATTTTGTATCACCCCAGCAGCTGTGAATTCATGGCAATCTATTATAGACAAATGTCAGAAAGGATTTCCTGATGGGGTTCAGAACGTGACCCAACTATTTTTAGGACTCCAGTTGGTGTCCTTGCTAGGTCCACATGATCTAGAAGCTACCCCATGTTTTTCTATCAAGATCATTTATGAAACAATTATCATATGAAATTTTAGTTTTTGCCTCTATCACTGTCACTGCTTTAAAATAACCAAATTCTTAAAATTCTTTCCATCATCCTGATACAATCCATTTTCTCTTTAGGCTTAGGGATATTAGGAAATTTATGAGAAACTCAACTGTATTGAGTTGAAAGTCATGGACCTCTACTGAGTCTCACTTTGGATTCCCTACTTGGTAGATTTCACAGTGGTCTCTGCTGAACATCACTGTAAAGGACAACAGAGTGTGAGATTGTGGGATCAAAATAATTTGTATACTTTCCTGGGGTGCTTGTAAAGATTTAAATTCTCAGATCCCACAAGAATCTTTTGATCAGACTTTGCATGGATTAGATTCAATTGTCAGCATTTTTCATGGGCATGTGAGACAGAGACAGAGGAGAAAAGATTTCATAACACAGAAGTTTCTTCCAATGTATTGGGGATCAGGCTCCAGCCCAGGTGGTGTGCATGACAAAGCAATTACACTATCCAAGGGAGATGATGATGCATTTTATCCTATTGTATTTGTGAGAGTCTCTCTCTCTCTTTCTTTTTAAAACTCTTATTAGTGATTTAATATTGATTTACAAAATTACAATTTGACAGGGGTACAACTCTGCACCATTCCCAACACCAGAGTTCTAAATTCTCAGTCCCTCCATTGTAAGCTACAGTAGTTCTCTTAAGGTTGCAGGTATGGGTTAACTATTATTTCTACAACTATCTGTCTATATTTGCCCATTTCTCCCCTCTACCTTCTCTTATTTTCCAAGTCACACATGCATGTATTACTGCATCCAATGTCCCTCCCTTTTTCCTCTTTGTGAGAGTGTCTCTGTGTGTATGTGGGGGAGAGGTGGGGTGGGGTGAATGCTAGTAATTTATTTCTAGTGTCTTGTCTCCTGCTTTTATAAGATTTAAAAATAAATTTGGGGGAAGCTGGGTAGTAGCACAGTAGGTTAAGCACACACGGTGTGAAGCTCAAGGATGGGGCAAGGATCCCAGTTCAAGCCCCCGGCTCCCCACCTGTGGAGGAGTCGCTTCACAGGTGGTGAAGCAGGTCTGCAGGTGTCTTTCTCTCGCCCTCTCTGTCTTCCCCTCCTCTCTCCATTTCTCTCTGTCCTACCCAACAACAACATCAGTAACAACAACAATAATAACTATAACAACAATAAAAAACAAGGGCAACAAAAAGGGAAAACAAATAAAAAAGAATACAAAAAATAAATGTTGGGGTCCAGCAAAATAGTTTACTTAGTGCACTGCTTTGCGTCACCTGTGCTTAACCCACTGTGCTACTGCCTGACTCCCTGTGCACTGCTTTGATATATGCTGAACCCAAATTTTTAAAATTTATTTAAAAAAATTATATTACAGAATTACATATCCACAGGGGTTTGAATCCACACCATTCCCACCACCAGAGTTCTGAATCTTCACTCTCCCCACTGCAATCCACTACAGTTCCCCTAAGGTTGTAGACATGGGCCAACCATCTTCTCTATAACTATCTGTCCACATTTATACATAGTTGCTCCTTCTTTTTCTGATTCAATCCACTCTTCCCCTTTAAGCCACTCAACATCATAGCTACCTCCGTATGTCCCTCTCGTTTCCCTTCTTGCTCCTCTAGGTGCTGATGGAGCTGGAGTGCAGAGTCCTCTTATCTTCATCCTATCACTTCTCCCCCACTGCCCACTGGGAGCATGGATCAAGGTTATTTATGGGGAGCAGGAGGTAGGGGTTCTGGCTTCTATAGCTGCTTTCCTGCTGAGCATGGATGTTGACAGGTCGATCCATACCCCCAGCCTGTTTCTATCTTTCTCTACTGAACCAGAGCACTGGAGATGCAAGAGTCCAGGACACACTGGTGAAGTCCAGAGAAGTCGGGGTAGAGTCATCTGTAATTTGATGTCTGGAAGGTGGCATGACCTAAATTGAGACAAGATGGTTAATGAACAGACACCAAAAGGTAGGATTATAGCAGATGATATTTAGGGATTTTAGGGTAGAAGAAAATTAGGAGAACCATTTTAGGCATGTTCCTGGGGGCATACAACTATGGTAGTTTTGCCTGAGTTTGGTTGCTAGCCTGAAGCTGGATGAGAATATTGTCTGAGAGAATGGTGTCAGAGTAAAGAGCTAGAAAGTTGGATTAGGGCAGGGAGTAACTCCCATTTTTATATAAAAGAAATTCCATGGCTAAAATTAACTATTTACCTTTATCCACCTGCTCCAGGGCCCATATGTAAATATTTATTTATATTTAGCACCAGAGCCTGTGTAACCTGTAAGTCCCTACTGGTCTGAGCTTATAGCTCATGTTTACATCTAAGGAACATTACAGGCTGCACTCATTTCAGGATTTTTTTTTTTTTTTTGAAAAGCAGGGCAGGAAACGTCCAGCCGCCCTTGCAGACTGGGGCTATCCCTACCATCATCACTTTGTAAAGGTCCTGGGAGGGCCCATAGATGCTCTGAAACCAAAATTTAAAGAAAGATTCAGTGTGTGGTCTCTTTCACTATCTTCCATTACCTCTCTCCCTCTCTATCTCTATTTTTTTTCTTTCAAGTATATATGCACTAAAAAAAAAAAAAATGAAGGAGATGGGTGGTGGCACACCTGGTTGACAACACATGTTACAATGAATGTGCAAGGACCCAGGTTCAAGCCCCCAGCCCCTACTTGCAGGGGGAAAGCTTTGTGAGCGGTAAAGCAGTGCTGTGAATGTCTCTCTGTCTCTCTTCTTCTCTGTGTCTCCATTTTCTCTGACTTTCTGACTGTCTCTGTCCAATAAATAAATCAATAAATATAGTTAAAAATAATTTAAAAAATTGACAAGTCACCACAAAGGCAGTTATTGTTGTTGGTTTCCTATGTATTTTTAGAGTATCCTCAGAAAACACAAATATATAGACCATTAATGAATTTAATTATTTGATTTTGTTTCTCTGTTAAAATATTAGCATATAATATTAACCACCTTTGTTTTTACCTTGGAGATAATTAAAAAGAAGAACATACTTATATTAACTGCATCTAAATAGCGGCTCCATAAAATGGTTTTAAGGATCTAGGAGGGAGCTTAGCAGTTAGAGCACATGCCCCGTCTGTATGGGACCCTGTTTAATCACCAAAGTCACATAAAATAGAGTAGTTTTCTGCCTTTTATCACCACAATCCCCTGCCAAATAGGAAAAAATACTTCAACATGACTGCATGGTATTTTATTATCTGAAGGTATTACAATTATTTAAACCAATTCTCTACTAATAATAATCTACAATATTTCCAATTCGCTGCTATCCTTGTAAATTCCTATAGAGTCTTATTAAAGTATGTGCATTATATTCCTTCATTGTTAACCTGACAATTTTAATGTGGATATAAACTGAAATCAATATATTTATATTCCTTCAAACAGTCCATTCTATAAATAGTAACTGTAATAATTTTATCCTTACTTTTATACCATTGTTGTATTGTAGTTCTGTTTTTCTTACCTTTGAATGATAGACCTGTGGGTATAAAAATCTAGTTTTTTTAGGTACATTTCTCTCAGTTTATTTAAAATATTATTACACTGTCTTCTGCCTCCCATTGTTGTTGTTGAAAAGTCTCATCCTAGTGTAACTGTTACTTCTTTATAGATGATATTATTTTATTTCCTTTTTATTATACCATTTTATTGGGTGGGGGTTTAGTGGTTTCCATACAGTGGTTGACACATGGGTACAATTACCCATCTCTGAATGATGTGTGTCCTTAAAATAATTTAGGCATCCCCAAGGCCTCCTGAGGCCCCTCTTTTCCACTCCTTCCCCTGAATCCTTTGTTTTGGTATAGTATGCATCTCCCCTTGTAAGTTCTACTTCCTGCTTCCTTCTTCTGTCCCTGCTTCCCAAGTTCCACCTAAAATGAGGCCACTTGGTATTCATCCCTCTTTCATGACTCAGCATACCCAACACTGTCCCTTCAAATTGATCCAAGGTGGTACAAATTTGTGACTTTAGAACTTTCTGGTGTAATATCTATGTGTCTTTGATTTATTTTGATCTGATTTTGGTGCATGCTTTATTTCTGACTACTTTTAAGATACTTTTATTACTTTCTTTCTATAGTTTATGTTGTGTATCGTTATAGATAAAAATTTTCTTTGATTGTATTCGTCTTTTTTAATATAAGAATTGGAATTGTTTGAAAATAACACAGTATTTCTAAGCCACTTTCACCTTAATTGCTTCTTCATTTTCTTTACCTTGTCCCTTTGAGGAATTAAGTTTGATTTTGTTATGCTGAACTACACTCTATACTACAAGATTCTTAATGTCTTTTCAGTATTTTCTATTTCACTCTTCATATCTGCTACATTCAGTGTAATTTCTACTAAATTATTTTCAATTAAGTCGGTTGTAAACTGTGTTGACTTAACTTGAATATTGGATTTTGACGTGTTTTGTTTTAGAGTCTAATTTTGAAACTTGGTTGATTTTATAATTGCTCATTCATGACAGCTTTTGTTTATGTGTTTGTTGCACTATTGACTGTAAGACTCATGTTCCTTAGAACTTGTATTGCATTCTGATCATTTTTGTTGAAGGTAAATTCTTTCAGAGTGAATATGTATTCTCTCTACCTGTCATTAGCAAGGCTCTCCCAAGCAACATAAATTAAAAAATCTAGTCTAGATTTGAAGTGGTGTGAATTTGAGCTGGTAATGTCCATGAAAACTGAATTATAATGATAAATCCCCTTGAAAATTTTTTTTCTTTTCAACCCAACCCAAGGTTGAGAGAAACAAATACTTCTTAATAGTTCTTTCTGTAGGTTCTTAGATTTGTCTGATGTTATTAAATCACACTCATGGATTTTCCTTTCATATGGTTTTTCTTGGGTTGACTTGAAGGTTTGTCTCCTATCAAATAACACTTTGCATATTATACAAGCTAGGAGCTCCAAGTAATCAGGGTTTAATACATCTCTCTAATTTAGTGCTTAGTTACCGATAGGTATTTCTTCTTTTAATTAACTTTTACCCTTCATTAATCTTTTCCTTTGTTTGCTCATGGATATATTTAGTAAGAAATTAATAAAAATACCATTGAACTTTGTTGTTTTCAGTGGCTAAGAAAATTGGATTATCTATTCAATATTATGTCAAGAAAGAGCAGCCCATAAAATTCTCCAGAACTGAATTCAGTCTCTCTCTCTCTCTTTCTTTCTCTCTCTGCCGCCAAAGTTACCACTGGGGCTGGGTGCCTGTACTATGAATCCACCATTCCAGGTATCTCTCTTTTTTTTATCCCTCTCTATCTTTGCCCTTCCCTCTCAATTTCTTTTGTCCTACCTAATTAAAATATAGAGAAAAAAAATGGCGGGGGTGGGGTGGTGGTGGTGGCCACTGGAAGCATGAAATCCCAGCAATAACCCTGGTGGCCTTAAATAATAAATCATGGTAATAGGAGCAATACAGCATAGTTGCAACAAACTGTAGAAGTTGGTTCTTAAAAATTTTTCCCTTTAAAAATCTTTTATTTGTGAGTCAGCCGGTAGTGCAGCGGGTTAAGCGCACCTGGTACAAAGCACAAGGACTGGAGTAATGATCCCGGTTCGAGCCCCTGGCTCCCCACCTGCAAGGGAATCCCTTCACAGGCGGTGACCAAACAGGTCTGCAGGTGTCTTTCTCTCCACCTCTCTGTCTTCCCCTCCGCTCTCCATTTCTCTCTGTCCTATCTAACAATGACGACATCAATAACAACAACAATAACTACAACAGTAAAAAGACAAGGGCAACAAAAGGGAAAATAAGTAAATAAAATTAAAAAATCTTTTATTTATTTGTTATTGAATAGAGACAGAGAGAAACTGAGATGGAGAAGGGGAGGTAGAGAGGGAGACAAAGGGACACCTGCAGCCTTGCTTCACTACTCGTGAAGCTTTTCCCCTGCAGATGGGAACCAACGGCTTGAACCCAGGCCCTTGCACATGGTAATGTGTGAGCTTAACCAGGTACCCCAATTCCTGTCCCTGAAGCTGACATTTTTATGATGGAAAAGTTAGGACCTGCATTTCTGCTCAAGTAAGAAGATGTGTGAGTTCCTCATACTTCCATGCACTACTGACACTACTGTTTTTTTCTGTTACCTGAAGAAAAAATTTAAAATCAACTTTGAAGAAAATATCAAATTGAGTAACTAAATAGATTTGTGTTTGTAGAGTTCAAGGTACAGAAACCATCTAGTGAGCTTCCTCAGAGTGTATTTGCTTGCTTGGCAAACAGCACAAATACCAATAACATAGTTGATTAAACAATAGAAATTAAATTTCTCAGAATCCTGTGGGCTGAAATTCTCAAAGTAAGGACTAACAGGATTAGTTTCTGAGGAGAGGTCTCTTTCTGACTTTCAGGCTGCTACCAATTTGAGTACATGGAATGAAAGAAAATAGGAACCCAGATAATCTAATTAGATCAGAACCCCACCCTTATGATCTCACTTAACCTTGAATATTTCCTTGAAGACTGATCTGCAAATTTAGCCTCCATTGGAGATTAGGATTCTCTAACAGTATATTCACTATGTGACTTTGGGGTCTTACTTTCTGTTCACCACAGAACACTTCACTTATAAATTCATAATGCAAATGTGATGATGTTGGGGAAGTGTTAGAGGTCATAGCTTGAGGCAGTTACAGGCAGTTTTAAACCTTTTAGAGGGCTTCATTATGACTTTCGCTTGCTAATGAAACATCAGGCCTATTTTTCAAAATAGGATACACAAATTCACAGGGAACTGGACAATTTATACTGTGAAAGAATAAAATGTCAGTGCTCTAGTTAGAGTAATTTCATGTCATCCTCCTACAATTTATTTTGTAGTGTTTTTTTAAATATGTGAATGTGTTAGTGTTGTTTTACATGTATTTAATTTATGCATTTGTACATACACTAATAAGACATGTGTATCTATAAAGATCACTGATGGAAGTGTAGCCACAAAGACATGTAGGAAGCAAAGTTGTCTTTTTTTTTTTTTATATAATGTAGGAATCTGCTGAACATAGTTGAAATCTTAAAATGATGATACAAAAAAAAAATCACAAGGAAAAATTGTCATAGATATAGGGGATGTTGCTTAAGAAGTAAAAAGAAGAGACAGTGCCTCAAAGCAAAAGGAAAAAAGGGAAATGAGAATGAAGAAGTTATTATTTCCCAGTATGGTTTAGCTGTCTCTACTTTGCCCTCCTTACTCATAATAATCATCTCACTGGTCTAAATCCAACTAAGGACAAATGGTGCTCACATGAATGTTTATACTTGCAAGGTACAATGACTGCTTATAGAGGACTCTGAGTTGCTTTCTTCTGCACCCCATAATGACCCTGGGTCCATATGCCCAGAGGGATAAAGAATGGGAAAGCTATCAGGGGAGGGGATGGGATACAGAGTTCTGATGGTGGGAATTGTGTGGAGTTGTACCCCCTCTTATCCTATGGTTTTGTCAATGTTTCCCTTTTATAAATAAAAAAATAAAAAATAGTAAATAATTTTTTTACTATCTTTTTTTTTATTGGATAGAGACAGCCAGGAATCGAGAGGAAAGTGGTGACAGAGTGGGAGAGAGACAGAGAGACAGCCGCAACACTGCTTCATCACTTGGAGAGCTTTCCCTTTGCAGGTGGGGACCAGGGACTCCAAGCAGGCCCTTGTGCTTTGTAACATGTGAGCTCAACAAGATATGCCACCACCTGGCCCCATTGCTTTCAGACTCTATCCTGAACCATAGCTCTGTTTTCTTCAAAGTAAGAATAGTTCTTGGTTTGTTGCAAACCTTTCTTTGCTTACTTGATTAGAGAATTGAGAAGCTGATTTAACTTCACTTTTCTTAATACTCTTGAGACCTAGGAGAACCCATTACTTGTGTCTTTAAGACTGTGATTTAAAGCTTTGAGTATTAAATTCCCTTGTGAAAAGGGACTAAGCAGTGAGGAGATTCACTATCATGTGGTAATGGTGCAAAAAGGAGTCATTTTGGACTCACATAAAAGCTGGGAGCCTCAACTGTTTCCTACCTGACACCCCTACCTACAACAAGACCATGTGCAGTTTTTCTCTTTCTTTCTGTCTTTCTCTCTTTCTTTCTTTCTTTCTTTCTTTCTTTCTTTCTTTCTTTCTTTCTTTCTTTCTTTCTTTCTCTCTCTCTCTTTCTTTCTTTCCTTTTTTCTGATTTTTATTAGATAGGACATAGAGAAATTGAGAGAGGAGAGGGAGATAGAGAAGAAAAGAGACAGAGAGACACCTGCAGATCTGCTTCAGTGCTTGTGAAACTTTCCCACTGCAGGTGGGAAGTGGGGGCAGGCTGGAACCGGTGTCCTTGAGCTTAGTAATATGTGTGCTTAACCAGGTGTGCCACCACCACCTGGCTCCCCATGTGTAGAGTTTTATATGCAGAAATCAGAATGGCTGTTTCTAATCAGTTCTGAAAACATTTGAAGCTTTTCTCTGAGAAGCAAAAGTACAGGCATACAATGCATAAAGAAAAAAAGCTCCTAGGAACAGGCATCAAAATGAAGCAGGGATAAGTAAAGGGGAAGGATGATTTCTGTTGTTCCTGGTACCAGAGAGAGATACTGAATACTGGAGACTAAGATGATAATAGGGTGGACCTATCTCAGTTTATCCTTTTCTAGGAGTTCAATACACAGAAATGAGTGAAGCATCTTCCTTCCTGGGAGGATCCATATGTAGTACAAGGTTTAATAATTGGCTTAAAAATGAAAAGTGTATGAAAAATTGTATGTGCATTTGTATACATTTATGCGTTTTTCTTATGGAAGTACTTTGTAGACTGTAGAATTGTCTGTGTCCCAGAATATGTTAGGGATATTGGTTTAGAGGATCAATTTTATTAGTGTTTTTCCTTGGGGTTAGTGTTTTGTTTTTTGTTTTTTTCCTTCTCTTGGGCATCTTTTTACTCAAAAGACATGATGGTTTTGGAATGAGGAACATTAACAGCATAGAAAGCAAATAATAATAATAAATAGAAAATTGGCACAACTTTTCAGAAGTCGGGACCTCTATTTCTTACCAACTGCTGAATGGCCTGATAAAATATTTCCAGATAGGGATCCGGGCAGTGGCACATAGGTTAAGTGCACATAGTAGGAAGCACATGAACCTGCGCAAGACCCTGATTTGAGCCACTGGTTCCCCACCTGCAGAGGGGGACAGTTCACAAGCAGTGAAGCAAGTCTGCGGATGTCTTTCTGTCTCCCTCTCTATCTTCCCCTCCCCTCTCAACTTCTGTCTTTTCTATCAAATAAAATGGAAAAAAAAGGTTGCTAGGAGCAATGGATTGGTAGTAATGGCACCAAGCCTCAAAAATACTATATATCAAGATAGGTGGATCAGTGGCTTGATAGTGGTGGTAGAAGATGCTATTTTAAGTACCTATAAGCTTACCTTTTCTGTATTTCTTTCTTTTTATTAGGCTTCTCTTTTCTCAACTACTGATATTAACTTTTCATGTTGGGACAAATTTTTAAATGAAAAAATTAACTTTCAGCATAAATACTCTGAATAAGAAGAGAAGACTCTGTAATAATACTTAAAATTATAAAATATTTATTTTCCCTTTTGTTGCTCTAGTTGTTTTAGTTATTATTGTTGTTGTTATTGATGTTATCATGGTTAGATAGGACAGAGAGAAATGTAGAGAGGAGGGGAAGACAGAGAGGGCATGAGAAAGATAGACAGCTGAAGACCTTTAATGTTTGCATAAAGTAATGCCACTGATTTCTGTACATTGATTTTGTAGCCTGACACCTTGCTATATTGTCTAATAACTTCCAGTAGTTTTCTGCTGGATTCTTTAGGTTTTTCTATGTACACTATCTGTTCTTTCTGTCTGGAATGTTTTCTTCTATAATTTCCTCTAGAATATTTATTTCTCCTTCCTCTCTTCCTCTGGCAGGCCAATTATACGAATGTTACGTCTTTTAATATCATCCCATATGTCTCTGTTGTAGTTTTTAGTGTCTCTCAATCACTTTTTGAGCTCTTTAACTCTTTCTTTGTTTTCTCTAGCTCATCCTCTATCTGGATAATTCTGTTTTCTGCTTCTGTTAGCCTGATTTCCCTTCCCTAAGCTTCTTTCCTTCAGTTCACTTATAGTATTAACTTGTTCTGCTAGTTGACCTTTTAGCTTTCAGTTCTCTAATTACCTTGAGGTAGCTTGTGTTTTCCTTGAGGGTCTCATCTGTTGTTTCCCTAATTCTGATAGCCCGTTCCTCCATAGTTGTCTCATTTCTGTGACTATTAGGTTTATTATTGCTTACATACTTTTCTTATCTATGTTTACTTCTGACTGATTTGGAGTTTCTTCTGGGATCCTGTATTGATTCATTGTGGTAGCAGCTTTATTTACTCTTGATTTAACCATTTTTTTATTGATATGTTTTTTATTTTTCTGTTCTTTCATTCTTCAGTTGTTGTGTTTTGAGTACAAGCTATATACTGAATACCTTTATGACAAATGCAGTCACCCAACCTCAGAAATTATAACAATAGTAACTGAAGCAAAGATTGATGCAGTTCAACCAATACCAGTTTGCCAAACAACACCTCCATCCAAGAAAAAAATAGCAACCAAATCCAAAGGAAAAAGAAAGAGAAAAAAAAAAAAAAAGCAAGAATAGACAATTATGCAAATCTACTGTCCACTGTAAATTCTAAGGGTAGCAAGAGGATAAAAGGAAGTAGAGAAGAGGGACACATACATACAAAGAGTCCACTCTGAGCCAGATTTATTCCCCAAAATAGTTCACAAATGAGTATCAGTGAATTCAGAAAGCAAAAGAAGGATGAAGGAAGAAAAGATGACAAGAACAAGAAAAAAAAGATCAGTGAAAGGAAAGAATTATTTATTTATTTTTAATTAGGAGGAGGGAAAAAGGAGAGTGGAGGGAAGAGGTAGAGAGACACAAGTTCCTCTCACACTGGAAAGGACACCCAGTCACCTAGCAATGGAAAAAACAACAATGGTTAATTTTGGTCAACCTGAAGAAGGAGGGGGGAAAATGGAGACACATATATAAAAATAGTAATAATAAAATAGAATGGAGTAAAAAACCCTAACAGTCATTCTGCAGCTTGGACAACTCTGGATTGGCTGTAGACAGCCTGAACAAAGACAGCCAATTTTAAGAAGTATCCAAAAAAAAAAAAAAAAATCCTCCAGGTAGTATTTCCCATGCAGGGGTGAAGCTCTGATTGGTCAGATATTTTGTCACTCAAATAGAGCTCCAGCCACTTAAAAAAAAAAGAGAAAAAAAACCAAAAAGGAAAAAGGCTTAGAATGACACCCCTGGTGAGCCAGGAATATTGGTAAAGAAAATAGCTCAGCAGGGAGCCTGCTAGGAGTGGCTGTCCAGTCCCTGGGGGCTGGTTCTGGGGTGGAGGAGGGTGAATTCAGAAATAATCAAAATATATTCCTTTTTTTTTTCCCCCTGGACTCCATTTTCTAACCCAAGAGTGGTCTCACCCATAGGACCCCTTATTCACTTTCCTGCTGATGGCCCAGTACCCTACCCTACCCAGAGAATCCTTGGCCATAAGCTGCTGCTGTTGGAACTCACACCAGCTGCGGCTTTCAAGTCACCATCTTATCTCCACCCCCCAAGAGTGTCATGTCATAATACTTTTTTTAAAAAATTAATTTATTTATTAATGAGAAAGATAGGAGGAGAGAGAGAAAGAACCAGACATCACTCTGGTACATGTGCTGCCAGGGATTGAACTCAGGACTTCATGCTTGAGAGTCCAATGCTTTATCCACTGTACCACCTCCTGGACCACTGTCATAATACTTTTAAACATTTTTCTTTCTTTTTATTTGATAGCACAGAGGGAAACTGAGAGGGAAAAGGGAAACAGAGAGGTAGAGAGGAAGAGAAATACTTTCTGCATGGTTTCATCACTCATGAAGTATCCTCTCTGCAATTGGGGACTGGAGATTTAAACCCTGGTCCTTGCACATGGTAACATGTATGCTCAACCAGGCATGCCAATGCCCAGTTTCTAAACTTTTCTTTTCCTACACATATTCAAGATCATTTTGGTGGCTGAAAGTTCAGATTTTGGTGCCAGGCTGACTATGTTCAAACCCCAACTCCTCCATTTAACTTTAATTTCCTCATCTACAAAATAGAAGTTATAACAGAAACTGTCTCATTGGGCTTCTGTGTTCAGTGATTGAAGTATGAACAGTCTTCAGAACAGCATTCAATGTCAGATTCATCATGAATGCTACATTAGTATTTGCTTACATTCTTAGCAATACTTTCCTCACCATTGCCCTGTTACACCTTACTCCTTGTCCTCATATAGTAACTGTACTGAGGTCTGTGACTGACATAGGAAAGAGATGTGATAGGGAAGGTCAGAGGGAGAAAAAAGAGTTTCTTTGTGGCCCTTGAGTTGCAAAAGAACAGACTCTGAGGAAGTGAAAATAGGACAGACCTAATAGATTGATAGATGATCGGATGAATAGGAGGTAAGAGCTGCTTCCTTTATATGCATATTCACACCAGCTAGACAAGGATGTCATAAACTGGGAGGTGAGTAAACTAGACCAGAGAGTTATGAATGCATTGAGGCTGATCTGAGAAACGAGGCCATACACCTTGATTCCCAAGTCATGTGTGAAGGATACTAGAACCTAAAACCAAATAAATGAACCAAAACCTCTTCACATTGAGATTTATAGATTTGAGAAAATATTTGCATCTAATGTTCTGGGAAAGTTCCAGTGACCCTGTAAGTGTCTTTCTATAGGTGTGGTTTAAGTGAGTTCTACCCCCTACACAGGACCCCTACATGGTTTCTTGGCTCCAGGAGTGGCAGAAGGAATGGAAATGAAACATTCTTAGCAGCCATCTGGGGGGGGGGGGGGGATGAGGTTAGATGAGACAGGACTTCAGAATGAACAGATGTCATGAGGTGAAGAGTAGGTACTCATCAGGTTGCCATGGATCTTCCCTCCTCTCCTCCAGAGACCTTAAAGTAGATGCCACACTAGGGAGAAGGGTGAGGAGAGAAAACTGATTTTGTCGCCCAAGGGGAGGGGAATGGAACTTAAAATAGAAATTAAATTGCAAGTAAGAAAAATCAAGATATATCTTATCTATCATCTATCTAGCTCTATCTATCTATCTATCTATCTATCTATTTTTTGCACATTTAAATCTGCAGATTCTTTCCTGTTCTACCTATTCCTTCATGACTCAGATTTTACCCTCATTCAAGGAAGTGAAATATGGCTAGGCTTGAAAGATTTAGTTCACCACTGACAATATACTAGTCGTAGGGTGTGTCTCCACTGCTTCAAGCTCCAAGAAAGATGAGAAGAGGCTGAGAACTGGGAAGCAGCTGACAATATGAGATCCTAACATACCAGTGTCATGGGGAGGGGATAGAACACGAGTTGGGAAGTTTTTCATTGTGAAGGATGGGAACAGAAGCATTGCTCAGGCCATTGATCCTGTGCTCAATGCAAAAAATATGTTGCTACCCATTCCTGTAAGACTGGACTCTATTTCTCTTCTCTTACAAACAGGGTGCTTTAGATAAACATTAATCAAACTATACTGTATTAAAGATAGTGTATAAGATCTTGGGATCATTCCTGGGTAAACAAGCATGGTTTGTGCCATTTGAGTCTTCAGTTCTCGTCCCCCAAAAGATCCTTAGGAGTCAAGTGGACAGAGGTGGAATGTTAATCCAGTTTGAGGGCTCTGGAACAATTCTGAGAAAAGAAGACTACTAGGCTTGGTTTTAAAGGATAAACAGGTGTTCATTTCACCAGGCACAATGGGTAGGATGTAGTTTTTGTCAGAGGACACAGCCTAAGTAAAGGAGTACAAAGGACTGAGAATACAGAGAATAGAGTGATCAGTCTCTCCAGAACATTAGGTCAAGTCACCAGGTGAAGAGAGGCGGGGCTGGAGATGGAGGCTTGGGCCAAGTTATAGAGGACCTTGAATACTGTGATTAGGGGTTTAACTAATTGGCAAGATCTATTCTGGAGCTGATGGGGAGTTACTGAGAAGTTTCTAGTGACAGAGTGATATTGAGCTAATATAATGGTTATGCAAGAAAACTTTTATGCCTGAGGCTCTATAATCCCAGGTTCAATCCTCAGCACTGCCATAAACCAGAGCTGAGTATGTTCTTGTATCTATGTATTTCTCTCTTATTAAAAAGAAAGATGATAGTGGTATATCCAGGCTTATATTTTATAAAGATGTGTCTGGCATTACTAGAGGGATAGGTGGGAAGGAACTTTACCAGTGGCAGGAATACCAGTTAAAGAACTTGAGACTTAGGGGGAAATGTTTACCTTAAAGTAAAAGTACTCAATAGTCTACAGTGAATAGAGTTAGACTCAATAAGTGCAGCAAGTAGAAAGACCTAAAAAAAAACAAACCATAAAGTACTTAACCAAATATTTACTACTTAGGCCTGGATACCCTCCTCTACTATCCTCTACTTTACTTCCTTCAGTCACCTTAAGGCTAATCTTGTCAGATATTGAGTAAGGACTACAAAACCTGGATAAGGGCAAGAGACTGGCACACTTTAATGATGGCCTTTAAAGTCACTAGCAGGCCACCCTGTCATCCAGGGCCCTAGTGAGGGAATCCTTGGTTTCCCTTATAGATATGATGACCTTTAATAGATCCCTCTCTCCACCATCACTGGTCACTTCCATCAGGAATATCATAAGCCCTCTTGTCTCTACAGGACCTTTTCCTCATGTAGAGCAGCAATGATAGGGACTGCTCCAATCTCTGAGGGGGTTGGGTCAACTTACTCTGTCACTCTAGGAAGACTGGTCCTGAAATGAGTGTAGCCTAAAATGCTCCTAGCTGTGACCTGCCAGCTCAGACTGACAAGGATGCAGAGGTTACACAGGCTTCTGTGCTTAATATGAATGGATATGGCCTCTAGGTCAGACCAATAGGGTTTACAGTTCATGATATTTATATACTTTGCTCATACTTGGGAGCTACTCTCTTCCCTAATGCAGCTTTCTGGTCTATTCTCAACTCTGACACTATCTTCCCAGACAGTTTTTTTTTTTTTTTTTTTACTCCTACTGTATGTTAGCTATCAGGCTCAGAAAAAATTAGTAAAGTCATAGGACCCTTGGAATATAAATAAAATAGACTTCCTAAGTTCTCCCCACATGAAGACCCTTAGTTACATGTTCTCTATTCTTACTTGTAGGTTCTTGTTTATATCTTACTGCTTTTCAGCCACCAAGTTGCAGGTGCTACCATGATGCCATCCTGACCTCCTTAGGCATATGACCTCACTTCTTCTTCTAGCGTTTGCCGTTCTTCCGTAGCCAGTCAACAGCGTCAGGTTGAAAGCTGTCAGGAGCTGCTTGTTGCTGGCTTTGAAAGTGACTGGGATCCATGTGGATTCAGTCGGCTAGGAAGGATCGTCAGTTTCCCCAATGAATGGGTACTCATGGGATGCACCACGAGAAGGTCAATCCAATGCAACCCACTAATGTGTCCTGAACCTCACCTCCCAGAGCCCTGCCTCACTTAAAGGAAAAACAGAAACAGGCTGGGGATGTAGATCTGCCTGCCAATGTCCATGTTCAATGGAGAAGCAGTTATAGAAGCCAGACCTTCCACCTTCTGCACCCCATAAAGAATTTTGGTCCTTACTGCCAGAGGGATAAAGAGTTGGGAAACTTCCAATGGAGGGGATGAGATATGGAACTTTGGTGGACAGAATTGTGTGGAATTGTATCCCTGTTATCTTATGGTCTTGTTAGTCATTACTAAATTGCTAATAAAATTTTAAAAAAGAATGCCAGTTAATATTATCCTATAGTTTTCTCATTCACCAATCATTTCCAGTGGGTCTCCATTCTGGATCAGGCATTTCAGAGACACCATGATTTATTTGTCAAAAGAGAGTCAAAGGAGGTTTCAGACCAAACTCATAGTCTGAGATCAGACATATCTGAGCTGAGGTCTGCATGTAGACAGATTGCCAATGTTTGAAAAGAGCAACACTTTTTTAAAACCATAACTTTTATTTTATTATTATTAATCTAACATTGATTTATAAAGTTATAAGATTTCACACCCATGCAGAACACACCAATAGAGTCCCTGCATCCTTCCCCATTCCTCTGATAGTTCACTATAGTTTTCACAGAGTCCAAGAGACAGTTTGATTATTTTTCTTTCAGATTCATTTTCTTCAGTTATCCATATTGCACATATGAGTGAAACCCTCTAGTAGTTTTCCTTCATCTCTTTACTTAATTAATTTAGCACAAATACCTCCAGTCCCATCCATTTTGTGCCAAATGCTACAATATCATCTTTTAAGTGACTAAGTAGTGTTCTGTTGACCACAACTTCTTCATCCGGTCATTTGTCACCGGGTATTTAGGTTGACTCTGTATGTGGACAGTTGTGAATAGTGTAGTTATGAATGCAGGAGTGCATATAACCTTTCAAAGTAGTGTTTTATGTTTTAGCATCCTTTGGCTATATGCCTAGAAGTGGTATTTCTGGATTGTGAGGCATTTCCATTTCTATCTGTTTAAAGACTCTCCATACTGTTTTCCATAGAGGCTGCACCAGTTTGCATTCCCACCAGCAGTGTAACAGAATTCCTTTTTCTCTACATCTTCACCAACAACTAAAAAATCTTGTCTTCCAGACCTCTGGTCTATTTTATCTCTAGAAACCTTAAGATCTACATTCCCTTCTACCTCCTCACTTCTTGACCTTGCTGCTATGTGGAGTTTCCGGTTCCAGTCCTTCTAACCATACCTAGCCACACCTGGGGGTAGCAATGCCATTCCTGAAATGAGCAAGCAGACCAGCTGTCTAGCTGACTGGTCATTACACCAGCCAGTCAGAGCACAGGGATCGGGGGGCAAATGTCTCTACACCTTTTAGAGCTCCCAGCTTCAGCCCCAAAACAGGGTATGAGGCTTCAGCCTGCCTGTGGAAGATTGCAGATTCTTAGTCAGAATGGCATTTTCATAACTAACAATGTGTCTGTGGCTTCCGGGATTACAGTAACTTGATACTGCCTCGTGCTAAATCATTTGGCTGCATTTCTGAAATACTGTTCTCAGTTCCAACTGGCTTCAGTATGGCTCTCCCAATTCATTATTCATGCCTGTGTCTCAGATTTTCACGTCCTCACAACCATCAGTAGCCTAGTAATAATGACTGGGAAACGAAGGAGCTGGAAGAAGGGGGAGTGTGGATGAAGTAAGGGTAGGGTGGGAAATTACAAAGGAAAATCATGCCAAGGGTTGTGGGGGCACATAGTGGGGGATCAATTCTGTGGACAATGGCACTCAGGGAAGAATAGAAATAAAAAGGAAAGAAAAAAAAGCTCTGAGAGACAAGAAAACAGGGCTAAGAGAAGTGTGGCACTGCGTTGGAAAAGAAAATTATGTGACATGATTACAAGATCAAAATGCAGTGCTTGCTATTGATTGAATTAGTTTATCTCTGCAGCACAGTGCAAGGCTACAAAAGAGAAATTGTAGCTCGGTGAGAACAGGCAAATGAGCCTGCTGTGCAGAGTTCTGAGAAAGAGAAAGAGAAAGAAGAGAGAGAGAGAGAGAGAGAGAGAGAGAGCGAGCGAGCAAATTTTGATGCTGTCCTGCAGTTTTCTTTTTTTTCAACTTTAAAAAAATTATCTTTATTTATTTATTGGATAGAGGCAGATGTCAAGCGGGGAGGGGGTAATAGAGAGGAGGAGAGAAAGAGAGACACCTACAACACTGATTCACCACTCGTAAAGTTTTCCCCCTGTAGGTGGGGACTGGGAGCTCGAACCTGGGCCCTTGTGTATTGTAACATGTGTGCTCAACCAGGTGCACCACTACCTGGTTCCCTGTCATGCAGTTTTCTTAGGAAAAATGATGATTCTTTTAAAATAACACATCATTTCCCTCCATCTTTTAAATGCCTCACTCTTTAGCTTGAGCAACTCCGTTAATTACTTAGATTGCTTTAGCAGGTCATTAGAGCTACAGCACTAATGATTTATACATGAGATGTTCCATTATCTAGAAAAAAGTTGGAGAGGGTGGACAGCTGAATGGATGAAACTGCCCTTATGGGTATCTAATCTGACAGAAGCAAATTCAGAAAAGCTTGAACTGGAGAGAACTTGGGCACCCTTTAACCTGGGGGAGATTCTCTATTCTGACTGAGAACTTTAACAAACAAAACATACTCATGTCTAGTTCCCATAGTCAGAGGTTAAATGGAACTGAGTAGGAGGGTTAAGGTGTTTATTTTGGTATTAATATGCAGTCACAGAACACTTTCCCCCATGCCCTACTTCATCACAACCTTTCATTTTATGAATGAAATCACCAAGAGCAGTTTGGGAAGCTCTAATTTTCAGATAGATAAGAGTCTCCTTCTTCTAGCGTTTGCCAGAAGAGTCTCCTGACACCCCCAGGCAAAAGCTTGCTTTGCTAAGCTCAATGTCTCTTACTATGTGTGCTTTCAAAGTGTGACTTCTGATCCTTCCTATGACGAGGTGACTGTTTACTCTGCAATATACACACATGGAAGAATAGTACTCCAGAGACATTACTACTAGCCTGTGGAATATTTTTAATAGGCTGAAGAGAAATTAGACACAAATTACTCCTTTCTGCATGAGAACATGCACACACACACACACACACACACACACACACACACACACACACAATATTCCAACACACACACTTGTAAGCACACAGGAAGGTATGGCTTCACTTACATTTGATAACAAGTGCAAGTATTTCTGAATTAGAAATTAAAACTGTGGGGGCTGGGTGGTGGTGCACCTGGTTGAGCACATATGTTACAGTGCACAAGACCCAGGTTTGAGACCCTGATCCTCACTTGCAGAGGGAAAGTTTCACAAGTGGTGAAGCAGGGCTTCAGGTCTCTCTCTGTCTCTCTTCCTCTCTGTCTTCCAATTCCTCTTAATTTCTGGCTTTCTCTAGTCAATAAAAAATATGGATAATAATAAAAAATAAATTAAAACTGTGGAGTTAAAAAAAAGTGAACAAAGGGTACTCTATTGCTTATACTGCTTTCCAGAAACTTTTACTTTGATCTTGACTGAGGACAGTCCAAAAAAAGAAAGAAAAAGAAGAAAAATTCACTTTGGGATACACACACAATGACGAAACAAGGAAATAGGGATGGTAGATGTGAGCACAGACCTGGAAATAGGAAAAATCCAGTTCACTGGCATCTTGTGGAATTCCAAATGTGGAATTCACTGTCTGTCTCTTTTATAGTCAAGCTTCAGATGACTCCTTTCCCCTTAAGAACAAAATAACTTTGCAGCTTAATAGCTTAATGATACTCAGGACACATATTCTCTGTTAAATTGTAAACAGAAATTAATTTGACTTTATATAGGGTTGCATTCTATTTTGGGAGATCTTCTGGTCACATTTAACTACAAGAAAAGATAAGAAACTAAAAAGCATCACATGAACTCAGAATGTTCTTGAATTTTGTTTTTAATTCATTCCAAAGTCCATCTGAACAATGTGTAGAATAAGGGTTCTCACAATGACTTGGGAATAATCTCCCTAAATGCTTCCAGTTGCATGCTAAACTCTAGATCATAGGAGATAAAAGTAATATCTTATAAGGTACCTGGAAACTAGAAATATTCAGTTCTGGGAGAAACAGCTCCCCAAATGCTGCAGAGGTAGGCTTGATTTATACATCCCATGGAATTCATATTTATATGTACTCTGTTTAGGCCTCATTATACTTATAAATATTTTTTATATTTATTTGTTTATTTATTTTCCCTTTTGTTCCGCTTGTTTTTTATTGTTGTTGTAGCTATTATAGTTGTTATTGATGTCGTCATTGTTAGATAGGACAGAGAGAAATGGAGCGAGGAGGGGAAGACAGAGAGGGGGAAAGAAATGTAGACACCTGCAGACCTGCTTCACTGCCTGTGAAGTGACTCCCCTGCAGGTGGGGATCCAGGGACTTGAAGTGGCTTATAAATCTTTTGATGAGTAAAAAGCCAATAATTAGAGTAGCTATGTACATAAACCAGAAGAAAATAGAGTACACCATCCCTGGTCATTTTGCTCATATTATGGTGGCATTAGACAGTATAAAACAATGACAGGTAGCCAGGTAACTTTTGCGGTTAACTAAGAAAAGTTACAACAATTCATGTTAGAAGGAGCTCTAGAAAATAATGTTCAGTGGGTGCAATGTCAAGAATATTATGGCAATTTCAATAACCTGCCTGCAAGCTTTCCAAGTAGAAAGCCTTCCAAAATTTAGTGAAGAATGAGAGATTAAATTTTGTCCATGACTTCTTGGAGTCAGTACATAAGACCTACAGTGCACTAAGATACACAGTATCACCCAGGTATGGAACAGGTAATGTGTCATGGCATGTTATTATGTCTCATCAATGTGCATTTTATCTACAATTGCTGTAATTTAGAAGTTTGAGACTTTTTTTTTAATTCTGAAGATGGATCTTTTATGCATAGAGACTGGGAACTCTTCGTGTAAATTTTGGGCTTTGATGACCTGTTGTGTTTGGACTTTGATGACCTGTTTCCTGAGGAAAGTTTTGGTTCACTTCTGTATGTACTCTGAATCCATCATATTCAGATACAGTTCCTCGTTGGTCCTCTTAATTTTCCATAAATATTTCAAAAACCTGTGAATCCAAACCAGTCTTATCAAGTTTCTGCATTTGTAATTCCAGAAATGTAACTAGGCTGGTATTACTCACCTGACTGGAAATGGATCATCTGTCTGCCTTGAGCTTGAGCGTTTCAAGTAAAAGATGTCTAGTGAACCCTAGAAGGCTGGAAAGGCTTTTGGGAAAAGACACAAAAATGCAAAAACTTGATGAGGAATCAGGTGGAAACATGAACCCCATGGATGCTATTTAGATCTCATTTATGTATTTTCTAAACTGAAATGGAGAATATTTTTTTTTCAATTTTTAAATTTAAATTAATTTTTAAAAAATATTTATCTATTTTACCTTTTGTTGCCCTTGTTTTTTATTTTTGTTGTAGTTACTGATGTCATAGTTGTTAGATAGGACAGAGAGAAATGGAGAGAGGAGGGAAAGACAAAGTGATGAAGAAGGGCTGCAGGTGTCTCTCTTCCCTTCTCTGTTATCTCCTTTCCTCTCAATTTCTGGCTGTCTCTATACAAAAAATAAAGATAATATCAAAAATAAAAATAAAAATTATATATTTATAAAAATTTCAATAAAAGTGAATAATTGTAGCTTAAACACATTTGAAGAGAAGTAAAAAGTCAGAAAAAGTATATCAAATGGGAAATGATTAAAGATGCATGTTAAAACAATGATGTGATATCAATGACCTTGGGTCCATACTCCCAGAGGGATAGAGAATGGGAAAGCTATCAGGGGAGGAGATGGGATATAGAGATCTGGTGGTGGGGATTGTGTGGGGTTGTACCCCTCCTATCCTAGAGTTTTGTTAATGTTTCCTTTTTTAAATAAATAAAGAAAGAAAGAAAGAAAGAAAGAAAGGAAAGAAAAAAAGAACAATGATGTGATGAAGAACAAAAGAAGAAGCCTCAGAAAGGAGGATATGTGTTTCTTCACTTAAGACAATAGGCAAAAGAAAAATTACCTTGATGAGAAAATTTAATGTAGAAAAGTACATACTTACTTGGAGGTCTGTCAAATAATACTGAGTATAGGAAGGTAGAAGACTAAGTTATGTGCTATATGATGAGGTGGTGAAGGAACAGAAGTGTGGAAGAACTTAGAGCTGCTATAAGAAGTTGTTTATTATAATGACTTTAGAACTGCACTGAAGTTAGAAAGCATGAATTGGCAGTAGAGTTGGTTAATTGCTTACCAGCAGCCCGGATTAAAAAAATAGTAAGCCAATAAAGTACTATGCACAAGGACCTGGGTTCAAACTCTTCCTCCCCACAAGCAGCAGGAATGTTTCAGGAGCAGTGAAGCAGATCTGTTGGTGTCTTTCTTTCTTCCTCGTTATCTCCCCCTCAGATATCTTCGCCCACCCTGTTCAACGCTTGACGTCTCGTCACCCAATCTGGTCCCCTACGCCTACACTGAACTTCTCTGTTCCAGACTCTTGGAAACAGAGTTGGCAGTCAGCTGAGGTAAAGAACAAACACCTCATCACAGACTCCTGCAAGCGTCAACCCGGCTTTGACCTAGCACGTTATGATTGGGCCCTCCTCAATCGCTATCGAACAGGCCATGGCCGGTGCGCCGCTATGTTCCATCGCTGGGGAGCCAGAGACGACCCGAACTGCCCCTGCGGCTCCAGACAGACTATGACCCACATAGTCAACGACTGCCACCTCTCCAGATTCAAAGGAGGTCTTGAAACTTTACATCAGGCTCAACCTGATGCTGTTGACTGGCTATGGAAGAAGGGCAAACGCTAGAAGAAGAATCTCCCCCTCCTCTCTCAATTCTTATCAACTAAAATAGAAAAAAAAATGGCCACTGGGAACTGTGTATTTGTAATGCTGCCACCTAAGCCCCAGCGATAACACTGGAGGCAGAAGGAAAAAAAGGAAGGAAGGAAGGAAAGAAGGAAGGAAGGAAGGAAGGAAGGAAGGAAGGAAGGAAGGAAGGAGGGATGGATGGAAGGAAGGGCAAACCAAGTAGTGACACAACTAGTTGAGCAAATACAGAAATACATTATCTTGTGTAAAGACCTGAGTTCCAGTCCCTCTCCACCTGCAGGGAGGTTACTTCACAAGCAGTGAGGCAGGTCTACAGCTGGCTGCCTTTTTTCTCTCCCTATCAGCTCCTTCCATTTTTTTCTTTTTCTTATCAAGTAAAATAGAAAGAAGAAAATAAAAGTAAAACATAGCTACAGGAAGTGGTGGGTTTGTTGTGCTGACACCAAGCCCCAGCAATAATTCTAGTGGCAATTAAAAAAAGAAGAGGAAGAAATGGCAAAACCCAAATCTCCAGTCCAATGGAAAAGCAGGTGACAAGGAATCTAAGATGTTTGTGAGTTTTACCAAGTGAAGGAACACAACTGTCTCTTTTACTAGCTTGATGACAAAGACTTGTCTTACTGAGGTTGCCATGTAAGCACCATATTAGCACATAATATACATAAAATATTTATTTCATTAAATAAAAGGCATTCTTTAATTTTGATGATGTGCTCTTTCATCTACTTTTAATTCTGGAACACAGAATCAATTTCCTTCCTTCTTTACACTTGTTCTGGCAGTTTGATTAAAAAGATCAAGATATTTTTGGATATCATCCCAGTGGAAAGATGGGGTGATGATGGCAAATCTGAATTAGACATTCCAGATAAGTAGATGAATCCGTTTGCATTAGCATTGTAAGGGAGGAATAGGGAGTGTGTGTTCTGAACAAAAGTGCTGCTGGTTAGAAAGGAAGCTGTGCTTGAATCACACAGAAGACAAGGAACTATAAAGGCAAAATGGTGAGCAAGACGATCTAAGCATGATACAGAGTGGCCAGCCTTTTCGGTTTACCCAGGAGGGAAGATGGATAAGGACGTTCAGTGCCAAAATGGGAAATTTCCATGGAAGTTGGATATTCAGTCACCCTAATAAGTATGGGGAAACTTCAATAATAACTTTCTCTCCAAATAAAGTAGCATCAGAATTCTTGGAGGCCATGTGGAAGATGGCATTATAAGAAATCTTCTGATAAGAATCATTTGATTAATATCAGAGAGTTAAAAATTAACTCCACAAACTGTACATTTTACTAAATTGAGCTTATTGGTAGTTGCTAAGACTTCCAAGTAAGTAATCTAAAGACTTAAAGTGATACCATAATTTTTATGATGAAATTTTAGATATATCATTATTGACCTAATTTTAAACATAGCTATTTATTTATTTATTTATTTATTTATTTATTTATTTATAATTGGGTAGAGACAGAAAGAAATACCTGTAGCTCTGCTTCACCACTTGTGAAGCTTTCCCCCCCTGCAGGTGGGGACGGGACTGGGAGCTTAAACCTGAGTCTTTATGCATTGTAATGTGTGCACTTAACCAAGTGTGCCACCACCCAGCCTTCTAAGCATAGATTTTTTTTTTATTAGAACCTAAAAGTGTTATTTAAGGCCACTCATCTACTTTCTTGCAATACATTTTATTGAATACTGAGGCTAAGAAGTGTTATTCTATTCTTATGGACCCTCTCAACTGAGGAAACACTGTGATGAGGACCATACAGAGTCTTCAGTGTTAAGCACCAGGTGAGATGTTTGCCTATTTCAAAGGCCAAATGAAACATAAACCAGATCAAGCTACAGCCTGATTTGGTGCTGATCTGAACCAAAGCTTAGATAAATACATGAACATGACAAGAACACTATATATAAAACCTGACAGAGAGGAGACATAAATCTGAAAGAAACATAATTCCCTGTAACATGCAAATCTACATTAGAACCTGCAGGTTAGGAATGACTGGAAAGAAAGAAAAATCCCTGGATTTTTTTTAACATGAGTCAGTGAATTCAATAACAGAAAATTTGGTGATTTGAATAGGAATGTATAAGCTGCAGGGAACAGTGTAGGAAGAAATGGTGGGAAAAGCAAACAAAAATTCTGAGCTAGGAAGTGATGGTGGATCACAACATTTTGAGTTCATCATTGCTCTTATGCCCTGGTGCATCTGTACAAAAGGTATGAATGACTTACCAATTCATTCAAATTCTTGCTCTGAGTCAGTGGGTCTCAAGCTTGGCTGCACATTAAAATTACCTGGGAAACCCTGGAAGAAAAAAAGGCTGGTGCTATGGTCCAACTCAAGAGATACTGACTTAATTGCTCTGGGCTATATAGTTTTGCCACTGAGCACTTTCTGCACAGCCTTGACTGAGAGTCACTGCACTGAGCTCAGGAGAAATGCCTTAGGTTTATGGATGGCAGCTGTCTCTGTATAAGAATATACCTAGAATACTTGGTAAATACTTTCCTAGAGTCCATTCTCAGACTTTCAGAACTAGGAGCTCAACATGGGGGCTAGAGTTTCTGTATTTCTGCTGACCTGATAGTTCAAGAACTATCATATTTTAAAGACTTTTGCTGGGCTGGGTCTATCACTACTAAGTAAGATAATAAAGTCATACAACATGTTTTTGGGAATTTTCCAGAATTGAGACGCAAATTTCCCAGAACTGAGAGACAAGGGTTCTGTGGACCTTCATGTACATACTCTTGGAAGACAAAACTGGATGGCATGAATTTGCTCCACTCCTCCAGCCAGCCTGAGGTAGAGGTTGGGAATGGGCAGTCTTTCCTTCTCCACCCTTGAAGCATAAGGACTTTATTGTTGCTCTTGCTAATTTGGGGAAAGATACCTTATTGTCACAATGACCATCAGGTAACTCCAAGGAAGGTGGTGTCTCCTGGGCATTGGACAACCAACTACATGGCATCCGTCAGGCCTGCTACAATAGTGAATAGTCAGGGAAACCCTTCTCTGCTCTCCTCCATTCCAACTTGGAGCCCTCCCTCTGTGCTCAGGACCTCTGTGCTTTCTGTACATAATCCAACAAGCAGGACTCAAAGTGCATGTGCAATCTTGCCTTGATCATGTTCATTATGCTCAGAGAGCCATAGTGACTAAAAATAAGACTAATAAATTAAAGATACCATTTATGGAGTTCTTGCCCTGCCAGAAATTGTGGTGGTACTTCACAGATGCCATTTATTTTAGTCTTTGTGTCAACCTGGAAAGGTGAAAATTATTATACCAATATTATCAATGAAGAAACCGAAAATAGAAAGGGTGACTTGCCCAATGCCTTGGAGTTCTTAATGGAGAGAGATGAGCTAGGTGACTGCCCTAGGTACCAGAGTATGTGCTTTCCCTACTAGACCCCTTTGCCTCCAGGTCATGGATGGAATGGTGTAGTGGAAAGAGCATTCATTGGTCCACAGTCTGGGAGGGACTGAGCAGGGCAGCCTTGGCAGTTACTGTCCTCTCTGAACACCCTTCAGTTCTCAGATCCTCATTTATGATGTGGTCTGATTAGCTGACTAAAGACTTTTCCTACTTTTTTTTTTAATGTGAAAAAATTGACTTTATCCCCCCCAATCTTACATTCTGAAAGTCTCTTTGTGGGAATGGAGAGATAGTCCAGGTTTCAATCCGGGCACCACATAGGAGTACCATAACACTGGAGGGGGGAGGGGGGATTTCCAGTGCTGCGTTGTTTCTGCCTCTCTCTCACTCCCTCATGCCACCTCTCTTTCTCTCTACTTGAACGAAAAAAGTTCACCTGGTTGTAATATCATGCATGTGTGAGGCCTTTGCTCTACATGGTAAATAAAAGAAATAAAAATAAGTGCCCCTCTGTGACTAACACAGCTGTGTCTCCCCCCCGCACCACCTTTCCTGCCTGGTGATCATATCACATGCCCAGCAGACCTGTCTCCAGGATCAATGCTTTCTACAAGTCTAGAGTGAGCTATTGCCGCTCAAATAGTCAAGGTAGCTAGGGGGTTATGTCAACTCTCTGAGAGTCTCCTTGATGACAGTTTATAACCCAGTTATGAAATGTTCATTCTCTGGTGAAATGTGATCTTCTCATATATGGGATGGTGCTAGGTTAAAAGCTGCTCCTCAGGTGACAGGTGGTCAGCAATAAGATGATGCGCTCAGAGTTTGTCACTCATACTAGAGCAGCTACCCCAGAATGATTCCAGGTTGATGCCAGCATTTCCCAGAGAACTGGGCTCAATGCTCTGTGATGTTGCTTCTCCCAAGTCCAGTAAAGGTGTGTTCACTGAAGAAGGCTGTCCTTACAACTTGTGATATGGCAATCACTAATGTGTTGCATAGTACTACTAATAATACATCGAAAAATGTGCTACTTTTCTCTGAGATAACTACATATGACCTGAGATGAGAACCTTGGGTGGGAGTTGGCTCCCCTGTGCAAAAGGCCCTTTCCCTTATCTGCAGGAGGCAGGGTTGAGCTATGTCTCAGATTCTGAGGGCCATTCCAGCTCTCCTGATGCTTCATTTATGAGCAACTGATCACAGATCAGAGAGCATGCAGATACAAATAGGTGGAACACAAGGCTGAGAAGGGATGGGTGCCAACAAACCTGCTCTCTAAGTAATCAAATAGTATAAAGATTTCTTTTGGGGGTTTTGTTGTTGATTGGCTTACATATATTTTTAAACTGTGGTAAACAGACAGACAGAAACTTTACCATCTAAAGTGCACAATCAAGTAAGGTTAACTATATTCACCTTGTTGTGCAATCCTCACTGCAAAATTCTTTTTAACTATAGAGATAGGTTAACAGTGTTCACAGAGCACTAAAAATAGCACCTCAGAAAGCAATAGTAGCTTGAGTTTATAAACCTCCTTTGTAGGAATTTAAGATATTCCACAAACATTATCTTGTCTGTCTTCACAGTGACCTTATATAGAAGCAGAGCAAACAGGACAGTGGGCAGACCAGCCAGAAGGAAAAGGAGGGGGAAGTGCCCATTTTTACAATGACCCAGAGAGACTCAAAGACTCATTAGAAGTCTCATAGTTTCCAAGTAGCTGAAAAATCTTACAGCTCGAGCTTGATTTTCAGTGTTCTCAGACTATGAAGCAGAGAGGAAAATAGTTACTGAACAATGTGGGCTTGCCTTGCCTTGTCAGAGATATTTCTTCCTGGACACATTGTTGAAATGGGTGTGTCTGTCTGGGAGTGAGGACTGAGGAAGGCAGTTATGTTTGGCAAGGGCTCCATGGGGTTCATATCCTCAGGCTCCCCTGGTTTCTGGGTAACTGCTAATAGGGGACCTTAGGGTGACTTGCTCAAGGATCTGGGTTCAAGCTCCTGGCTAGTCACATGTAGCAGAAAGCTTCACAAGCAGTAAAGCAGGTCTGCAAGTCTCTTTCTATCATAAATCTATCTATCTATCATCTATCATCTATCTATCTACCTATCATCTTCCCTTTCCTCTCAATTTCTCTCTGTCCTATGCAATAAAATGGAAAAAAAAAATGTTTTCCAGGAGCAGTGGATTTTTAGTGCCAGCACCAAGCCCCAGCAATAACCCTGGAGGCAAGAAAAAAAAAATCTCCTTTTTGAAGGGTACAATTGTATTTATATGAAGTTGTGTTTCAATGAGACCCTGGCTTTTGTTGACTGAAAAATTTCCAGGAACAAGAACACTGCAGTTCTCCTAGTGTGAAATCTAAATCCCTAAAGTCCAGGAACTATCATTTATAAATTGTGATGAAAAGACAGAAATGGATCTGAGAAACATCCTAACAATTATAACCAAGCAATCAGGCTGCATCACTTGGCTAGAAACATACTTTTCAAAGAATGTAGACAGAAAGTGAATGCATCTTAGTGAACAGAGGGTACAATTAATTGCTCTAGTGATCTCTATTCAAAGTTACATATTTAATTAGCTTCTTATTGAGAGCAAATTGAAATACATAGTAGATATTTGTTTTATTGTTATGTATAATGTGTCTTGGCAACATCTTGGCTGACCAACTGGAGACCAAGAGTAATTGGCTCCAGACAACCTTCTTCCCTTTGCTCTACTTATTAAGAACTTGATTTGCACCAGGTATTGTGCTAGGTGAATTTTCAGTTTAGAATGAAGTTTGGTCTTGGATGTGTTTACAGACTAATGGGGAGAATGATCGTTATGCTGCTGCAACAAAGTGTTATGGTGATATGAAAGAAGTGTCTGCAGACAGTAGAGTGAAGAGATTGATTAGCTTGTTTGCACAATATAAAGAACCATGAAAGGATTTTTTTTTTGTTCTTAGAACTTTTTAAAAAAATTTTTTATTTATAAAAAGGAAACATTGATTAAACCATAGAATAAGAGGGGTATGAATCCTCCACACAATTTCCACCACCAGAACTCTGTATGCTATCCCCTCCCCTGATAGTTTTGCTATTCTTTAACCCTTTGGGAGTATGGACCCAAGGTCATTGTGGGATGCAGAAGGTGGAAGGTCTGGCTTATGTAGTTGCTTCCCCGCTGAGCATGGGAGTTCACAGGTCAACCCATACTTCCAGCCTGTCTCTCTCTTTCCCTAGTGGGGAAGGGCTCTGGGAAAGTGGAGTTCCAGGACACATTGGTGGGGTCGTCTGTCCAGGGAAGTCTGGTAGGCATCAGGCTAGCATCTGGAATCTGGTGGTTGAAAAGAGAGTTAACATACAAAGTCAAAGGCAAACAAATTGTTGACCAATCATGTACCTAAAGGCTATAATAATGCAGATGAAGAGTTGGGCGGTCCTCCATTTTGTAGATAGGTAGTAGGCATATTTTTGTTATATTCCAAAGGGCCTGTGGCTATACTAGGTTTTTTTTTTTTTTTTTTGAAGAGAAGACTGACAAGCTGAATTATTTGCAAAAATTAATAGAAATTTTCCATCAAGGTAGAGTTTGGGAAAATAGGTTAGAAACACTCAGGTGAAAAGAGAAAAATTTAAGTGAAGGATCAGACTCTCCATAGTCCCTTTATCTGAATGACTACCAAAAGGAAAGGGGTCAGTAGCAATGCTTCCTATTTGAAGAGTCATTTATGACTTGCCTACAGACCCATAGAAGGGAGGAAGAAAGTGAATTTGAATAATAATAAGAACATTGATGAAATTTAAAAGTTAGATAAGTTGAATGAGAAAGAGGAAAGAAAAAAATAGAGGACATGGTATGGGAAAAATTGTGTATTAACAACAGAGTGGTCAGGGTAGAGTCAGATGATCAACAGACAGGTCTTTCTAGTAAAAAGCTAGAGATAGCAAGACCTTCATCAGACAGAAAACCTAAAAAGAACTAGATAAGATGCTGATATATAGCTGTACAGATTACTAAGACTAGAGGCTTTAATTTTATTTTATCAGATGTAAAATGGTCTCAATGCATTACAGAGCTACTGCCCTCCAAGAGAGGGAGATTCTGGGTAGCTACAAGGAACAGAAAAGTCCATGCTCTGCTCTGTGCTAGTAGTCTTCCTTACCTCCATCTCAAGGCTGGAAAAGATCTGGTTTTCTCTAGGAGTAACAGTGAAAGCCAAGTGTCCTAGATGAGGGCAGACAAAATAATTCAGTTTGCTGCTTTGCCATGTGCATGATTCAAACCTGGCATTTACCACATTGGAGGAAGCTTCAGTAATGTGGTCTCTTTTACTCCTTCTCTCTCTCTCTCTCTCTGCCTCTTTCTTTCTGCCTCTATCTGAAAAAGTCATCCTGGAGTGGAGAAGTTTTGGCAATGAAAAGAGTCTAAGATATTAGAAAGCCTACTGCAATCTAACTATCCTTGGAGATAGCTGTCTGTTTTGAGCTCCCATATCAGGTCTACCCCAGAAAAATTTCTCCTAGAATATAAGACCATACAATTTGGGGTGTGGAAAAACAGGAAAAGCTATCACTTTATTTATTTTCAGGTTGTTTTGATCATTTATCTCAGACAATGAGAAGTATTTGAGCACTTGTTGTGGGTTTGTGTAAACTTATTCATTTTAAATGCCACACTTATACTTCCAAAAAAGCATATTTATGTTAAAATATACAGAAATATATATTTAAATAGTGATATATATACATATATATATATATATATTACGTTTTCTTTCTATGCCTTACTTAACTGTCTTTGTTTACATCTCTCTCTGAAGCATACAAAGCCTATTTTGGAGGCAATATGTCAAATTCAACCAGTTGTATTCATCTTCTCTTTACTTTCTTTCAAATATAAATTAGTCCCACCTTTTGTACCCATAAAGATCTTTGGTCCATCCTCCCAGAGAGATAAAGAATAAGGAAACTTTCAATGGAGGGGAGGGGATATGGAATGCTGTTGATGAATCGTACCCCTCTTATACCACAATCTTGTCAATCATTATTAAATCACTAATAAAAACTAAAAAAGTAAATTGAATTGTGTGTGTGCACACATGCGCACACATGCATATGTAGCTGGAGCCTCACATGTGTGAGCTCACTCCTCCCACTGCCTTTTCAGAGAGAGAGAAGCAGCAAGAGAGAGAGAGAGAGATAGTGAGAGAGAGATAAATATATAGATATATAGATATATAGATATATAGATATATAGATAGATAGATAGAGAGAGAGAGAGAACTATAGTACCAGTGCCATACCACTTCCTATGTGGTGCTAGGGGTTGAGCCTGTGTTCCACACATATCAATGTATATACCCTACTCAATGAGCTATCTTTCTGGCCCAGAATCCTTTTTTGAGCACATAGAATGACATTTATTCCAGTTTAGGGAAGTTCTGGGAGTTGGCTACTTACTCTGTCTCAGATGGACTAGAATGGAGACTTTATTATGGAGCTCTGAATTTGGGACAGAGCAAAACACTTCTCTGAATATTGCACTTTTCCTTCTCTCTGGGTCTAACCACAGTCTGGGTGCCAGAGCTCTGAAGACAGCAGGAAGGCCTTTAACTGCCACTGTAAATATTATCATTACCTCTGGTATGCAGAAAAGCAAGAGGAACAGCATTTGCTGTTTCCAGGTGGTAGACTGATAGAAATGAAAGCAGAACTGCAGAAGCTGAAGGGATGTCTGGGAAAAAAAAAAAAGAGATCAATAAAACCCCACGAGTGTGCAATATTTACTATAAACAGGGTGCTTGGGTTAGGGTATACTGTCAAAATAGATCAGTTTTTTCTCAGCGACTGTGTGAGCAGGTGTTCTAGAAGACAGGCTGAAGATGGCATCCATGGTGATCAGACCATCAGACTGGGATTACAGTGAATGTTAGCAGCCAGTTTCACAGTGCATAGCTCTGTCCTGCCCACCCCTAACCTCTAAAAACAACAACAACAACAACAACAACAAAAAAACCCTACACATTCCAAGATCCTGTATAACCACTTTCAGACCATGGACTATTTCTTCCATTTTTTAACGTACTCCCCCCCCCCCTCACCCCTGGCCCAAATCACACAGAAGTTGGAGGTGGGACTGGCTTGGGGTCAAAATTCCTTAACTGATGAAGTGCACAGAAAGACTTGGGTAAGATAAATACTCAGGTGTTTCATGTTCTAAAACATCTCAAAATGCTCAGAGCACTGGAAGTGCTTCTCTGTGCAGCTTTTTGAGAGATTTTTTCAGTAACAGTTAAGCTGGTAGTGGATGAAGTAACTTTCTGGTAATTCAGAATGAACATTCTCCACCTCCCATCTTCCTTGTCTTCATCTTGCTTCTGAGTGACAGTCTAGTCTGGATCCAGAGTCCATATGTTAAATGACTGTACCTATTTGATTTTGTTTAATGCCCTGGATTTAATCTATTAATTACAATTCCATGAATATGGGCAGAGGGGCCAAGCAGCACCACCTGAAGAAGCGATTGGAAAATAAGGCGTTACAGGAGGTGAAGCAGGTCTGCAGGTGTCTATCTTTCTCTTCCCGTCTCTGTCTTCTCTCTCCATTTCTCTCTGTCCTATCTAACAGTGACGACATCAGTAACAACAACAATAATAACTACAACAACAATAAAAAATAATGGCAGGGGAAATATAAAACAATAATAAAAAATAATAAAGGGAAAATAAATGTGTGAGGAGTGGATAGATTTAATATCTCATGTTCCCCAACTGCTTAGACTATAGCCCTAAGCACAAATACTAGCTCTTGCTAATATTTATCTTAGATTTGCAAAATGATCATACTCTAATAAGGGGATTAATTATTTATGGATCTCTAAAAATGTATCAGAAAATAAAGCTTTGAAAACATCTAAATCAAATACAGCTTTAGGCCAGATAGGTCAAGACCTTTTGACCTTATATGTATTTAAAATACAAGGAGACTCAGATACCACTAGAAACGTTCAGATCATAGTTAAGTATAATAACACAGATACTTAGCCTCCCAACTAACCTAGCTGTAATAATTAATGATTGATACTTTAACTTTCTCTAACACTATAAGAAACCCCTTATATCCTCTTTAAGACCTGCATTTTTCCTAGTCCTGGTACCTCGAGGATATGCCCATACTTCTTGAAATTCCTTTTCTGTGATTCCTTACGACCATACTAACCCTGTTAACTTTAACCAAATCACTACTGGTGTTGCCACCCTGCATTTTGCCACTATTGAGATCCTACTGTGTGTGGACTCTAACCTGAGATACCAGCCTGAGAAGTCAACCTCACAATTCTTCAAATCTGGTGCTCCACTCTGACACCATTCTCTCAGACAATATTCTCATCCAACCTCAGGTTAGCTACCAAACTCAAGCAAAACTGTTATAGTTGTATGCCCCCAGGAACATGCCTAAAATGTTTTCCCTAGTTTTCTTCTACCCTAAAATCCCTAATCTCATCTGCTGTGATCCTACCTTCTGGTTCCTGTTCATTAACCATCTTGTCTCAACTTAGGTCATACCACCTTCCAGATACCAGGCTGCAGATGCTAACTTGACTACACCCCAACTTCTCTGGGCAGATGATCTCACCAGTGTGTCCTGAACCTTTGCATCTCCAGTCCTCTGGTCCACTAGGGAAAGATAGAAACAGGCTGGGGGTATGGATTGACCTGTCAATGCCCATGCTCAGCAGAGAAGCAGCTACAGAAGCCAGAACTACCTTCTGCTCCCCATAAACAACATTGATCCATACATACTCCCAGTGGGGAGAGAAGTGATAGGATCAAGATAAGGGAACTCTGTATTCCAGCTCCGTCAGCACTCAAAGAGAGAGAGAAGGAAAAGGAGAGGGACATATGGAGGTAGCTTTGATGTCATGAGTGGTTTAGAGGGAGAGGACTGAATCAGGAAAAGAAGGGGTAACTTTGCATAAATGTGGATAGATAGTTGTAGAGAAGATGGTTGGCCCATGTCTACAACTTTATGGGAACTGCGGTGGATTGCAGTAGAGAGAATGAAGATTCAGAACTCTGGTGGTGGGAATGGTGTGGATTCAAACCCCTGTCAACATATAATTTTGTGATTTAATAATATAAAAAAAGAAAAAAGGAAAGAAAAGAAAAAAGAAAAGAAATAAACAAAAAAGAAAATAAAGTGTTAGAGAAGTCTGTACTGAGGTTTCTTTCTATTGGACAATTGCAGAGCATGGCAGGGTTCTGCATTATATTGTCAGTTTAGACACTTCCTGTAGACTCTGGGGCATAATGGATATTTCTAGTGTGTATTACCTTCTTGTTTCACTGGTGTGGCTCTGAAGTGCATTTGTATAAGCATGTATATTCCCATGCAAGAGGTTGCTTGCTTTTTGTGATATGACTCTTCTTTTCCCTTCCTTTCTTCCTTCTTCTCTCCTTCTCCTCCTCCTTCTTCTCCTTCTCCTCCTCCTCCCCTTCTCTCCCTCCCCCCTCCTCCTCCTTCTTCTTTCTCTCTCTCTCTCTCTCTCTCTCTCTCTCTCTCTCCCTCAGAGCATTTATCAACTCTAGTTTATGGAGGTGCTGAGAACTGAACTTGGGAATTTCAGTGCCTCAGGCATGAAAGCCTGTTACAGAACTGCCACTCTCTCCCAGTTCTATGATGTGACTTTTAATTTGATTTTTTACTGTGAGGTAATAAATGAATTATATTCCTTTTGAGATGAGTGTCCTTTGTTGTTTGGGGTTTACAAGAAAGATAGTATTCAGGGTCTAGGAGGAGAGTCTAAAACTCAAAGGAAAAACAATCTGGGTTTTAGTTGGTGGGGAGGTTGGGTTCTGATGGTTATGATTTTGCTTGCTTGGAAAGCTTTTCATAATTCTCCAATTCCAGAAATAACCTCATGTCCCAGCCATGGAGTTAAATGTATACCCAGGTCTGAAAAATCATTATAGCTATCCCATTCTCCTTACAAGGATTGACCCAAACATTGCATCCATAGCATAAACAAAGCTTTGCTGAAGACTGATAAGTGAATAAGAAATAAGTATCCACAACTGCTAAGTGGAGAATGTGAATAGAACCTTGCTCATGGTTGTAGATACCATGTTACATGTTAGATACCCATTTTATGATGTCAGTTGTCTTTCTTTTTCAAATGGAGAATCAGAATGATGGATGGATACAGTATAGGGATGTATGATAGAAGAGAGAGTCCTAGTAGCGGAAACCACTGTGTGTTCTTCTTGAGGTCCAGGTGGAATCCATGAACAAGAATATTTCTTTGCATCAATGAAGTGGAACCAAATCCTCATGTCATCATCTCTGTTGTGACAACCTAAAATCCAAAACACCAGACTGTCTCTTCTGAAAAATTACAGGGGTCTTCTGCTATGTTCTCCCTGACTCTGTTTTGCTACTACAGTTAATTCTTAGCTCAGCAAAGAGGTCACTTGGTTATTTGCTTGCCCAGAGAATTTTGAAACTTTGGTTATATTCTGCCACTCCTCTGCTCAGTCTTCAGAGGAGTTTCAATTCACTCAGTGTCAAGACCAAGTCTTTTTTTAATTTTAAAAAATATTTATTTATTTATTACCTTTTGTTGCCCTTGTTGTCTTATTGTTGTAGTTATTATTGTTGCTGTTGATATTGTTGTTGTTGGATAGGACAGAGAGAAATGGAGAGAGGAGGGGAAGACAGAGAGGGGGAGAGAAAGATAGATACCTGGAGACCTGCTTCACCACTTGTACTCCCCTGCAGGTAGGGAGCTGGGGGCTTGAACCAGGATCCTTATGCTGGTCCTTGAGCTTTGTGCCACAGCGACACCACACGACTCCCCAAGACCAAATCTTACGGCAGTTTACCCACCAGTATGATGTCCCCTTCTCAGAACTCACAGATATTCTCATTGCTCCAGAATGAGCCTCATCCTATAGCATGGCTGTTGCTATTTTAGCACACTATCTTCTCTTATCTCTTAATTTTTTTTTTTTGTCTATTCCAGTTGACATTTTCAGATAGAAAAACAGAGAGAAAAAGTCATTATTAGAAATTTGACCCCACTGTTAAAATTCAAGCAGATTAACAATTTGAAGTCTTAAGTGCTTTGATTGAAGGAATATATACTCAGAACTATGGTCTAGGCATCAAAACATTTGAGACATTCAATCCATCTCCCCCTCTCATATTTATTAAATAGTGATTTGTGAGACTATAAGTTAATAAGAGTGTATATTAACACCATTCTCACCATAAAAGGTCTGTGTAACCACCCCCACCCAACCCCCCCCCCCCGTGAAGCTGAACATCTACCCTCACCCTGCACCCAGAGATTTTTTACTTTGGTGCTATACTCCAAACTCAGTCAGATTCTGCTTTGAGTTTCCATTTCTGTTCTTCTTTCTCAACTTCTGTTTATGACCCAAGATGGTGTTGGTGCTCACGTGGGTGGCATCTCAACAGAGGTAAGCCACTGGCCTTTCCGTCACTGGTTCTAGTGACCACGTGAAGCAGAAAGAAGCACCAGGAGAAATTCAGGTATGGACTTCCACTTTATTTGGGGTAAGCACAGGTTTTTATAGCAAGTAGAACAAAGGACATTTTTCAAATATGTCAGTAATCACAGGGTTCTAAAGGTCAGATACCCTTATGGTGGGGAGGGGTAGGAATAACAAGAATTGATGAGATACAGAAAGGTCAGAGCAATTAGTTTCCATGATGCAAGACGTGTTAATTATCTAAAGGTATTAAGAAAAACTTAGTGGTTAAACCAACAGAGTGAGATGAAGCAGAAAAGGTCAGAGCTTGATGTAAATCATAGATATCAAAGGACAAGGAAATAAGGTGTGGGGGGTCTCACTGCCAGGGTACTGGCAAGGCTTGTGATGGAATATGCTTATGTGTGTGATCAAAAGGTGGTGAACTTATAGTGAACGTAGTAAACTCTAAGTGAACTTACAAGCAGGCAGCCATTTGGTCTGCAGAATTAACTGTGAGAGGTTGCAGGCCTTTGTGAAGCTTTGAGAGACTAACAAGAGGAAACTTCTTCTTCTAGCGTTTGCCAAGAGGAAACTGAGTCATGGAAGCTCCATCCCTAGAAGGGAGAGACTGACAAGTGGGGTGTCTTTCCAGACCTCCATTGCAAGGAATGCTTTCACATAATCCCACAAGATGGGTCAGAGAAGATGGGTTCATTGCTCTTAATAGCTGCGTAATATTCCATTGTGTATATATACCACAACTTTCTCAGTCATTCATTTGCGCTTGGGCACCTGGGTTGCTTCCAGGTTTTAGCTATTACAAATCATGCTGCTATGACCATAGGTGTACACTTATCTTTTTGGTTGGATGTTATGGAATCCTTAGAATATATCCCTAGGAGAGGAATTATTGGGTCATATGGGAGGTCCTTTTCTAGCCTTGTGAGGGTTCTCCAGACTACTCTCCAAAGAGGTTGGACCAATTTACATTCCCGCCAGCAGTGCAAGAGGGTTCCTTTGTCTCCACAACCTCTCCAGCATTTGTTGCTGCTATAATTTTTAGTGTGTGACATTCTCATAGGGGTGAAGCAGTATCTTGTTGTTGTAGCCTAGACTGTTCCCAACCATGACAACAGAATACAAGCTCAGTCCTACAGGGACGTAGAGGTTACACAGGCTCCTGCAGTGAATATGGGTCCCAAATCAAATGAATGGGGTTTACATTTAACAATATTTATATACTCTTTCCATACTTGGGAGCCACTGTTTTCCCTGATCCAGCTTTCTAGTCCTTTTTCCAACTCTGACACCATCTGCCCAGACAATACCTTGAGTCCACCTGCATGCTAGCTATTAGGCCCAGGCAAAAACTTGGAATATACCCAAAATAGATCTACTAGCTTTCTCCAAAATGGAGACATCAAATCTCATCTGCTATATTCTTTCCTTTAGATTCCTGATTATTTAACAATTTGTTCTGCCTTATGTATTAATGCTTTTTCAGCCACCAAGTTCCTGATGCTACCGTGATGCCAACCTGACTTCCCTGGGCAGATGACCTCACCAGTATATACTGGAATCCCGGCTCCCCAGAGCCCTGCCCTACTAGGGAAAGAGAGAGACAGGCTGGGAGCATGAATCGATCTGCCAACACCCATATTCAGTGGGGAAGCAGTTACAGAAGCCAGACCTTCTACCTCCTGCACCTCATAATGACCCTGGGGAGATGGATAAAGAATAGGAAAGCTTTCATGGGAGGGAATGGGATATGGAGCTCTAGTGGTGGGAATTTTGTCGAACTGTACCCCTCTTATCCTATGACCTTGTCAATATTTCCATTTTACAAATAAATAAATAAAAAGAAATCTGGGGGAAAATAAGCAACCAAACACACTTTAATACATTTTTTGGCCATTGTCCTCACTTCTCTACACCAGTTTCTTTAGATAGAAAGCAAGAGATAGGGTGGCTGGGTGGTAGCACAATGGGTTAAGTGCACATGGTGTGAAGCACAAGGTCCAACACAAGGATATGGGGTGGAGCCCCAGGCTCCTCACCTGCAGGGGTATTATTTCACAAGCAGTGAAGCAGGTCTGCAGGTGTCTATCTTTGCCCCTCTCTGTCATCCCCTCTTCTCTCCATTTCTCTTTGACCTATCCAGCAACAACTACAGCAGTGACAACAACAATAACAACAAGGGCAACAACAACAACAAAAATATTTTTTAAAAAAAGAAAGAAAGAGGTAGACAGATAATGGGTGAGAGACACAACCACAACAAAGCTTTCTCTGCTGCAGTAGGGGCTTGCAAGGTGAGTTGCACATAGTTAAGAAGGTACCTTTCCAAGTGAGCTACTTCATGAGCCCACTTTTGCTATATTCTTAAGCCTGAGTCTTATTTTGTCTTAGGTCATATCCTTCCATCTGAATTTGTTTCTTATATCAAACCCAACTTATTAAACAAATGGGATTTAATTTAGAAGGTTCCCCATATGGTAAACTTTCAGATGGGTAAGATTGGTAAAATGAGAATGAGAAAATGATATTACAATTTATTTTCTTCATCATGTGTATACTTGTGAAGTTGAATTAGAAGAGCAGAAAAAAGGAAACTTCTAGAAATAACCTGTTTCTAGCAACAGTTTTGTTCCCAGTCACTTCTAGGATGTAAACTATTGGGTTCCTACCATTGTTTTGTGTTTAAAACTTTCTGGGTAATTTTCAAACTCTCTGTATTTAAGCTGCACCCAGACAAATTAAATCAGATCTCTGGAACTGGTAAGAGAATAGTAGATAGCATTTGTTAGGTCTATGGTCTGCATCAAGTTTCATGCTAGGTGATTTACATAAATTATCTCATTTCATTTTAACAACAGAGCTATAAAGTAGTATCATTAGAATCTCCCCTAACCTGTGAGGCAGACGTGAACAAAAAGTACACAGAGTCAGTAGATTGCTTAATATCTCACAGGGAGCCAGTAATGAGAACCAGTGACTAATCTAAGCATGCTGATGCTGGAGCCTGAGTTCATTCCTCATTTGGTTTTTTGGTTTTTATAGAAAATTAAAAATTCATTGTTTCAAGAGCCAGAGAATTTTCAAAGCTCATTACTCAAAATCTCAGTTCTTTAGAACAACCTGTAGCTAGCCTATTTCCTCATTATTAGGGCTATCCCTTTCAATTGTTTCCCTTTTTATTTCTTTAAAAAATGTTTTTATTATCTTTATTTATTGGATAGAGACAGTCAGAAATTGAGAGGGAAGGGAGAGAGAGAGAGAGAGAGAGAGAGAGAGAGAGACCTGTAGCCCTGCTTCACCACTTGCAAAGCTCTCTCTCTGCAGTTGGGGTCTGGGGGATCAAACCTGAGTCCTTGAGTGCTGTAACATGTGCACTTAACCAGGTATACCACCACCCAGTCCTCCCTTTTTATTTCTATGTTTCTGTATCATGTGTCCACTGTTATTGTTTATAATCTGACTTTTGATTTTTTTTTTTTGTAATTTTATTTATTTATCTTCCCTTTTGTTGCCCTTGTTGTCTTTTTTATTGTTGTTGTAGTTGATGTCGTCGTTGTTGGATAGGACAGAGAGAAATGGAGAGAGGAGAGGAAGACAGAGAGGAGGAGAGAAAGACAGACACCTGCAGATCTGCTTCACCGCCTGTGAAGCGACTCCCCTGCAGGTGGGGAGCCAGGGTTCGAACCTGGATCCTCATGCCGGTCCTTGCGCTTAGCGCCACCTGCGCTTAACCCACTGCGCTACCGCCCGGCTCCCTGATTTTTTTTTTTTTAAAAGCCTTTATCTCCTGGGTTTTATCACTCTGGGCTGACTCAGATCAAAATACAGAAACAGAGAGAAAGAGAGATACTATTACATGGAAGCATGGGGATTGGAGCGGAAACCTTTGTGATGTGCATGGCCAAGCAGGTATTTGCCCAAGAGAGCTATCTCACTAGTCCTGCCTGTCTTTCTGTCACCTATTATTATTATTATTTTATTATCTCTATTTATTGGATAGAGATAGCCAGAAATCGAGAGGGTGGAGAAAGATAGAGATGGAGAGAAAGAGAAACACCTGCAGTACTGCTTTACCACTCTAAAAACTTTCCCCTTGCAGGTGGGGACCAGGGACAAACTGAGGTCCTAGCACATTGTAATGTGTGCTCAAGCATATGCACAAATGCCTGGCCCCTCTATCTGTTTTTTATTTACCCACCAGATTATTACTGGGGATTGGTTCTTACATGGCAGCTCCACTTTCTTTATAGAGGGTGAGAGGCAGAAATGGGGGTAGTAATAAAAGGAGAGAGACATTTGCAACACTGCTGCACCGCTTATGAAGCACCCTTCCCCGTCCCCTACAGGAAGGGATCAGGAGATTGAATCTGAGTCTTCACACATGGAAACATGTGTACTCTACAAGTACAATCTTGTGTACTCTACAAGATTGTCACTGCCTGGCTTCAAACTTTTTCTGCTTTAAGAATTAGCTTTTTAAAACTTTTCCATGTGAAAGGTGAAAGGAAAGATTTCACTACTCATCACTGCTCATGTCTCCTGGTATAGTTACATCATACTTTGATAAAATCAAAGCAGACTTCATTGTATGAGTTCTGTAAATACTGCTTAAAACTAAGCTATGTAGTAGGCTTGTCACATGGTACTCTTTTCTTGCTTAAACAACTCTATACTTGTTTCTAAGTTGTAATATTTATTGTTATGACTCTGTGAGTAACAATGATTGATTCTGTTTATTTGCGTTTGACAAGGGTGAGGAGTAATTCTCATGTCCTTGCAAAATTTCTGTTTATCCTGAGTTTTTTTTTTTCCTGTTTGTCTGTTATGGAATCTGCCTTTCATATCTGAGACTTGCCTCAGGTGCCCTACAATCCTTTACTCAATCCTTTACTACAATCCTTTTGCTTCTTGGTATAAGAGGTGAACTAAGCTTCAGTCTGACAACCAGATGCACAGTGTCTGTAACTTCACTGGGCGCTTTCATGGGCAACTCCAGTATCAGTCTCATTGAGTTTCTTCTCTCCGGCAACTCTTACCCCCCAAAAAAGAGTATTTCAGGCTTCTCTTTGAGGAGTATGATCTTGTATTCTAGCATTTTATGAGTAGATTGTAGGAGGAAGGTTGAATACCTTTTTTAGTATTTTCAACCAAGTGAAAATACTAAAAAATTGGCATGATTGGCATCATGGTAGCATCTAGAACCTTGTGGCTAAAAAAAGAGTTATCATATAAAGCCAAACAAATTGTTGACTAATCATGAACCTAAAGGCTAGAATATTGCAGGTGAATATTTGGGGTCAGCTAGTAGGTCTATTTTAGTCATATTCCAAAGGGCCCATAACTATACTAGTTTTTTCCTGAGCCTGACCTCTGATATGCAGGTGGACCCTGAAATTCGGGCATCTTGGAACATTCCTAATCATGGCCATAGAATGTGAGCTCAAACCAACAAGGATGCAAAGGTTACATAGGCTTCTAAGCTGAAAATAGGTCCCAGATCAAATCGATGGGGTCTACAGTCAACAATATTTATACAGCTTTCCCATATTTGGGAGCTACTCTCTTCTCTGGGAACTTTTAATGAAGGTTTTGGAAACTAGTTAAGTTGTTTCTCAGTTTTCCCTCCTGCTGACTTAGAATACACCTGTATCAAATGTTAGTCATCATGTGTCCTACTTTAAAAATACATACACACATATCTGTACATGTATTCATTGGAATATCTTCTATCTCAGTCTTTCTGTCCTCCTGACCTTACATCTTTCTTTCATTTTACTGGATATACATGATACAAACAGAAGCAGAGCTCATTGAACATGTTCAGTCAACATCCGTAGTGGAGTTGCAACTCTTAATTGCCACCTCTATTAAAATAACAACTGACCATCCTCACACCACTGACTTAGTGTTGGAACTCTTTCACAATCCTTGTTTTAGCAACTTTTCTCCATATAGCTAGGCAGATATTGAGATCATCACAACAAAGTGTAGGTGGAGAATGGCATGGAAACATTGAGGCACTGTTCCAGGAATACATCCAGTTCTCCTACTTCTAACCCAGGGCCCTGGCCTTTATTGAGGAGGCATCTGCCCCTAGGAAGGGTGATACTCTCGGGTTTATCAGAGACTATGCGAAATGATTCCATTCATCACCTTGATTCAAATTTCAGGCTCAATGCCTGTGTCTACAAAGAAGAGAAATAAAAGAAGGAAGCCTGGTGTAAAATTCTTTTATTGCATTTTTGCTTATCTGTATCTTGTCTCACTGTTAGTTCTGCTTAACATTGGAGACAGATAAATGTAGAGATGACCACATTTGTTAGTAGCTACAAAGGATTATAAAAGGCACTGGGATTTCCAGGCTCTGGAAGAATGAGGAAAACTGTGAACTTTGTTCCCAGGCTGGAGAAAGATGCTTATCGAAACTGAAATTGGCTCACAGGATGGTATCTGGAAGCCAAAAAAAAAAAAAAAAAAAAAAAAATGAGGCTCTTAAGTAGTGAGGCCAGTGGTTCAGCAAGTTGTAGAAACACTCATTCTCCCCACTGACCCAGAAACCCTTGTCATACATGGTTTAAAGACCTGCATTGTGAAGGCGATTTATGTGGTTGATGTTTTAAAATAGAGACCTGGGTAGCTCTGACTAGTACATATGCTATAGTGGCCTTTTCAGAGACTTCAGAGCATTGGCAAAGGCCAGATTTCTGCCCTAATTAGTAAAAGGAGACCAAACAATATAAAGAAACCTAAAAATTACAGTGAATGTGATACGCTTGATAAAGTAACTACTGAAACCCACTTTATTTTATCTTTCTCTTTAATGTTAGAATCCATACTGTAGTTCTGTAGGCTAGTTTACTCTTTTTTTATTTACTTTTTGTTATCTTTATTTATTGGATAGAGATAGCCAGAAATCAAGGGGTGGTAGAGAAGAGAGAAAGAGACAGAGAGAGAGAGAGAGAGAGAGAGAGAGAGAGAGAGAGAGACCTATAGCTCTGTTTCACAGCTTGCAAAGCTTTCCCCCTGCAGGAGGGGACTGGGGGCTCAAACCTGGGTCCTTGTAGCGTGTGCTCAATCATTTGCTCCACCACCCGGTCCTGGATAGTTTATTCTTCACTTTGGAGACTGGGGTGGGGAGGGGGCAAACTCCAGAAGGCCAAAAGACTTTGTCACTGTTACTAATAAAAATACTTCTTTAAATACCAAGATTTATTTTAGAAGTTAAGCAGTTCAATAATTTAAGTGCTCAACGTTGTGTAGGTATCAAGCTGAAAAATATCTTTCAAAGTTTGTTTATTTTCCTGGTCATTACTGGGGTTTCTCTCCAGGCTGATATTTTTCAGACAAACAGAGACAAAGCTAGAGAGACAGAAACTGAGAATTAGATACCACAGTACCAAAGCTCCCCAAACATGGGCATGCCCATAACAAAAACAAGTGTACCATCCAAGTGAGCTATCTTGCTGGCTCTTCCTTCAAAATTAAAGCTCCCATTTTGTGCTTACCTTGGGATATTCCTCCTCCAACCTCAGGACGCTGCTTTGGTTTCTCTTGGACTGGAGTTGGGTTTAGGGAGGTAACAGAAGGGATCAGATCAAGCTGTCTGAAGTGAGAGTCTAAACTTTTTCATAACTGTTTTTTTTAATATAAAATATTAAGTGCACATTGTTTTAAGAGTTGAGTAGTTTTCAAAGCTCACCAGTCCTCCTGCACTACCTCCGGCTGCCTTATTTTCTCATTCTCAAGGCTACCGCCTCCAATTAGTCCACTTTTTATAAATATACATGCGTTATTTCTCACTATTATTATGTATAATGCAACTTTGGTTTATTCATTTTTAAGCATTAGCTCTGACCTTTCACATAGAAGGTGAAGACATTGATTTCACTACTCACATTTACTGATAAGAGTCACCTCATATATCATGATATGGTTATATCAGAGCAAATTAGATTATTGAGACTATGTAAATATTGCTTACAGTTTAACTGTGTATATGTTCCTTCTCCTTTTTCCTATTTTCAGTTTCTCTGGGCTTGGACAAGTGAAGTGTCAGGAGAGGCCTGAGATCTTTCTCAATGGACACAGATGTACATATGTCCTGATGACGCTCTCAAGCTCCTGCAACCTTAAGCTCTGTACATCTGGGTGGATAATGGTGTTTGCCTTTTTTGGGAGCTGATGAAGTTTAAAAAATGTTCCCCAAAATATTAGGTCCTAACTTTTGCATATTGTGAATTTAATGTTAATGGCAAAAAACCATTGACTTAACAAAAGATCTTTTGATAGTCATGAATTATATGAGTAAATTTGTAATGCAGAAGAAGATTCAGCACACAGAAGATGAGGAGAAAATGAAGTCATGGAAGCAGAAGTGAAAAATATGTGGAGTAATTAAGCAGTAGAAGGTCTGGAAGCAACTACTGGAAGCTGCAAAGGGTAAAGATTCTCTCCCAGAGCATCCAGAAAGAGAGCAGAGTTCTTGATAGGAGTCTGTCCTATTTCCTCAAGCCCACCTCTCATACTGATTTGGGGATTATGGTCTCTAGAATTGTAAGACAAGAAATTTCTTATGTTATAAAATGTAAACACCCAGTTTGGAATAAATTTTTTTTTTTGACTTTCAAAGTGCATAGATCACATTAACACAATCCTGGGATGTGACCTGTCTAGTGATAGCTCTGTGTTTGCTATTGCCTCTGACTGAGTGACAAATAGGTGTTCCTGTAGATTCATCATCACCCCTTGATCTCTGTAATTCTCACTGTCATTGTCTGAGTATACAGAACCATTTTATGATTCCCTTCTCATATAATATCCCTGACCCAGTTATGCTTGAAAATAACTATCTATGTATCTATTTCTTTCCATGAGAGACTCAATATTAATCTTTCCTCAGGGGAGTTCCAAAGATTACATAGAATAGCATGCCCTGTGCACTCTCTGAAGAGGGAGGAGGATTCCCTTGCTGTGATAAGTTGTGACTGACAGGTTGTCATTCAGCTAGCTCCCAGTTCCGGAGTCTAGTTTGTTGACTTATAAAGACTTAACAGTCACATCAGGTTTTGGAGTTTAGATCTTGAAGTTAATAGATCAGGTCCAAAAACTACTGAGCCCAAGTTCAAGTCTTGAAGGGTCATTCCCAGAGCCATGACTTAGTATTCAGGAAATGATGGATAATAAAATATATGTGTTTGTAAACTGCCTTTCAACTGAGTCTCTACTATCCTTCATAGTTAGTTATCCTTATTCATGGTCAGTCAGAGTAGAAGGTGCCAATAAAATACACTTGAAAGTTTAGGAAAATTCCTCTAGACTTCAAAGCACTTTGATGAATTATTATATAATCTCTGCCTTCCAATACACAAGCTGAATGTCAACAAACACTGGACACTAGTTGAAGCAAAAACCAAGCAAAGAAAGGCTAACATCTGGCACTCATCTCCCAGGGAACTGACTTCTTATTGCAAGTTAAGAGAGGAATTGCTTTTATTAGAGGGGGCTTATGACTTTGCCACTAGAAAGGAAGGCTACTTACTTCCAAAGTGTTTATCCAAGATCCTGAATATGTCATGAATAACAAAATTTAAGAGTGACTCAAAGCCAAATCGAGAGTTTTTTTTTTTTTAATTTGGAGATGGTGTGGGGGTTAGAGGAAAGAGTAGAAAAGAACAAGAAGAAAAAGAGAGAGAGAGAGTGCCTTGGGCAAAATGCTAAGGATAGGAAGGATAGAGGTGAAGGCTGCATGGGTTTTCTCAGCTCATCTTGCAAGGCGGAGGGACCTAGTGGCCTGTACACTGGACAATGGAAAACAGATGGGGCCTGGGAGGTCTGCAGGTGACTCTGGGGAATCTTCAGCTGGTGGCAAAGGCATCTGAGGCTGATGGCCACCTGTACTCTGGTGCCCACACTATCCACCTGGTGTGCCTGTATTGACTCAATCCACCAATTATATCTGCAATGCCCCAGGGACTCCAGATCAGGTTCCTAAGGAAAGCTGACATCAGGCCCAAGGAAGAAGTGTTTCCTTTCGGCTTCACACACTAACCAACAATGCAGCCTGTGTCAGGCTTTCTTGAACTGTGGTGACTGTAGGGAACATGAGACTAGGCTGAGTATTTCCAGTTCTTGCTTAAGTGCCCTGCCTATCATCTCATTATAATCCTGGTGTGTGAGCCCAGCCAATGGGAGGAGGAGGAGGAGTAAGAAGAGAAGAAGGAAAAGGGGGGAGAGGAGGAAGAGAAGGGGAAGGAATGGATAAAGAATGATACTGACCTTCATTGAGTATCTACAATTCACTGAGTATCTACAAAACTTCAAACATTGGATCTAGAAATTCACATATGTTCTCTGGCTTATTCTCCACAGTAAGAGTGGGTGACCTTTACCAAATAGGTGAGGAAGCCCAGGGTCACTATTTTTAATCATATGTCGAAGGCTATGTAATTAGACTTGAAACCAAAGCCTGTCATACTCCAAAGGTGATTATTTCTATCACCCAGTGACTCCTATATGCTTCTGTCAAACTGGTGTTGGGAGTTCCTTAGGGCTAAACATATCCAGTCTCAATTCTAGAAATTTTGAGTTGGAAATTTAGCAGTGAGCCTGGGAAATGTGCCCCAGTAGATTTTTTTTTTTAAAGTTACCCATGCCACCTATCATCATTGCAACTTTGACTACTCCTTAAAGCAGCACTAGGACTTTCTAAGGGCCCTAATCCTAAGGGAATTCCACCCAATTTTGGTGGCTGAAATACAATAAGATATAAAGCAAATTGTTCAATAATAAAATAATAAAAACCCAAAGGTGGGAATGGAGCAAATGAAACTAGGGGTCTTCATGTTGAAAGAAACTAGGAAGTCTATTTTGGGTATGTTCCATGTGTCCCAAGACATTAGTAATTTTTTGCCTGAGCTCAATCAATAGTTAACATGAAGGTAGAGTAAAAATATTGTTTGGGAAGATAGTGTCAGAGTTGGGAAAAGGCCTAGAAAGCTGGCTTAGGGCAAAAAGTAGCTACCAAATATGAAGAAAGTATCTAAATACTGTAAACTTTGTTAATTTGACCTAGGGATCATATATATTTATATTTAGCATAGGAGCCTAAGTAACCTCTGAGTTTCTGTCAGTCTAAGCTTTCAGTCCATGGCCACAGCTAGAAATATGCTACACTGCATTCATTTCAGGATCAGTCTTCCTAGAATGGCAGAGTAGGCTGACCCAGCCTCCCTTTGGAGAGTGAGGCAATCCCTACCATTGCTGTTCTACATGAGGGCAAGGTCCTGGAGATGCCCGCAAGAGGGCTTATGATGATGTCCCTGATGGAAGTGACCAGTGATGGTGGTGAGAGGGATCTACTAGAGGGATCTATTCATGTACTGGGAGAATTAATATTATTAAAATGGCAGTCCTGCAAAAAGCAATCTATAGATTCAATGCAATCCCTATTAAAATTACAATGATATATTTCAAGGAGATTGAACAGGTCATCCAAAATTTATATGGAATTATTAAAAAAGCACGAATAGCAAACATTTTCCTGAGGAAAAGAAGAAAAATAAAGGCATCACAATTCCTGACTTCAGTTTATATTATAAAGCAATAGTAGTTTTAAGAGTGTGGTACTGGAACAAATATAGATATATGGACCAATGGAACAGGATAGAGATCCCAGAACTAAATCCACACATATATGGGCACATTATATATGATAAAGGGCCAAAATTGTCCAATGGGGAAAAGAAAATTTCTTTAACAAATGGTGTTGGGTAAATTGGACAAACACATGCAGAAAAATAAAACTAGACCATCACCTAACACCATGAACCAAAATGAACTCAAAATGATCAAAGATACAAATATTTAGGACTGAAACTATAAGATACATAGAATACATTGGTGAAACATTTCAGGACTTCAACATTAAAGAAGTATTTGGAGACCCCCATCCCATGGACAAGGGACACACAAAAAAAATGAATAAATGTGACTATATCAAATTAAGAGCATTTATACATCAAAAGAAAATGCCATGAGGATAAAAAGGAAACCCAGCAAAAGGTAAAAGATATTTATATACCACAGTTCAGACAAAGTGTTACTATCAAACATTTGTAAAGAACTACTACAGTTCAACAAAAAGAACAGGAACAACTCAATTAAAAAAAAGGTAGAATATATGAATACATGGTTTTCTAAAGATGAGATTCAAGTGGAAATGTCCCAATTTGCTCATTATCAGAGAAATGCAGATTAAAACCACATTGTGATTCCACCTCACACCTGTAAGAATGGGCTCCATCAAATAAGTAAGGGAAGATAAATGTTGGAGAGGATATGGAGAGAGAATAACTTAGCTATATTGCTGCTGGGAATGTAAACTAGTGCAACCACTCTGGAGAACAGTATGGAGAAACTTTAAACAAATAAAATGGAAATGCCCTATAACCCAGCACTTCCACTGGTAGGCATATACTCAAAAGATATAACAACATTGATTCGAAGAGATATATGCATCCCCATATTTATAGAGGCTTTATTCACAATAGCGAAAACCTGGAAACAACCAAAATTATGGGACATATGTTCTCAACAGAGTATTATGCAGCAATTAAAAAAAAAGGATTATATTGTGTACTTTGGGATAAAATGGATGGAACTGGAGAAGATTATACTCAGTAAAGCAAGTAAGGAGGTGAAGAACAACAGAATGGTTTCACTCAATACGGAATATAGAGAATTAACTATATAAATGTGAAAAAATGTCAACATATTAACAAGACTGTGGGAAAACTATAGTGGTTATCTATGGGAATGAGAGGGGGGACACAGACCTTTGGTGATGGAAACTGAGAAAAAAACAATAAAATAGTAGTGGCCAAGGTCATCATTATGTGAGCCAGCTCTTGCCCTCTTCCTGCTTTTGTAGTACCTTCTTTACCTGATCAATGTGGTAAATATAAATTTATATATTTTATTCAAGTCAGGGAGCTAATTCCTGACCTGATCTAGTTTGCTAGTCCTATTCTTAACTCTGACACCATCTTCCTAGACAACATTTCTAATTCATCTGCAGGTTAGCTATCAAGCTCAAGCAAAAATTACCTATCATGAGCCCCTAGGAATCTAATTTAGACTTCCTAGCTTCTTTGCGCCCTAAGATTCTTGTTTTCATATGCTCTATTCCTACTTTTTCATTCCTGTTTATTAAACACATTGTCTTGTTTTGTATCTTACTGCATTTCAGTCAACAAGTTGCAGAGCTGTTAAAGCTTCATCCTGTAGTCCCTGGGCAGATGACCTCACCAATATGTCTCAGGACCTCACTCACCTCACTAGAGCCCTACCCCAGTAGGGAAAGAAAGAAACAGGCTGGGGGTATAGATCAACTTGCCAGCACCCATGTCTAGCGGAGAATCAATTACAGAAGCCAGACCTCCCACCTTCTGCATCTCATAAAGAATCTTGGTCCATATTCCCAGAGGGATAAATGTCAGAAGGAAACAAGTGGGCTCTGAACTGCAATACCATCAGAAACTGGAGAAAAGAGGAAAAAAAAACTACTCATGAAAGCTGATAAATTAGAAAACTATTACCTTGGCATTAATAAAAGTAGATTTATCTTTAAAAAAAAAAAACCACCTCTGTGTGTGCATCAACATTTTTTGGAGTTTTGTTCTCACTTGCTTAGTCTTGTGCAGAAGTCAAAGGAGTAATGACTTGAGGGCCTGCAGAAATAGTACCAGCTTAATATTACCTCTGGTGTTAAGGGATGGGCATGGACTTGCTTTGCCTTTTGCTGTGTTCCTATTAAAAATGGAATGCACCCGGATTGTTTAAAGAAACAGTTATGTACCACATCAAGGCAGTTAACTGTAAAATCAACTACCATCCAGGGTTCCAGGTACCTGGATAGTTACAGAACCTTGGAGAAGGGCAGTCTTACATCCATGAAATATCCTATCTAAACAGTAACCTCTTACCACCATCATATTCCATTGCAACAACTTAACCACCACACAGGAGCACGAGTTTGAAGAAGATGAATGGGTCAAGGAAATAGCTCTTTCCTTTTTTTTTGCCACAAGGGTTATCACATGATGACTCTACCACTCCCAGTGGCTTTTTATTTTTCTTTTCTGAGAAACAGAAGTAAAGATGAAGAGACAAAGAGAGGTACCTGCAGTACCGCTCCACTCATGAAGCTTCCCCACTGCAGGTGGGACTGGAGGCTTTAACCCAGACCCTTGTGCTTAGTAGTGTGTGTATACTCTACCACGTATGCCACCACCTAACTCCCATGAGTTACCTTGCAATCATATGTCATCTACAGTTTCAAAGGCTTGAAATAATGGTTCCAGATTGAGTTACCTTTTTCATGTACTTTCCTCTTTAGCAACAATAATCTCAGAGATAAAAAAAAAAATGAAACAGGTTGTTTTTTATGGATAGAAGGAAGGTCATTGACTGTCTAACTTATGAGGGGAGAGACTGATGCTGCTCTAGCCTCACCTCTTTGACCTGCTTACCTGGGGAAGTATATACATAGTCACTGTGTTATACCCCAGGGTCCATATATGAAGACAGCACATTTGGTTTGGTAACAGGGAACACAATTCCCCAGCCAGTGAAGTGTTTCTGATAGCAGTGCTTTTCTCAGGCTTAGAGATTTGTTCTCTGGCATTCTTCACTACTTTGTGTCATAGGGATGACAAATGGAAATCATGAGTAAAATTACTGTTTCAAATCTGTGCTACCCCATACCTTGGTCATTCTATGCTCCCGATCAAGGCTTAGTTCTGTGGCCACCATAAACATAATCAGGCTTTCAGTACCTAACACAAATTATTATGGATAACCTTAAGGTTTCCTGTGTTTTAATTTCTGATACCTGGAAAGCAGTAAGGGATTTTGCTTCAGGAACTATTCACATATTGTTGTATGTGAAGATGAAAGGAGGAGGAGGCTTTCAGGTTCAGGTGTTCCACACACCTGTACGGTTAGTTTTAGATTTTCAGAGAAGTTGTATGATCTTATAGCTTTGAGGGAATTAAAAGGGATTCAAGTAAAATCAGATAATTAGCAATTATGCCAGTGGATGTCAAAATACCTGAAAGGTCTCATTTGACTTTGAATACCTAATACAAGTCTCATTCAAACTATTTCCTTAGGACATTTGTAAAATGTGGTCATGTGTATTTTGTGGTTGTTGTTATTGTGATACAAATTGGTTGTGCCCTGAATTCTGCTAAAAAGCTGACAGAGAGAATGCCTTTCTGCTGTAGCTTGGGATCACCTCTCACTGCTCAGGATCATGTCAGAGAGGAGATCAAATGACCCCCCCACCCCCATTAGCGAGTGGACTGTGAGAAAGTAAACCTGCCAACAACACAGGCCAGGGCTCGTCTGACAACAGCTTGGCAGCATTGACACAGAATTTTCTGGATGTAGCCACTCCCTTCTGAGAAATGCAAATGCCACGTAAGCCCTCTGTTTAAGAAAAAAATAGAAAAAGGAAAAAAAAGAAGAAAACACATAATATAAAACTTCCCACTGCTCACACTAAAAAAAAAAAAAAGAGGATGAAATTATCAATTCAAATTGAAGAATATAAATAATTACTCATAGCACCTAACTTGATGGTACACTCAATGCACAGTGTATTCAGAAGCAGAAGTTTTAACCTCAGGGGATTTATTATCTAGTACTTTCTATAGAGACTAAAAAGATGATAATAAATTATTTTTTTTCTGAGAATAGGTATCACAGATAGAGGGGGAAATGTAGATGAAGGAAAACTGACATTTGGTATATGGAATTTTCTATCCTGTTACTGTGATGGCACTAGAGAATTATTGATACTAATGTCCCACCTAAGAGAAGTGAAGAAGATAGTTATATGCCCTGCAAATCTCTTTTCAACTCCTGGTATTCTTATGCTATTCACTGTAACTTTTTATGTTGGCACCAGAATTTGGAAGGAAGAACATTGAGGTGGTTAAGTAAGTGCGGTCAAAGGCATCCACCTTTGTCAGATTGTAAAGACAGCCTTTAGCATATTAGGTTAGAGAAATGTTTGCAAGAACTCAAGGACTTTATAATAAAACACTATAAAATGGCACACTGACAGGTTTCTGTACTTGTCAGTCAGAGGCAAAAGAAGAACATGTAAAATGTTCTCATACTCTTTAATTGGGTCCTGAGGAGTTTTGTCACTCATGTTTGTTTTATATATCCTTTTCATTTCTCTATGTCAATCTGTTGCAAGTTTTTGCACTTTTAAAAGAAACAGACAATCATAGTAGGTCACACAAAAAATATACCAGGGCCAAATCAACAAGCATTTATAGAACATTTACCAAGTCTCAGTCCTTGTTTCTAGGGATTCAGAAATGTGCCTAGGGAACTAGGAATCTTCTCAAGGAAGATATCTTATAAAATATCAAAAGTCCTTGTCTTTATTTATTTATTCCCTTTTGTTGTCCTTGTCTTTGTTAAGCAGTGAAATGAAACCTTAGTTTACACTGAAATTTCTATAGCCATAGAGAACTCTTTTAGGTCATTACTTTAACAATAGGATGCTCTGAATCTTATTTTGGTAAGCCATTAATAAAACCTGAACTAAAAAACCTTCAAATACATTATGCTCATATACTTATACATACCCTCATTTTTGGTATTCTTTCACACCAAAACAATTACATGAATACTGTCTGATAAGTAGCATTTGGACTAGATGAAAGCTCCTTAAAAGGCCCTTCCAGTCTCAAGTTTACACTATTTTGTATGTTGTTTAAAAACTATATATTTATAAATGAACATTTCTTTTACAGTCTTTTTTTTAACTTTGAGGTAATTATAGGGTTATATGCAGTTGCAAGAAATAAAGGAAGAATATTTATTTATTACTTAACAGATATTTATTGAACATAAGGTATCAAGCACTGAACATGAATTGTCTGTTTTGACCTGCCTTCATGGATTATGCATTCTGGTGACAGAGATAAGTAATTGAACCAAGGATTACTCTCATATAGCCTTGAGATAAGGTCAGTTTATTCTACCTCATGAGTTATCATTGATATCAAGTAAATACATTCATTTAAGGGTTCATTGCAAATATGACACACAAAGAGAAAACCCTGTCAAATGTTTGCTTCAACTAACTTATTTAGGAAGCAATTTTAGTCTTGGTCATATTCAAAAAGGCTGTTGCAAAGGTGACTGTTTTCTTTACAGATCTAAATATATATAGTGTCAATGAAAGAAGTGGCCAACCATATTTTAAGAGAAAGCTTTATTTAGTTACTTTATGTTAACCTCTTACAGCATGCAGATGATTTCCTCTCCCACTCCACCCACTTAAATACCAAAAAAGCCTGGTTTCTGCTCAAGTTTCCTCATTTCTGAAATCAACATCTCCAACCACTCTGCTGTTCAAGCTAAAGATCCAAAAGTTGTTCTCAGGAGTCGGGCAGTAGCACAGCAGGTTAAGCGCAGGTGGCACAAAGTTCATAGGCCGGTGTAAGGATCCTGGTTTGAGCCCCCGGCTTCCCACCTACAGGATAGTCGCTTCACAGGCGGTGAAGCAGGTCTGCAGGTGTCTGTCTTTCTCTCCCCCTCTCTGTCTTCCCCTCCTCTCTCCATTTCTCTCTGTCCTATCCAACAACGACGACACCAATAACTACAACAATAAAACAACAAGGGCAACAAAAGAGAATAAATAAATATATTTTTTAAAAAGTTGTTCTCCCCTTCCTTGCCAACCCCCCCCCCCACTCCCCCACCATCCAGGTCAGGAGCAAACTTAGCAGCTCCATTCCCAAAATATTATGAATCTGATTCCATCTCAGCACCTCAGTGCTGTATACGCGGCACAAATCACCAGCTGTTCTGGTTGAGACACCCTAGGTGTTTTGCCTCACCATCATGATCATTCTTCCATGACAACAGGATGTTCTTTTAGATCTTAAGCAGATCACATCACACCCCTGCTGTTAAATCCTGTTGCACTTGCCTAAAACCCTTAGTTAAAATAAAACTCAAGCACCCTACCCTGGTTTCAAAGTCTGCATTGAATTCATGTCTCTCATTTCACTTTCATCTTGAACTACAGTCCTGGTTGCTGACCATAGTCCAGTCACTGCAGTTATCATTCTGGTTATCAAATACCATTATGTTTATTCTGCCTTAGAGCCTTTGTATTGTCAGGTCTTTCAGTCTGGAATATTCTTTTTGCTAACCTTTGATGCTTTTTGATTTTACATGTTAGTTTAAATGTTACCTCTTCTAGGAGACTCATCTAATTTAATGGATAGAAAACGTTTCTGTTGTTTCTTATCAAGTCATGTTTATAAAGATCCTCAGAATAACATAAATCATTTGTTCTTTTTCTTGCTTGTTTATTTGCTGTGTTCTATTTTTCCCAGTGAAAAATTCGCTCATGAAAGAAGATCATTTTCTGTCTTCTTCTCTGGGTATAGAAGGGAATCTGGCAGTGCAAGGACCAGCTTAAGGATCCCAGTTCCAGCCCCTGGCTCCTCACCTGCAGGGGAGTCGCTTCACAAGTGGTGAAACAGGTCTACAGGTGTCTGTCTTTCTCTCCCCCTCCCAGTCTTTCCCTCCTCTCTCCATTTCTCTCTGTCCTAGCCAACAATGATGACAACAAGAATAGCTATAACAATAAAACAAGGGCAACAAAAGGGAATAAATAAATAAATATTTTTAAAAAAAGAAGTAGCTCAACACATGTTATGGGATGAATGAATGAAGGGGCATGAATCCTTTTCTTTCTGTCTTTCTTTCTTTCTTTCTTTCTTTCTTTTTTTTTTTTTTTTGTCTCCAGAGTTATTGCTGGGTCTCTGTGCCTGCACTATGAATCCGCTGCTCCTGGAGGTCATCTTTTTTTCCCACTGTTGTTCTTTGTTGCTGTTATTGTTGTTGGATAGAGCAGAAAGAAATTGAGAAAGGAGCAGAAGAGAGAGGGGGAGAGAAAGATAGAAACCTACAGACCTGCTTCACCACTTTCAAAGTGACACCCCCCTGCAGTTTGGGGGGGGGGCTGAACTGGGATCCTTGCACTTCACACTATGTTCACTTAACTCAGTGTGCTACCACCCGACCCCCCTCATTTCTCTTAAATGCCAAATGAATAATAGACTAAAATGATCAAGAAAAGATATGAGATTAATTAATTACCAGGAAGCATTTACTAAAAGAAACATTCGGAGACAACAAAAAATGGTTGTAGAGGAAAATAAAGTATCCTTGTTAAATTCTTTTAGCAGGACAGGTCTCTTTCCAAAAAAAAAAAAGTTTAATAATGGAAAACACTATGTATAGCAAAAGTAGAGAGAATACCATACTCAATTGCATAACCCCACTGCAAAATAATCTTATAAAAAGTTCCTAGCCATGAACACGGAATGTGAGCTCAGACCTACAGGGAGGCTCCTGTGCTGACTATGGGCCCCAGATCAAATCAATAGGTTTACAGCTAACAATTGTTATTTATATACTTTTTCCAACTATGACACAATCCCCCCAGACAATAACTTAGGAACCTGCATATTAGATGTCAGGTGCAGGCAAAAACTAGTAAGGTCAAAGGTCCCTTAGAATATACCTAAAATAGACCTACTTGCTTTTTTCCAAAATGGAGACCCCAAATCTTCATTCACAATATTCCAGCCTTTAAGTTAATGATTAGTCATCAATTTGTTTGGCTTTGTACGTTAACTCTTTTTTTTCAGCCACCAGGGTCCAGATGCTACCATGATGCCAACCGGACTTCCCAGGGCAGATGACCTTACCAAGGTGTCCTGGAGCCCCACTTCCCCAGGGTTCTGCTTCACTAGGGAAATAAAGAGACTGGCTGGGAGTATGGATCAACCAGTTAATGCCCATGTTCAGTGGGGAAGCAAGATCTCAAGATGCCTGCCTCCATGGGTGGCCAACACTATATCGTTTCTTCTCCAAAACAGAAGATTCCGGGTGCATCTGGATGACAAGTCTAGCAGATGGAGACTTGTCTCAAGTGGCCTCCCCCAGTGCTCTGTTCTGGCTCCTACGCTATTTAATATTTACATCAATGACCTCCCAGAAACTTCTTCAAGGAAGTTCATCTACGCCGATGACATCTGCTGTGCAACTCAGGCATCCAAGTTTGACATCCTCGAGGAAACACTCACGAAAGACATGTCTCTGATATCTGATTACTGTAAAAAATGGCGACTAATCCCTAGCACTGCAAAAACGGTATCATCTGTTTTCCATCTACACCATGCCTCGGCCTCGCTTGAGCTTAATGTGCAGCTTGGCGATACGAGAATCCGGCATGAAGCCCAGCCAGTCTATCTTGGTGTTACTCTTGATCACAACCTGTCATTTCACGAACATCTCATAAAAACTGCAGCAAAGGTGGGCGTGAGGAATAACATCATTGCAAGACTGGTCAGCTCCTCATGGGGAGTGAGCGCTTCCACACTACAATCATCATCTCTGGCATTATGCTATTCCACTGCAGAATACTGTGCCCCAGTATGGTTCCGTAGCCCCCATGTCCACTTGGTCGATTCCAAATTATATTCCTCCATGAGGATCATTTCTGGAACCATCCGTTCCACCCCGGTTCCATGGCTGCCAGTTCTTAGCAACATCGCCCCGCCAGATATTCATCAGGATGCGGCATCATCTAAGTTCATTTCCCACGTCTACGCTCGACCGGACCTGCCAATATACGCGGATAGGATCTCTTCGCCCACTCTGTTCAACGCTTAATGTCTCGTCACCCAATCTGGTCCCCTATGCCTACACTGAACTTCTCTGTTCCAGTCTCTTGGAAACAGAGCTGGCAGTCAGCTGAGGTAAAGAACAAACACCTCATCACAGACCCCTGCAAGCGTCAACCCGGCTTTGACCTAGCACGTTATGATTGGGCCCTCCTCAATTGCTATCGAACAGGCCATGGCCAATGTGCCGCTATGTTCCATCGCTGGGAAGCCAGAGACGACCCGAACTGCCCCTGCAGCTACAGACAGACTATGACCCACATAGTCAACGACTGCCACCTCTCCAGATTCAAAGGAGGTCTCGAAACTTTACATCAGGCTCAACCTGATGCTGTTGACTAGCTACGGAAGAAGGGCAAACGCTAGAAGAAGAAGTGGGGAAGCAATTACAGAATCCAGACCTTCCACCTTTTGCACCCCATAATGATCCTGGGTCTATGCTCCCAGAGGGTTAAAGAATAGGAAAGCTATCAGGGGATGGGAAGGGATACAGAGTTCTAGTGGTAGTAACTGTGTGGAATTGAACCCCTTTTATCCTATGGTTTTTTCAGTGTTTCCATTTATAAATAAAAAAAAAATAAAATAAAAGAAGTTCTAGGCAAAAAAAAAAAAGTTTATATACTAGGTATTTACCAGGAAGTTAATTTTCCATAACCACAGTAGTCTGAACACTGCCAAAAATTAAGGTGGATTGTGTATAAAAAGAAAAGGAAGAAAGTGATCATAATTTAAAACAAATCTATAATGACCAAATTACTAGAGAGAGTAGAGATTTTGTTTAAGGAATAATGAGAAACTTACCTTATTTTCAGAAGATAGCTACATTGAATTTGCTTAGATTTCTGAATCTGATTTCTCTAGAAATTATATGCCATCATTTCAGTATCCTGAGAGCTATCTTTTGAAAATAAACCAGTATTTTCTTAAGGACATTAACCCTTACAGAAATTGTATTATGGGAGCTTAGTCCACAAAATATACAGTGATCAAATAATTATGTAAAAGTAAAAAAAAAGTTATCAGAAGATCTGAATACATATTTTAATAAAGCTGGCATAACAACCATATAAACAGGTGATGAAAAGCTGCTGAAACTCATGAAATACATAGAAAATGCAAATAAATACCACCATGAGATACAACATTATACCCCTTAGTGTGACTATCATCAAAAAGGGAAGAGATAACTTGATGACTGTGTAGCAAAAAAGAGCTCTTGTATACTATGAGTCGGAATGTATATTGGGGCACTCACCATGGTATCAATAGGTCTACTATATGATACAACAATTCTACTAGTGGGTGTATATCCAAAGGAAATACAAACAAAAATGTCAAAGGAATATCTGAACTTTTTTTTAAATTTATTTTTTATTTAAGAAAGGATAAATTAACAAAACCATAGGATAGGAGGGGTACAACTCCACACAATTCCCACCACCCAATCTCCATATCCCATCCCCTCCTCCAATAGCCCTCCCACTATCCATCCCCTTGGGAGCATGGACCCAGGGTCACCAAGGGCCACTGAAGGTGGAAGGTCTGGCCTCTGCAATCGCTTCCCCGCTGAACATGGACGCCGACTGGTCGGTCCATATTCTCAGTCCGCCTCTCCCCCTCCCCAGTAAGGTGGGTCTCTGGGGAAGCAGAGCTCCAGGACACATTGGTGGGGTCTTCAGTCCAGGGAAGCCTGGCCGGCATCCTGATGGCATCCGGAACCTGGTGGCTGAAAAGAGAGTTAACACACAAAGCCAAACAAACTGTTGAGCAATCATGGACCCAAAGGTTGGAATAGTGGAGAGGAAGTGTTAGGGGGATACTCACTGCAAACTCTAGTGAAATTCTGCTTTCAGGTATATATTTTGCACTAGTCTATGGATACATATGAAGTGGCAATCGTTGCGTTGATTAGGTTGCGATCAGCAGATGCAATATTATTTGATATGGATTGGGAGAGGCATAAGGGAAAGTGGGCCCTATCCTAAGGTTCCAGGACTGGGGGAAATATAGGCTCTATAGTGGAGATGTGAGGTTCCTCCTGTCTTAGGGTTCAAAAAGACAATGGATAGTTAATGCTATCATCACATTATTTGGTAATTGGGTTAACTTTGAAAAGTCCTTTTGTTAGGGTTTGCTGTATAGTACCCAATATCTTGTATGTAGCTGTGCCATTGGTTGCTTCTGATCCACTTGATCTAGGCTTTTGAGAGAGTCGCATATCAAATACACAGCCTATATATTAAAAAGACTCAGTCTGTGTTTTAAAAACTTTGAGACGTACAATTAATTTCCCCCCTCTCATATTAATTAACTAGTGATTTATATGACTACACTTTACTAGGAGTGTACATAAACACCATTCCCACCAATATCTGCACTCTTATATAAATTGAAGATAGATAAGTGTCGGGTTCCTCAGGGGGAACAAGCCAGCCTGGCTCCCACTTCTCCATCTTGCCTGTTGGCCACCAGGAGACAGACGGGGAGCGGGGAATCTGAGGCCAGCAGAGGCAGGAGTGAGTTCGCCGAGGGGTCTTCCAGCGTACAGTGGTGGCAGATGATACAAGAAACCTCCTCAGGGTACTGTGGTGGAGGATGGGACCTTTTATCGTCGCGGTTACAAGTTTATAAAGGGGTAGCTGTGCAGGGGAAGTAGCCAAGCTGGCCAATGAGACCAATATCTCCTTATAAGGGAAAAGAGAACAAGGCAATGAGAAGGTATGGATGGTGATGCAGGAATGGGGAAATAGAAATTTAAAGAAGGTGAAACCCACCAGAGGGAGGAGGAGTGGGGTAATGCAGAGACTCTGATAGGAAGGTTGGAACACTCTGGACACTCTGGCCACATCTCACAAGACCACAGGGGAGTCTGATAGACAAGCTTCCGGGGGGGGGGGGGTCAACCATTCATGCTTGAACATGCTTTAGACCCACAGACAAGATATGGAAACAATTAAGCATCCATCAGTGGATGACTGGACTAAAAAAATGTGGCAGGGACCAGGTGGTGGCGCACCTGGTTGAGAGCATGTATTAAAATGCACAAGGACCTGGGTTCGAGCCCCCGGACCCCACCTGCAGGGGGACAACTTTATGAGTAGTGAAGCAGGGCTGCAGGTGTCTCTCTGTCTCTCTCTCTCTTTCTATCACCCTCCTCCCTCTTGATTTCTGGCTGTCTCTATCCAATAAATAAAGATAATAATAAATAAAAAATTTTTTAAAATGTGGCTCCCTATACCTATGAACATAAAGTTTTTGACAAGGAGTGGGGATATCAAATGTAACAAAGAGAGTCCAGCAAATGGTGCTGGGGAAATTGGGTTGAAACATGCAGAAGAATGCTACTGAACCCCTATGTTTCACTATCCAGATGGATCAAGAACTTGGATGTTAGACCATAAACTATCTAATATTTAAAGGAAAATATTGGCAGAACTCTTTTCCATCTAAGTTTTACAGGCATCTTCAATGACTCAAATCCAATCACTAGGAAAGCCAAACCAAAAATAAACCAGTAGGACTACATCAAATTGAAAAGCTTCTGCACAGCAAAAGAAACCACTACCCAGACAAAGAGACTCATTGCTGAATGGGAGACGATTTTTACATGTCATACATCAGACAAAAGGCTAATAACTGAGATATATAAAGAGTTTACCAATAAAAAGTTCAGTAATAAAATACCCAAAACACATGTCTACCTCCAAACTTAAGGAAAGGATGTAAACATATTTAACAAAGAAGATCCAGTAAGCCAGTAGACATATAAAAAATGCTCCAAGTCATTGATTATGAGAAAATGCAAATAAAAACAATAAGATATTACTTCATACCTGTGGGAATATCGTACATCAGATATGTAACATCAGGATAGTAACAACAAATGCTGGAGAGGTTACAAGTGTAAGGGAAGCCTACTACATTGTTGGTGGGAATGCAAATTGGTCCAATCCCTATGGAGAATTATCAGAAGGTTAGAAATAGACCTACTCTATGATCCTGCAATCTCTCTCCCTCTCCCTTTCTCCCCTCCCGTATCTGTGTGTGTTGTGTGTATATGTATGTGTATGTGTGTGTGGTGTGTATGTGTATGTGTTTGGGGGTAGGACATATACAAAGGAACTAAACACACCTATCCAAAAAGATCTGTGTACACCTATATTCATAGCAGCACAATTTGTAATAGCCAAAACCTAGAAGCAAGCTATGTGTCCAACAACAAATGAGTGGCTGAGAAGTTTGTGATATATATTATTAATAATTATGAATATATAATTAATATATTAATATATCATTAATATATTATTAATATATTATTAATAATGATGAATATATCAGTTATTAAGAATGATGAATTCACCTTCATCTCACCCTGGGTGGAGGTTGAAGGAATTATGTTGAGACAAGTCAGAAAGAGAAGAATAAATATGGGAAGATCTCACTCACAGGTAGAAGTTTAGAAATGAGAACAGAAAAGGGAAACAGAAAGTTAAACTTGGACTGGGTTTGGTGTGTTGCACAAAAGTAAAGGACTATTGCAGGCACAGGCTTTCTGGTTCTGATGCATGATAGTGGAGGAGGACCTAGGGTGGGGGTGAGAGTTTAGCAGAAAATTGAGAGATTTGCTATATGTATCAACAACTGTATTCACTGGAAACCATTAATCTTCCCAATAAAATAATTCTGCCAAAAAGATGTGGTATATATATGTATGTGTTGGTGTTGTGTTATATGTATATGTGTGTCAAATATTATTCAGTTATGAGAAGAGGGAAACCCTGCCAGTATAACTTCAGAGGCAGGATAATGGGTAACATGACCTGCAAAACACATCTATATTTTTCAACATGAAAGAATATTAAATTAAACTGGATGAAATTTCAAGTTTAATAAGGACAGGTACTACCCTTTATATCTTTACCATATATGTGAAAACGGAGGAGCAATGGGACTGTGATGGTATGTCTGCATTTTCTAGCCTTGAGAATATCACTTCATCAAATTATTATTATTATTATTATTATTATTATTATTATTTTACCAGAGCAATGCTCATCTCTGGCTTATGGTGGTGCAGGAGATTGAACCTGGGACTACAAAGCCTCAGGCATGAGAGTCTCTTTGCATATCCATTATGCTATCTTCCCTATCTAATCCATCAATAAGTAATTCTTAAGGTGAGCTACTTTTTCTGAATTAAGCAATCAATTCAAAATCGTACCTATTGCCTCTTGTCCCATGAGCTCTTGAACAGGATTGTATCTATGAATACAGGTTTCCCCATTAGCTGAATGTAGAGTCTTCCTGTGAAATTTTCCCAAGATGGCATAAAGTGAAAGTAATTGCCATTAATTTGGAAAAACTGATGAGTGTCCCCAGATCCCCCCAATTAATCAATCAAGGAGACTGGGAGATTGTTCACCCTGTAGAGTGTACACCTCACTGTGTGTTACCTGGATTTGAAACCCCTCCACCACATGGGAGCATCTACATGAGTGGAGAAACAGCTGTGATGTCTCTCATCTTTTGTCCAGGAAGAGAAAATGAAAGTGTTCTCTGAAAACAGAGGAATCATGTAGGCATGGAGTCCAAGAAATCACCCTGCTGGCAAAAAACATAACTATCACCACTATCAGTATCATCATCATCATAGTAACAGTGGTAGTAATGATAATGAAAAGAATGACAATAGTAATAACCTGCTGAATCATGCCAAATAACATATATAATCTAAATACATATGTAGTAAAAGTGGGTTTAGGATAAATAAGTAACTTAACTAGCTATTGAATTTGTTTTCCTAGAAGTTTGGTTAAGTATTTTCTACCTATCTTCTTCAGGAATATTAGCCTATATATTTCTCTTTCTTCACTACCCTTAGCTAGCTTTGGTTAAGAGTAGTAGTAGGGTCATTAAATGAACTCAACATTTTTGGGCGATATTTTTAAAATCATGGGGATTAATTCTATTTTAATGTTGTATAGATTTAAACAGTGAAATAACATGCTTTGCTGGTAGATTTGGCATTAGAACTTCAATGCCTCTTCAATGTTGTTCTATTCTTTTATTTACTTTTTTGTTCTTCTGTGATTTTTTTTCCAAACTATTTTATAGGGCTGATAACAGTTTATAGTGCAGATGTTGACACAGTTACAATTTCTCATCACATTTTGATAGATGTTTGTAAATCACTCTTGCCCTCATCTATTTCTACCATCATGCATCAACAGGACCACAACCCCTCTTATAGTCCTCATATCCCCCAGAGTCCTTTGGTGCAATACATTAGTCATTGGGGATCTTGTGGGAATTATTCATTGTTTCTAATTTGCTTTTTTACTGATGTATTATTATTTTTCACATTAGACTTGTATGGTCCCTACAATTTCTCTCTTCCCCTCTATAGTTTATCAGTTTAAATTAATTTTCTCTTTCTCTATTCATTTATTTATTTATTTAAAAAGGGAGAAATTAACAAAACCATAGGATAGGAGGGGTACAACTCCACACAATTCCCACCACCAGATCTCTATATCCTATCTCCTCCCCTGATAGCTTTCCCATTCTTTATCCCTCTGGGAGTATTGACCCAAGGTCATTGTGGGTTGCAGAAGGTGGAAGGTCTGGCTTCTGTAATTGCTTCCCCACTGAACATGGGTGTTGACTTGCTGGTCAACTCCCAGACTGCCTCTCTCTTTCCCTAGTAGGGGGGACTCTGGGGAAGCAGAGCTCCAGGACATATTGGTGGGGTCATCTGTCCAGGGAAGTTTGGTCTGCATCATGCTGGCATCTGGAACCTGGTGGCTGAAAAGAGAGTTAACATACAAAGCCAAACAAGTTGTTAAACAATTATGGATCTAAAGGCTGGAATAGTGCAGATGAAGTGTTGGGGGGTACTCACTGCAGACTATTGTGTATTTTTACTTTCAGATATACTTTGCCCTAGCTTGTGGATACATGTGAACATATGCTCTATCTCAGGGGACCTGGTCTATATCTAGGTTTTGGAAATTTGTTAGGAAGTCAACTACCTGAAATGGAATTAGAGAATACTATGAAAGGAAAGGTCTCACCTGAGCAATGAAGCTAAAGGGTTGTCATTCCACACCTGAAGTCTCTGGACACAGTCAGAAGTGAAGCCTGCTGAGGTGGCACTTGTTGTGTTGATTACGTTGTGATTGGCAAATACAATATTATTTTATATGAATTGAGAGAAGCATGCAGTATAGTGTGCCCCACCCTAAGGTTCCAGGACTGGGGGAAATATAGTCTTTATAGTGGAAATGTGAGGTTCCTGCTGTCTTCGGGTTCAAGAAGACAATGGATAGTTATTGTTATCATTACATTATTTGGTAATTGGGTTAACTTTGAAAAGTCCCTTTGTTAGGATTTGCTGTATAATACCCAACATCGTGTATACAGCTGTGCCACTGGTTGCTTCTGTTCTCCCTAGTCTAGGCTTTTGAGATAATCAACATATCAAAGACTCAGCCTATGTATTAAAAAGATTCAGTCTGTGCTTTAAAAAGTTTAAGACATACAATAAATTTTCCCTCTCATATTAATTAAATAGTGATTTATATGACTACAAATTAATAGGAGTGTACATAAACACCATTCCTTCCACCAAAAGACTGTGTCCCATCCTACCCCCTACCCCCACCCCACCCCCACTACCCCGGGAAGCCAAATGCCACCCTTACCCTCACCCCAGATTTTTTACTTTGGTGCCCTACTCCAGATCTTTCTCTCTTTTTAAAGAAATACTTTATTTATTTATTTATTTATTTATTGGATAGAGATAGCCAGAAATTGAGAGAAGTGAGAGATAGAAGGAGAGAGATAGAGACACCTGCAGCACTGTTTCACCACTTATGAAGCTTTCTCTCTGCAGGTGGGGTCTGGAGGATTGAACCTGGGTCCCTGTACACTGTAATGTGTGCAACCAGATATGCCACCATCCAGCCCAGACTCTCTTTTTCTAGGTTAATCTACTTAAGGGTTTGTTAGTTATTATTTTCAAAGGAAACTTATAGTTTAATTTCTTAAAATTATCTTTCTAATTTCCTTTTGTGCCTATGTTGGTTTTAGTTATTCTTTTTCTACCCTTTTCAAACATCAATTTAGGTTTTTTTTGTTTGTTTGTTTTAGATTTGTTAAGCTTTTTTAATAATCTTTATTTATGGGAGACAGGGAGACAGACAGAAGCCTGAACATTAACTCAGCTCTTACATTGTGGTTCTGGGGCCTCATTCATGGAAGTATTGTGAAAAACCACTGAGTCTTCACCTTGTTTTCTTCCTGTCATCATCCTTTTACCATCATGTTCCCCCATAAAAGTGTGTTCTTACAGAAATACCAGAGTGGGCCAACAAAAAAGCTGACTTGAATAATGTGTTGTTTTTGCCAGGTGTCAAACCTAAGTTTGAGCCTGGCTCCCAACATTGGCAGAAGCTTCATTGCTATGGCCTCTTTCACTCTCTACCTCTGCTCCTGCCCCCCTCTCTATCTGAAAGTCATCCAAAAGCAGAGGAACCTAGGTGATGACAAGAAAGGAAGGAAGAAAGAAAGAAAGAGAAAGAAGGAAAGAGAAACAAAGAGAGAAAGTGAAATGAACAATACCCAAGGACACCTACAGATAACTAATTTTTGACAAGGGAACCCAACCATTAAATGGAGAAAGGAGAGTCTTTTCAACAAATGTTTCTGCAAAAAATTGGGTCAAAATGTGCAAAGGAATGAAATAGAACCATTATATATGACCTTGTATAAAAGTCAACTTCAAATGGGTCAAAGACTTGAACATTAGACCAGAAACCACCAAATGCACAGCAGAAAACATGGGTAAAATACTCCACCATGTTTGCTTTGTAAATGTCTTTGAAGAATTAAATCCAATACATCATGGTGGAAGAAGACCTGGGTTGGTGGTGCACGTAGTATGTGACACCTATATAAAAAGATGAGAAACTGCACCCATGAGACAGCAACTATCTCATAAATTATTAATTTTCTAATGACAAAATTGAAAAACAAAAGAAAAATACCAAAGAAACTCATTCCTATGGAGATGACTAAGTAGGGTGGGTTTGTATTTTGATTTACCAGCATCATTGTTTTTGTTTAAATTTGCCATTAGTAGAAACTCAGTTATGAATAATTCAAACTATTCTGAGCACTCCAAGCCACGAATCTATGCATAGATGCCTATATTGATGTCTGCACCCAATGGGGGAACTGTTGTATTAAGTAATCCAGAGTGATACTTTGGAAGGCAGATCTCATCTCTTAGAGGATCCCTGCTTCTTCTAGGGAAGGTCAGGTAGATTACTTCATATCAGAGTCCTTGTGTACGGCAACTAGAGTAACCACACTGAGAAAGGGGAAATGACTCAGAGGGGTGCAACCTCAGTGACACTTTGTCTAGAGAACTTTGGTTATAGTTTACAAAATGCCATGGAAATTTGAATAGAATTTTCAAATTCTATTCAAATGCAATGGAAATTTGATAGAATTGTTCTAGTCAGGGGCATAATTAGCTTAATCATAGCTGAAGTGAGGCTATTTAAAAATTAAATGGAAAGAGATGTTGGATAGTTCACCTGGGAGAGCACACATTTAACCATGTTTGAAGACGTGTGTTCAAATCCCCAGCCATGACCTGGGAACCCAGAGAAAACTAGAAGGTTCACAAATGGTGTTCTCTATCTGGAAAAATGAAAATAAAAGTCAGTGAGGAACTGTGGAATTGTGTAGGTCTTTATGCCCAGAAATGACCTTTATCAATACAAAGGAGGGCAAGGAAAGACAGTTACTTCTCTCAAAACATGAACAGTAAATGTCACGGAGTCTCCAAAAGAACATTTAAGTCATAGTCTCTAGTCACTGAATGATTAAATACCCCCAAACAAAGCGTGGATTAAACGTTCTTTTCTCTGGGGTCCAAGATTTAAAATAGCACTAAAATTTAATGAGGTGTTTTTGAATCTAGCTGTACCAGCTATTGTCCCTTGACTGAATAAATAATATCTCATTCATATATTATTTCTTTTTCAAATGTACATGGAAAATATTATTATGAAAAAAAGTATTAATCTAAAACAATGGGCTCAGGTGATGGTGATGATTTTTATCAAACTAACTTACATTAAGAGAAAAAAAAAAAAGAATAAATCATTGCCATCTGTGGAGGGAAATTTCCCAAGCAATGGGGCAGAGTCCGCCTTCTCTCTGTCACTCTTACCCTTTCTCTACATTTTTCACCTTCTATCCAAAAAGAAAAATAGAAAAAAAAAATTTAAATGTTTATAAGGTAGGTGGTGAAGACATGTAGGCATAGAGCCCCAGCAATGCCCTGGCAAAAAAAAAAAAGTGTATCACTAAGATGTATACTGAATTTTGTTATGGGGACACATTTTGTGGAACTATTGATCTAATAGATGGTTAATGGTTCATAAGGAAATAAGTAGATAGGGGTTGAGGTGAAGTTCTCAAAAGAGAGGTGGAAATCAAACCATAATTTTTTATTGTATCAGTCAGCTGTTATTGTATTATATGTCACTCCAAAACTCAGATGTATAATGGACATTTTTTTTTTTTTTTTATTTTTTTGTTTTTTTGCTCATTGCTCTGAGTCTGCTGATCTTGAGCTAGACTCTGTAGGGTTCAGTTATACATCTGAGATTAGCTGTCTCAGTTTAGGTGAATTGACAGTCTTGGCTTCTGACTTCTCCTCTATCCTTATCTCCAGAAGGCCAGTGGGCATGTTCTTACAGTGTTAATGAGGAAAGTTACCTAAAGACAGAGAAGAAGTTGTTTGAGGCATAGGCCAGCAACTGTCATATTATCCCTTGTATTTTTTATGACTAAGAGAAGTCATCAGTCAAAACCAAATTCAAGAAACAAAACAGTCCCATCTTTGGATGTGAAAACCTGCAAAATCACGTTGCAGAGAAGATAGACTAATGGAGTTACTGGAGCTATTTTTATAGTTAATATACTATAGTTATAAAAATCAAGTAGCTCATTTAATCAATCATTCAGGATTTACAGGGACTTCTGGTTCGGTGAGAGCAACATGTTTTCTTGGTTGCAGTTCACAAACAGGAGTAAGATGCACTGTGGTCTGAGTGAAAAGAGAGCACTGTAAGACCTTCAACTGAGAGTGCTTTTGTTTTATAATGTAGCCCCCTCAGGTGCATAAATGCCATGTGAGGATCCCTTTTTTAGGCACAACCAGAAAGAGGTTTTGGTTATTTATCAGTGTTGTCTATGGGAAAGGAAGTGGTGCTATGTGCTATGTACATGTCATGCTTTTGTCATTTCTGCATTAAAGCAGCTAAATATAACTATTTGAAATATTGTCTTCTACCCACTCCTAGTCAGAGAATGACTATTTCCATGGGAAACTAAATTCCATGGTGGCAAATGCATGAGGTCTCATCTGGGTCTAAGATTAGAACAGTACTGACAGAACAAAGATTTTTGTGTGTATATTTTGGTCATCACTTGAAGCATTCATACACAGTAACCATATTGTTTAAAGCGAACTTCATTACCCACAGTCCCAGCCATCGGGTGATTTTCTAGAACCTTCTTTGTCTTAGATTTGCTGAGTTATTCAGACTGTTAAAAAGCTAAGTGCATGTAAGAATCCTCAATCAAATCATCTGTCTAGAATATTTCCTTTGAAGAAGGTTCTTTTTTGTCATTCTTTCTCTCACTCCCCTCCCCCCTTTTTTTAAATAAAATGATTTCAATGAAAAAACTGCTTTATTTTTCCTCTAATGGTGTCTTGGAAGGAAGAGGCAGTCTTTTGAAATATATGCCTTCTTTGTGAATGCTGAGATAAAATATACACAGTTATCAACTCTGCCATCAAAATTCTTTAATTTGAAGTACTCAGCTATCTGCAATTAGTTTGCAAGATCTATGGGTGAATATATCGAGGGTTGTGTTTCTTGGTAATATGAAAGAGCATTTAAAAAGCTGGTATGCAACTCAGAAAGAGAAATGCATACCCTATGAAAACAGAGGACACCTTGCTTTGGGGGAAAAGGAGAGGCTATGCATGTATAGATGGAGGCTAGGCTGAAAGGGGAAGCATTCAAAGGAGCAGTTCGACAGTTTCCATTTCCAGATGGGTCACAGAGCCACTGATGCTTCCTCCATAAGCTTTCTCTAGGCCTCTGCAAGTGAACTTGCCTTTAGGCTTTATCAACCCAGAGACAAGCTTAGAAAACTATTAACCCCTTTCACTCAGACCATCATTTCAAGTTTTCTCTCTAGCCACTGCTTAAAAAAAAAAAAAATCTTATTGATGGCAGAGGAGAACCTAGAGGGGGGTGAATTTTTATGTGGAAAACTGGGAAGTGTTACGCATGTATGAACTATTGTATTTTACTGTCGACTGCAAACCAGTAATCCCCCAATAAAGAAATTAAAAAAAAACATGTTATCTTTCAACACAGATTTCCTCAACATTTTGGACAGAACAACACTTTGTTGAGGACTGATATAACATGCACTTTTGGGGTGTTTATCAGCATTACTGGCCTCTCTCCCTAGTATACCTCCACTCTGTCCTCTACCCATAATAACCAAAACAGTTTTCAGACATTACCAAGTATGTTAGAGGAGACAAAAATCACTTCCAATTGAGAATCACTACTCTAATACAATGAAACACAAATTGCTGAGAAAAATACAAATCTCTCAGAAAATGTAATAGGCACTTCTATTATTTCTTTATCCACTCAAGGGAAAAGATTATCTCCAGTTTCTAACTAGAGATAGACAATACCTTCCATTCAAACAGTAGTATGATAACAAAGTGGAGTTCAGGCTCTGTAAGAAGTACTGTGTACATAAACACCATTCCCACCACCAAAGGACTGTGACCCATCCCTCCCGCCCACTCCCACCCCCCACTGGCCCAGGAAGCTACATGTCTACCCCTCACCACTGGGTTTTTACTTTGGTGCCCTACTTAGAATTTGATCAGGTCCTGCTTTTAGTTTCCCTTTCAGATCTTCTAAGTCAGCTTCTGTTGATGAGTGGGATCATCCCATACTCATCTTTATCTTTCTGACTTAGTTCACTTAACATAATTCCTTCTAGCTCTGTCCAAGATGGGTCAGAGAAGGTGGGTTCATTGTTCTTGATAGCTGCATAGTATTCCATTGTGTATATATACCACAGCTTTCTCAGCCACTCATCTGGTGTTGGGCACCTGGGTTGCTTCCAGGTTTTAGCTATTATGAATTGTGCTGCTATGAACATAGGAGTACACACCTCTTTTTGGTTGGGTGTTATGGAGTCCTTGGGGTATAACCCCAGGAGAGGAATTATTGGGTCATATGGAAGGTCCATGTCTAGCCTTCTGAGAGTTTTCCAGACTGCTCTCCACAGAGGCTGTACCAATGTAGACATATAAATCAGTAGTTAATTAATATGAGAGGGGGAAATCAATTGTATGTCTCAAAGTTTCTCAAAACACAAACTGAATCTTTTTAATATATAGGCTATGTATTTGATAGACTGACTCTCTCAAAAGCCTAGACCAAGTAGATTAGAAGCTTCCAATAGCACAGCTATATACAAGATACTGGGTACTGTACAGCAAACCATAACAAAGGGACTTTTCAAAGTTAACCCAATTAACAAATAATGTGATGATAATATTAACTATTGATTGTCTTTTTGAACCCTAAGACAGCAGGAACCTCACATCTTCACTATAGAGACCCTACTTCCCCCAGTCCTGGAACCCTTGGATAGGGCCCACTTTCCCGTATGCATCTCCCAATCTAAACCAAATAATATTGCATCCGCCGATCACAACCTAACCAAAGCAACGATTGCCATCTCAACATGCTTCACCTCAGACTGTATCCAGAGACTTCACGTGTGGAATGACAACCGTTCAGCTTCATTACTCGGGTTCCAGATGCCACCAAGATGCTGGCTAGGCTTCCCTGGATTGAAGACCCCACCAATGTGTCCTGGAGCTCAGCTTCCCCAGAGAAACACCCTACTAGGGAAAGAGAGAGGCAGACTGGGGGTATGGACCGACCAGTCAACGCCCATGTTCAGCGGGGAAGCAACTACAGAAGCCAGACCTTCTACCTTCTGCAACCCTCAACGACCCTGGGTCCATGCTCCCAGAGGGATAGAGAATGGGAAAGCTACCATGGGAGGGAGTGGGTTATGGGGATTGGGTGGTGGGAATTGTGTGGAGTTGTACCCCTCCTACCTTATGCTTTTGTTCACTAATCCTTTCTTAAATAAAAAATTAAAAAAAAAAAAAAAAGAAGTACTGTGAACTCTTCTTATGCATGCCTTTTGTCTTGATAAGTAAGCATGAATCAGTCACAGCAGGAGGGTTTTATGGGGAAACAGTTACAGGAAGAGTTAGGATAATAGCTTGCCATAACTCACTATTCGGGTTCATCGTCAATTAAGGACTATTTATGTGCTCCCTGTATAATTATGTGTATTTTCCTTATGAAACTAAATGGGAGGTTTATCTGTGTACATCACAGCATGAGAATTATGCTTCTTTCACACAAAGTCACTGTCACCTTGGTGGCCCCACCTTGTTTGGTCCACATGCCCATCTGCCATCAGGATCTGTAGCAGTTTTTTTATTCTCTTTTTCTAAAGCATACTGTCCCTTTATGGGAGCATAATCCCTTTAAGACCTCAAGATTGTCTTATTTCACTAACACAGTGCTGACCAAACTCTTAATAAATGATTAAGCCTTTACAAACCCAGTAGGTAAATTCAAGTGATCATAATTTCCAGTGTCTTACAAGTATTGTTACTATCAGTAAATTACTATCAGTAGTAAAGTAGTACTCTACCACTGATCTTGTCTGAAATATGCTGAACATTATAAATACAGAAAACTTATCTTCCTCAGTATAGGTTTTACAAATGTACACAAAGCAAATAAAATAGTTTCATGAATGTGTATATATAAGATGTCACGTAATTATATGAAATTTAAAAGTATATGATATATGTCCCTATACATATATAGTGACTATTTATTATAACTTGTGAGGGTAATTTGCATTTGACCATTATTCATTGGGATGCCTAGTCAATATGTTTTGAAATGATATACTTATGAATAATAAGACAGTACAATAAATAACTATTTTTTGCAAGAAAAGACATTTGTGGAGCATCAGCTAAATACACTTTGTAAAAACACACATTTTTCACTCACATCTAGCAGGAACTGACATTTCAAATAAACCAAAGAAATAAAGTACTAGACTACTGGGGAATCCCTGTCACTTTGTGAGAAATCTCAGAAGAAAAGACTGTGATAAACCATAAATATGACAGCTAATTTCAGTGACTACTGTCAACTACTACACATGTTTCATTAACACAAAAAGCTGAGCTGGGGATAAGCAAGACTGTGACAGAATTAATAAGCTTGGTTTCAGTTTATTATGATAGTTCCTTCAGGGCATGCTAATAACGGGCCTCCTTGTTCTATTGCAGACAGTGAATGGCGGAACAACAGTTATAATAAGACCTGAGATCTGAAATAGCCTATGCACTTTCAAGTCTGACAGCAAGCTCTCTGGTCTATGTTTGAATCTGATTATTCCACTTAAGCATTAATGAAATACATGGTCAGAGTAACCTTTCAGCAGAGACTTTGTCCCTTCCCCACCCCCCAAAAGACAGGATAAGAAGTGATAAATTTACCTTCCAAAGTAAACTGTTGGTATGCATGAGACCCCTTCTGTTTCATTGGTTTAATACCCCCTGCTTAACACTGTATTCTATTTACATAACCACTGTATTCTATTTACATAACCACTTCATTCTATTTACATAACCGCTGTTAACAAGCACCACCCTACCTCCAGGGCATTGGTTCAATCTCCACTGGTTCATGATATGTTTTTACTCTGCCCCCTCTCCTTGTCACACTCTGATTTTCACCAGTCACTTTTCTCTCCACCCTCTCTATGTCACATCCTGTTTCCACCCTACTTGGCAAGTATATATAAAGACAGCATTGTAAGTTTTAGGGTACTTTAGTTTAGTTTAGTCTAGCTTGGTATAGATTGCGCTGCGTCCTGCATGAATAAAGAGATACTGCGTACAGCTCAACCATGAGTCCCTGGTCATCTGTTTCCCGCCCGTGAAGCCAGCCCGGCGAAAACAACAGTAAACTATCTTTTAAAAATGTTTCTTTTGGAAAACTGATTTATAATGTAGTGGCAGGCAAGTTTGGTTTGGTATTTAACTGCATTTCATGGTGTGTACTGAATCATGTGAACTTTCACAGTGAAGCAGCAATAAATGTGTGGATGATAAAAGGCAAGCCAATCCCAGGACTTTTCCCCTCTGTGGGAAATTAAAAACAAAACAAAACAAAACAAACAAACAACAAAAAAACAGCTTCAATTATCACAGAATGGAGTAGCACTAACTCAAGAGGTAACATGGACAGCAGTAAGGATTAGACATGACTTTGAATCAGGATCTTAGAAATGCTAGCTGCATGAGATAATGAGTATAGGAAATGAGAAAACCTGAATCCTTTTTAAGACTAATTTTATAAAGTATTGAGATTCTCAGGTCTGATTGAAGTGTGGCTATGAAGTAACAGCATTTTACCAACTTGGGTCAACTAGAAAAAGCAACAAAAATCACCTGCAAACTCAATAAGAAACTACCGGTATTTCTTTGGAAACTCACCAAGTCACAGGTGAATGCAGACATGTGTGGCTTGTGGACAGAAAAGGGGTGAAGGACAGATTCCAAAGACTTAGAACCTATGCTCAGGGATGGCTGGCGCCAAACTGGGAGGTTGATGGTTGAGCCTTACCACTTACAAGTCCAAGTTTAAATAACAAAGGACTGTTAGGGGAGAAACAATCACCTAAAAACTCATCAATTTACAACTATGTCTTGAGTTTCCAATGCTGTTGACCCACAGAGGCTGAAACAACAGCAGAGAGGCCCTATATTGACATGAGAGACACTGATCTGACCTGGTGACTCAGGATTAAATCTCCCCTTCTTCATCAAGATATATAAACAGGAAAATTGAACACCTTAGCCACAGTGCTTCCTGCTAGCACAGCAACAAAAGAACACTAAGTGTGGAAACTGAGAAAGACAGATAGCAATGAGAGAAAACCCAAATGACCAGACAGACACAGGACTAGAAAAAAAAAAAAATGACAGAGATAGAGTTCAGAAGGTGCATTATGAAATCAATTCAAGAAACTAAAGTTAAAATTCAAAAACTCAGTGATTTACAAAGCACAGAAAAAAAAATGTGAATGGCTTTACTCTGCCTGTCAAAAGATTCAGAGTGACTGACTGCATTAAAAGCAAGACCCATCTATTCTGTGTCTCCAGGAAACATATCTAAACAAAAGACAAACAGAACCTCTGGGTGACAGGTTGGAATAAGGTATTCCAAACCAATAACCCAATCAAAAGGAAACAGCTATTCCAATATCAGATAAATTAGACTTTAAGGAAAAAGAGATAAAAAGCAGCAGACATGGACACTACATATTGGTCAGAGGATCAATCCATTGGGAAGAAACCACCATCAATATATATGATTCCAATATGTGTGCACCCAAATATATATAGAGGTACTTACTGACTTTTTAAAAGAGATATTGCCAGCAGCACAGTATCAGGTGGAGACCTCAACACACAACTCACAGCAAGAGACAGATAATCAGGACAAAAGATCAGCAAGAAAACAGAGGCCATAAATGAATCCATAGATAAGATGAATTGAACAGATATACTCAAACCTTTCATCCCCACCAAAAAGAATCATACATTCTGTTCAAGTGCACATAGAACACTTTCAAGGATTGACCATGTGTTTGGACACAAAGACAGCCTTAATAAATGCATGAATATTGAAATCATAAAAATGATCTTTTCTGACCATAAAGCAATGAGGCTAGAAAACAATCACAAATGAATATGTAATGATTTCACTCATAGACAGAAGTTGAAAAATAAGAACAGAAGGGAAAACACAAAGCAGAACTTGGACCGGATTTGGTTTATTGCACCAAAGTAAAGGACTCTGGGGAGGGGGCTGGGGAGTGTTTAGGTCCTGGGATATGATGACAGAGGAGGATCTAGGTGGGAGGTTAGAGTGCTATATGGAAAACCGAGAAATGTTAAAAAATGTACATATTCCTATATTTTACTGTTAATTGTAAACCATTAATCCCCCTACTAAAGAAAAAAATAAATCAGTCACAAAAAGAAACCAAGAAATACACTTAGACTATAGAGATTGAATAATACACTTCTGAAAATACCTGAGTCACTGAAGAAATCAAAAGAGAAATTGAAAAATTACTTAGAGAACAATAAAAATGAAGAGACTAACTACTAGACCCTGTGAGATATAGCAAAAGGTGTTCTAACAGGCTGGGAGTATGGATCCACCTGCCAATGCCCATGTTTAGCGGGGAAGCAATTACAGAAGCCAGACCTCCCACCTTCTGCACCCCTTAATGATCCTGGGTCCATACTGCCAGAGGGGTAAAGGATAGGAAAGCTATCAAGGGAGGGGATTGGATACAGAGTTCTGGTGGGGGAATTCTACCCTTCTTATCCTATGGTCTTGTCAATTATTTCCCATTTTATAAATAATTTTTTTAAAAAAAGATGTCCTAAAAGGAAAGTTTATAGCAATACAGACCCATCTTAACAAATAATGAAGATCTCAAGTAAGCTACCTAACATCACAGCTAAACCATCTTCAGTTTCGACTACAAAGAAATATACTACAAAATATACTACAAAAAAACAGCATGGTACCAGAACAGAAATGAACACTTGGATCAATGGAGCAGTATCAAAATCCCCAAAATGATCCCACATATATACAGCCATCTAATATATACCAAAGGGGCCAAAACCATTCAATGGGGGTAAAGAAGGTTTCTTTAACAGATGCTATTGGGAAAATTGGACAGCCACAAGTAGAAAAGTGAAACTAGACCACTCTTTAACACCATACACCGAGGTCAAGTCAGAATGGATTAACGAAATAGATATTAGACCAGAAATTCTAAACTTTATAGAAAAAAAATATTGGTAAACTTTGCAAGACTTTCACATTAAAGATGTATTTGGAAACTCAATCCCCTGGGCTTAGGAAATAAAAACAAGAGAAATAAATGGAACTACATGAAACTAAAAAGCTTCTACACATCAAAATAAAACTACACAAGGATAATCAGGCAACCAAATAAATGGGAGAAGATATTTGTACATCACACATCAGACAAGTGACTGATATGAAAAATCTATACAAAATTGATACAGATCTATAAAAGAAGCAAAAATAAACCAACAAAAAAGTGGGTCAAAGAACAAAATGGATAGTTTTATAAAGAAGAGATACACATAGCCCACAGATACATGAAGAAATGCTCTAGTTCACTTATTATTAGAGAAATGCAAGTTAAAACTACATTGAAATACCATCTCACACCTGAAAGAATAGTTTACATCAACAAACCAGGAAATGACAGATGTTGGAGACGTTGTGAAGAGAACTCTGCTTCATTGCTGGTGGGAATGTAAACTGGTATAGCCCCTTTTGAAGACTGTGTGGAGAGTCCTTAAACAAATAAAAAATGAAAGTACTTTATTATCCAGCAATACCACTCTTGGGCATCTCTCCAGTGGACACTCAAGCACTAGTTAGAAGAAACATATACACCTCTATGTTCATGAAGATCCAAAGAGGCACAGCCTGTGATTAAATATGTAGACTCAGGAATTAAGTCTTCTTTCCCCACAGGAACACACTTAAATGAAAGTCACAAAGATAATGGATATTACAAACTGTTTATACTAACCTAGGTTATCGGATTCCAGAAAGTTTCTATTGTTAAAAGATAAATCATGCTACCTCATTGTCTCTCTGTGGATGTCCAAACATGTGTGAAAAATCAAATGGTAAATAATAGTACCATCACCACTGTGTACATTGGCAAACCCTTGACTTGAATATCCAAAACTATTATAATTGAGATTTTCCCTGAGAAAGATTTCAAGGCTGTATTCAGTTTTCTGTGCTGTGTTGCCAAAGTGAGTCTGCAGCCACACTGTGTCGTACAAATCAATTCAGCAACACCTTCAGCATCAGTTTTCATGGAGAAGAAAGCAATTAAGGTTTAGCACAGGTGCTGCTTTGACTGTTAATTATACAGCCCATGGAACACATTGAAATGTGCAGACTGATTCTGAGAAACATCTCATTTTAAATTGGAAAACATTTTCTTGTGTTTTAAAGGGAAAGTCTTAAGCAAGTTTTAGGTATAAATATTTTAATTCATGCAATAAAAAAATCAAGTTTCTTTGAAACTTCGGTTATGAAGGACTCAAATCTATTAAATTACTCTAGGAATGAATCAGGAGTTGTAATCTGTTCTTATCCTGAAAATTAAAAAACAAAAAATTTATACCTGAAAGAGTTCCCACTTTGCCACGTTGTCTGGACTTAAACCTGCCATGGCCCAGGTTTCAGTCCAGACAACTGCACTAGCAAAGCTTCGATGCTGTGTTGTCTTTCCCATAGAGCAAATTTGTCTCTATACCTCTGTCTCTCTATCCAAAAAAGTTAGTTCAGAGCAGTGAAGCCTTAGCAAGGACAAGTAAGTAAATAATTGTTATTCACAATAAATTTAAGACAGTTCCAGTAAAAACAGAAAAGATATGTTGGCTGTGCTAGTATAACTTAAAAGAAATATACATTTGGTTTTTCAAATTCTGATAACCAAAGTAGATTTATCATGTAGCTAGACTCATGGCTTCCAAAACTTTTAGAATTTCCTATGTGTTGAAATTCATACAGGGGTCAGGAGATAGCTCACTTGGTAGAGCACATGCTTTAACAAACACAAGGGCCTGTGTTTGACCCCCTATTTACCAAACAGGAGCATCCTGCAAAAGGGTTTCATGGGAGTCAGGCAGTAGCGCAGTGGGCTAAGCGCATGTGGTGCAAAGCCCAAGGACCAGCATAAGGATCCTGGATCGGACCCCCAGCAACCACCTGCAGGGGAGTTGCTTCACAGGTGGTGAAGCAGGTCGGCAGGTGTCTATCTTTCTCTCCCCCTCTCTCTCTTCCCCTCCTCTCTCCATTTCTCTGTTCTGTCCAACAACGACAGCATCAATAACAACAACAATAAAACAACAAGGGCAACAAAAAGGAATAAATAAGTAAATAGTAAAAAAATAAAGTTTCACAAAACAATCAGGCAGTGATGTGGTGGTTCTTCTCTCTGTCTCTCTTTTTCTCTGCCACCATCTTTTATTATTATTAAAGGATCTTTTTATATAAAAAAGATTATAAAAGAGATTGGTTTTTGGTAGAACTTATGCATGAGGGCTGGTTCCTAGAAGAATCAACTACGTGATTGGAGGGCTGGAAATTTTACACCTCCAGAAGGAGAAGTAAGGCTGGGATTGAGCTCAGTTGCCAATGATTAAGTAACCCTCACCTAAGCAATAAAGCCTCCATACACAGGTTGAGGTAACTTCAGAAAGCTTCTATGTGGTGAGTATGCAGAGATGTGGGAAGTGTGGCATGCCTTGAACAGGGCATGGAAGTTTTACCTCCTTCCCCATACTTTGTTCACATCTTGTCAATTTGAGTTATCACATTTGGTATACTAAGTAAACTATTTCTCTGAGTTCTATGAATTTCTCTAGCAAATTAATTGAACCTGAGGAGATTAAGAAACACTGATCTTTAGCTATTTGGTCAGAAACATAGGCAACAACCTGGACTTGCGACCCTGCAGCTGAAAGCAGCCACTCTTGGGAACTGAGGCTGTGGAATGTGATGTTGTGTTCAAATCAGAATTGAGTTGAGTTCTTGGACACTTAATGATGTCCAAGAATTACTTTCCTGGCATGGGTAAACCTTCATACAATCTCATATTGAAATTGGGTCCAAAAATGGCTATCAAATCATCTATGATAAGTATCATAATTGTCATTCCCAGCACCGAGGAGATGGAGGGGACAGTAGAAGGAGAAGTGGGACAGCACAAAATGGTAGGTGAGACTGCTGTTCTAGGTCCAGAGCAGGATCTGTGAACCTGGGAACTTGTGCCTCAAAGAAAGCTCATAGCTACAGCTGGGGAAGATGCAGATTATAATATTAGCCATTGATTAGCACATCACCTTGAGACTACATGCTCTTCTCCCGGACATCACTAGAAACAAGACCTGTTCAAATAGCATAGTATGCACAAATAAGCAAGGAAGGATCTCAAATACAGATGTGAGCCCATGAGCAAGATTTCTTAACATGCCACATAAATATACAAATTGTAGAAGGCATCAAAACTTAAAAACAAGAGTTAAAATTTAAAAAAAAGGAAAGGGGCTAGGTGGTGGTACACCTGGTTAAGTGCATGTATTGCTATGCACAAGGATCCAGGTTCAAACCTCCAGTCTCCACCTGCAGGGGGAAAGCTTCATGAGTGGTGAAGCAGTGCTCCAGTGTTCTCTCTCCCTCTCTCTCTTTCTCTGTCTCTTCCTCTTTCTAACTTTCCTCCCTCTCAATTCTTCTGTGCTATCAGATAAAGTCTTTTTTTTTTTTTTTTTTTTTTACCAGAGCACTGCTCAGCTCTGGATTATGGTGGTGCGGGGGATTGAACCTGGGACTTTGGAGCCTCAGGTATGAGAGTCTCTTTGCATAACCATTATGCTATCTAGTCCCGCCATAAAATAAAGTTTTAAAAAAGATTTCTTTAAAAATATAGTGAGTTAATAGAGGAAACAGAAGTTGGCATTTTAAAAAATGTTATCAAGATTAATAGTTTACAGTCAACAGGAAAATACTATAGTGTGTACATGCATAACATTTACTCATAACAAAACAACCCTCACTAGGTCCTTCTCTGCCATCATGTTCCAGCACCTGAGTCTTCCCCCCAATAAACCATTAATCCCCCAATAAATACAAAAATTAAAAATAAACAAATAATTTAAAAAGGAAAAAATGTTATCAGGAATAAGATATGTAGAGGCAATAAAGGCACCACACACCCCTAAAACAATATCCAACTGTATAAATAATAATTAGGGAGACCGAAATAAAACAGGATTATTGCATTGAAATGACAATTTCATTAGGTGGATTAATATTAAAGGGACAAAGATTTAAAGCAATACACTAAAGAATGGAACTGAAAAATTCTGTGAAAGTGGTCTGGGAGGTGTCGCGCAGTGGATAAAGCAATAGACTCTCAAGCATGAGGTCCAGAGTTCGAGTCTCAGCAGCAAATGTACCAGAGTGATGTCTGGTTCTTTCTCTCTCTCTCTTCCTATCCCTCTCATTGATAAATAAATAAAATATTTTTTTAGAAAAGAAATTCTGTGAAAAGACAACTTAATGGATGACAGATTAAAAACGAAAAATTCAAAGTCTTAGAGTATATTTCCCAAAATTGCAATATTTATGTTAAGGGAACAGAAAAAAGGAAATAATTTTAAAGATATTTTGCTGAGTGGAATATAGCAGTTATTGGATAGATTATATTCCTATTCTCAGAAATTAAATATATCAATTGCCATAAAATAATTGTATGCTAAAAAGTAGTATTTGGTTAAAATAAGATATTTGTACTTTATGTTGGTTGTCAGAGTTTCAAATATGACAGAAAAAAATTTTGAGATTTACAAAATAGATGGTAACAATAACCTGATGTCATATCATCATATCAGACAAAACATAAATCAAGGCAAGGGAAAAACATCAAAAGAAACAAAGAGGGTATATTTCATATTGTGACTAGGTATGATCATTCTAGAAGTTTATAACTTGAATCCTAGTGAAACCAACACATTACCTGAGTTTGTAAAGCTAGAACTAGTATAAATACACAGGAAAAAACAAATTTACAACTCCAAATGAAAATGTAAAAAGTCCTTTCCTCTTAAATGAACAAATGGATGCATAAACATAGAATTCAAATATCAAAATTAGTAAACTTTATCTGGAATGTGTATTCTCTTGTTTATAAAATATTTACAAAACATCAACTTTATGTGTGTGGATATAAAACATATACATATACTTTCTAAACACACATACGTTGGAGCATACTTTGATCTTTTTATGTACTAATACACACAAAAAAAAAATCTCAACAAATTCTGAAGTTCCTAATCAAGTAAAAAGTAGGCAGGATGTATTCACTAACCCCAGTGCACTAAAATTAACATCAAAGAAATGGATACAAATCTATAATGCAGTCTCACTAGAGATTTCAAACTATGAATCCTTTTGTGTTAAAGGTAAAACCAAAATAAATATTATTTGCTACTTGGGAATAAACTACAATAAGGAAAACATCAAATTATACTGCATTGAAGAAAAGCTCTAAGGAAATTGTTTAGACTCTAAATTTCTAAAAAGGACTGGAAAACAAGGCACAGTTCCTGAGTTAATGAGTGTCTGAAACCCAACTCATGCTGCCTTAATCAAATGAGAAACATATTGACTTACATAATTAAAGAGTCCAGGTAGACTTTAGTCATGATTGGACCTAGATACTCAAATAAGATAATCGATTTCATGTTCCTTTGTGTTGCCTGCATTTTCTGGTAGATTCTCTCTAGGTGGTAATAAAAAACTGTCACTTAAGGTGTTAGTTTAGCATTTCTGCTAGGGAAAGAATCCCTTTGTCAAGAGGCCAGAGATGGCAAACTCCAGTGTAATTATTTTCAATGGGGAATGTATCTGTTCCTGTTCAAACAGAAGTACTAAATAAATGTGGGCAGGAAGAAAATGTCTGTTTTAGTAGGAATGGCTGGAAGTAAATAAATTAGGCTTGTATTTAAAGAGTTGAAATGATAAAATATGCCTTATTATGAAATAAGACAAATCAACTCATTAAGTCATATGTTCTGAAATATAAAAAATTAATGAGATTGATCAACAAAACAAAAGTTTGAAACTTTACAAAACAGACAAATCTTTGGCAATACCAAGAACAAGGAATAAAACACATACATAAAAAAATTAGTATCAAGAAAGAACAAAATTCAAAAAACTCAAAACATTAATCTCTAAAAGCATAGAGAAACTTTTATGGCTTTCTATGTAATACATTAGAAGAGGTAAACAAAAGAGGTGATTATTGGTGCTATTAAAAATGAATCAGAATTTGACTTAGGTTCTGACATGAAAACACACACAGCACACAATATGAAAAAGATAGTCAAAGATCCTAATGCCACTCTGTTTAGGAGTTTGACATATACATACAGTCAAGTTTTTTTTTTTTTTCACTATCAAGAAATCACTGTTCCAGGATGACTGTTGTTTGTTTCTTCATACAGAGGAAAAAGAGGCAAGGGCAGAGAGAACGAGAGCAGAGACACAGCAGGTGTTTCCCAGATGAACTACTGGGTTGCTGGAAAATACGTGACACATTTTTGCGTAGAGAAAATACATAATGATTTTTCCGAGAACCCAATATTTTACCAACTCCATCTACCAAACCTTTGCCTCCAGGGTTATTGAAGAAGAGATATGTCTAATACTGTATAAACTTTTTCTTTGTTCCTTAAGCTCCACTTAATAAGTGAGATAATCCAGTGTTTGCCCTTCTCCTTCTGGCTTTTTCTCATTTGACATGATTACTTCAAGTTGCATTCTGAATCCTTAGAAACTGTTAAATTGGGGATTATGCTTTGTGGTGACTGTACTTCACTGGGGGAAAAAGCTTACAATGGTCACTGTGTACCTGCCACCTCTTCTCTTCCCTAGTAGCTGACCTGCATTACTCAGTTACTCTTTTTTCTCACCTGCTTCTCCACTTCTTTCCTGGGTCTCTCCAGTCTTGGCCAGAATCACAGCCACATTGCCCTTCTGGTCTCCTTGTTTTTCATTTATTTATTTATTTATTTATTTATTTATTTATTTATTTATTTATTTTAGTGGTATTTAATTTGTTTTTCTCTGCATTGTCGCTTAACTGAATTGCGGCCAGTAACAATGTCTTTGAATCATCCAATCTGCTTTCCTCATAGATAGGCCTTTCCAGCAGCCTCCCCACCCCTCCCATTTTCTACTATAAGCCAACATTTTTCTGGGACCAAAGAGCCAGCACAGGAAGAGGACTGGAGAGGAGGCACAGGGACTGCAAATTGAAATACCCACAGGGTCCGGGCAGGTGATGTCAGTAAATGGATGGGCCAGATGGCAAACTGGCAAGCACATGTCCAACAAAAAGGAGCAGCTGCTACTCAGCTCCTCTGATTGGTGCCAGGTGGGAGTGCGGGCCCAGAACTCAGTATTTAAGAAGCCAGAAATATCTTTGTTATCAGAAACATCTCAGGCTGCCCAAACACTGTATAATTCTTCAGTTAGAGTTGGAGACACAGGAGGTACCTGCTGGCTATAGCTCAAGCATACAGCTTGTAAGGAGATTGCTATCTCCCACCTGGAGAGGGATCCAAAAGCAGAGAGCAGATGGGAGTCCAACAAGAAAGCCAGTACTTCCTCCCTTCTCTCAGGATAGGATTCAGCTGTACTGATGGGATCTATCATGATTATGAGTGCCAGGCCCTGGGTTAAGCCCTTTAAACATATTATGTGGAGTCCTTACAATATCCATCAAAATGGATTGCAAAATATAGCAAAAGCATAGAAAATCATTAACTTGGACTTTTGTTGTTGTTTGGTACCTACTGAACTTGTGTTAACCTACTATTTTTAAATTTAACTGGGCAATATGTTTCTTTCCTGGTGACGTCTCTTATTAAAGTTAAGTACTGTCTTAACCTCATTTTTGCAGAAGAGGTCAGTCATTTCTAAATCACTCCAAGTCACTCAGGTAGTAAGCGGTAGAGTTAGGAGTCAGGATTCAGACACAAGTTTTTTTATACATTTCTTAAGCCCTCATTTGACCTCTAAGCTAGTACTCTCAAACTTTGTTCCTCCAAGATGAATGGGTCCAGGGGCTAGAGAATAATATGTATATGTATGTGTATGTGTATGTGTATGTATATGTATATATATACACATATTATATATGTGTATATATATACATATTATACATATATATATGTCACTCTTTAAAAAAAGCCTACTTATTGGAGGTTGGCTGGGGGTACACCGGCTAAGTGCACCTATTACCATGTACGAGGATCCAGGTTTGAGTCCCAATTTCCCACCTGCAAGGGGGATACTTTGCAAGAGGTGACAGGTTTGCAGGTGTCTTTTTCTCTTTCTCTGTCTATCTCCCTCTCCTCTCTCAATTTCTCTCTGTCCTATCCAATCTCTATCCTATCTCTGTCCTATCCTATCTCTGTCCCAAAACAAATAGAAAAAAAAAAGGAGAAAAGTGGCCACCAGGAGCTGTGGATTCATAGTGCCAGCACCAAGGCCCAGCAATAACCCTGGTGGCAATAAAAGAAATACTTATTTACTCATTTATTTATTTACTTATTCATTATGATAGGTATTGAAAGATAAAGAGGGGAGTTGGGCGGTAGCGCGGCGGGTTAAGCGCATGTGGCGCAAAGCACAAGGACCAAAGATCCAGGTTCAAGCCCCCAGCTCTCCACCTGCAGGGGAGTCGCTTCACAAGCGGTGAAGCAGGTCTGCAGGTGTCTTTCTCTCCCCCTCTCTGTCTTCCCCTCCTCTCTCCATTTCTCTCTATCCTATCCAACAACTACGACATTAATAACAACAATAATAACTACAACAATATAACAACAAGGGCAACAAAAGGGAATAAATAAATAAATAAATAAATAAATATAAAAAATTTTTAAAAAAAGAAAGATAAAGAAAAAGAGAGGAAGAGAGAGGGGGGGAAAGAAAGACACCTTCAGCTTGCTCCACTGGTTGTAAAATTTCCTCCCCATAGGTGGGATTGGTGGGTTGGGGGGGACTTGAACCAGGATCTTTCAGCATGGTGACTTGTATGTATTACTAATTACACCACTTATATCCCTCCATATAGTGTGTGTATGTGTTTTAAGAGTTATTAATTTATTTTCAATTGTGATAGAGATAGAAAGAGATCCAGAGAGGATGAAGAAAGGGATGAAGATAATCGGCAAGCTTAAACACTTGTTTACTTACTGACTGTACAGATAAAAAGTTCAGCTCTGGGAGTCGGGCTGTAGCGCAGCGGGTTAAGCGCAGGTGGCACAAAGCACAAGGACCGGCATAAGGATCCTGGTTCGAACCCCGGGTCCCCACCTGCAGGGGAGTCGCTTCACAGGCGGTGAAGCAGGTCTGCAGGTGTCTATCTTTCTCTCCCTCTCTCTGTCTTTCCCTCCTCTCTCCATTTCTCTCTGTCCTATCCAACAACGATGACAACAACAATAATAACTACAACAATAAAACAACAAGGGCAACAAAAGGGAATAAATAAATAAAATAAAAAAAATATAAAAAAAAAGTTCAGCTCTGATTTGAATAAACAATTACAACAAAACATCATTTTGGAAAGTTAAACAGACTAGATATTTAATTGTATTGAAAGTTAAGTGCATAACATAATTGTGATTTAATTTTGTTAAAATTCATCCTATTATTTAGAAATACATGTTGAAATATTTGAAGGTGAAATGCTTGAGAATGACTTCAAAGTTATATATGGGCAATAAAGGAAGAATAGAAACAAGACTAGCCATGAGCTGGCCTTGAACAGGTGATCATGTATAGTTGAGTTTTTTATAACATTTCATTATTTCTGAAAATTTCTATAATAATAAAGTTCAAAATGTGGGGCTGAGTGGTGGTGCACCTGGTTGAGTGTACATGGTACAATGTGCAATGACCCAGGTTTGAGGCCCTGGTCCCTGCCTGCAGGAGGAAAGCTTTGCAAGTGGCAAAGCAGTGTTGCAGAGGTGTCTGTCTGTCTCTCTCCCTCACTATCTCCTCTACCCTTTCAATTTATGAATGTCTCTACCCAATAAATAAAGATAATCAATTAAAAAATTAAAGTTAAAGATGCCATTCATTTTGGAATAATAATTTGAAATTAAATAAATGAAATAGACTAATTTCTTAAGTCAAAATTTGTCAGATTGAGGTCCAGTATTGTTGGGGATTATTGCGAACTTTATTTTCTTTGAAAGAGACATATATTTTCATATTTGAGAAATGCCAAATGCATTTTATTGCTAAATGTATATAGTGTAATAGAAATACTTTGAAAATCTAGAGATATTTAAAAAATATATTTATTTAATTTAAAAGGGCTTCCTTCAGAATTTTTGTCTCTATCAGTATGTGGCACAATTTCCAGACATGCAATCAAATAGTTATACATATCTAACAGGAAATGCCAGAACTGCTCTCAGTTTTGTAAACTATGTTTGTCATGGAAGCATCAACTGAACTAGAACTGCAGCATTGAGAAATCTCATAGCCCAAAAATGTTGAGCAAAGTGATGATGACTGAAATCGGCTCTGACATGTGTGCAAACTCAGAGAAGGCTATTACTGAAAAGCTTCCTAATAAGAGCCTGTCCTGCCACTTGACAGGAATAGCAAGTGTCTTCACTGGCATCCTTCCAAACACATGCCTGTACATCGTCTGAGTATATGTTCCAGCCTTCAAAGGAAGGAACTACTTTGTTACCCTAAGAGCTTCCCATAACTGGGCATAATTAGTGATCATGGGGAGAGGAAGAAAAGAAGACAAGTATATGAAGGTTGGTTAAAGAGAAAGTATGGAATTTGGTGTATAGTGGCAGATGATATAAGTGTCCAAGATGGAACCTGCTAGCATTTGTGATGTGTAGACAAATATACTTCCCAATGGTGTGCTTTGAACAAGTAGTCCTCTTTCTACCAGCCCCCTCACCACATTGGGTGGTTAATCTCAGTATGAGTGGCTAAAGACCCATAGGTAGTCATCTTTATTGAAAACAATCTCATTTGGGTTCCAAATAACTTCGGGTGACTTCAGTGTACATGCTATTGCTTCCATTTTACATGAGTAACATGGTCTAAACAACATGCTAGATTTTTTACTTAAACTTGTAAAAAATCAGTCTACCAGACTGAATGCAATCTTGCTATTCAGTACTCATGAGGTTTGACTCCAAGACTTAACCAAGATGGCTTATACAGGTGACAAACTTGTTACCCTGTTCAGTTTCTAAGGCCTAAGGACATAGGTATGTTGATATAACCATCACATGTGCCACCTTCAAGACTCATCATTTTTGTTTCTCATGTAACACTAGCAAGTAAATTCATTGTAAGCATGATGAGTTCACTGCTAAAGTTACTATACCATGGTAGCACTGCATTTGAGAGATTGAGGAAATTATGTTTTGTCTAAATACTTTAACATGTTTATGAGGATAAATGTGTAGTTTATTTAAATATTCATTTTAAATCTCAATCTTTGTATTGGAAAGGTTAAGTTCTATCCCTATCCTCTCTACACCTCTCTTAAACGTCTGAGTAAGTTTTAAGGTGGGGTTGCTAGGGGAAAAAACATTTTACCACACAAACAGATAATTCATCTGTAAATACATGGAGGTGAAATACCTGATAGGAGTGGAAACCATGATCTCAGCTGAGTAGGAAGAGGAAGTTGGGCCTGATAAAAAATGCCATGACTGTAATCTTGTGTCTACAAGAAAACTCTTCTTATGGCTTATCTTAAATATTTTGACATAATAGACTGCTCATACTAAATATAACAGTAGCCATGAAATTATAGTTTGGAGGAGGGAACTGGTTCATGGCTACCCTGCAAAAATTCAAGATCATGAGGTTAGCAAATTTCTGGAATGGATCTGCAGCACTGTCAGCCTGATTGCTTTGTCACCACCAACTTCTCTATAATGACTGCATTTGTAAATGGGGCAAAAGTCCAAGACATTCATTCTATAGCAACTAAGGGTGGGGCAGCCAGGGAGTGAAGTCCAAACAAATTGGCCATGGATTTCCAATCAAGCCAGAGGAAGTGCTATAAAATAAATGCACCATAGAGATTTAAATCAAAAGAAAAGGAGCAGGCAGGCGTTGGGACCATATACCAAAGGGCTTGGCTTGCTTATTACTTGATAGTTAGTTACAGTAGTGCCACCATTGCTATGTGAGTTTGGAGCTTACCTACATTCTACCCTACTTCTTGCTAAATAGATGGAAATCTAGAGTTAGCAGGTATATGTGGACACTTAGAGAAGTAAGAACATGGCTCCCTGAGAAGTCTTAGGATTCTCTGGGAAAGGACAGAATGATTCTAGTAGACTTAGATCTTCTAGCAATAGAGATGATATAATGTTTTAGCTTCAAGTTCAAAGGGAAAATGTGGTCCTCCTTACAAGACTCATAGAGAAGTTTCTCTGTAAGAGAGGACCAGATATGGGTAATAGCAATACTTGAATTTGATCTATACATGAGTCACTGGGGGTGTAGTTAGAATTCTACAAGTTTGATTCAAAAGCACAAGGGCATTCTTCATTCCTAATGTATTTCCTGAAGATGCTGGTAAAGCTAGAAACAAAAAACCCTGACCAAAGTGCCCAAATCTAGAATACTTTCAGTAAAGAGATTTTAGCCAAAAAAAAAGAAAAGAAAAGAAAAGAAAAGAAATCAAAGAACATTGGTAAACTAGTTTTATCTTGGGTGTGAGTATGACCAGGCTTGGATTAAACAATGTTTTTTAGAAGGCTATAATAATTATTGCAAGGTTAGTAGATCATATTTAGGTACTTGAATTTATTGATAATTTGCTATTAATGGGTAGTAATTTATAAATATATTACCTTTATGTCCAAGTTTAATTCAAAAGTTCAACATTTGATGAAGAGTAGCTATTTTAGAAGTATTTATGCTTACTTTATATATAAGAATGCATTGCATATTATGCCTGGGTCAAATTTGTGGAAAGTGCTTTATTTCTGAGGATTGAAATGTCATAACCTATATAGCTTCTGAAGGCCACCATCAGTCTCTGAGTTCTAACATGATTTTCTCTTGGTTGTTGACTATTGTACTTCCGACAGGATATATAGGCTCCTTGAGTATAAAGACTTGTTTTGTCTGCTTCTGTCTCCCCAATGTCCAAAGAATAGTTGGTACACAGTAGGTGCTAGATAAACCTTTGTTAAATGAATGGGTGAGAGAATGAAGTTGGCTAATCATGAGTGTCTGACCTCTTTCCTTAAAATGAATGTTGAAGGTGATATCTCAAACCTTTAAAATTTTATTTGAGTATTTTCCAACAATACATCAGTCCTGCCTAGACTTAATCTAGAAGTCAACAGATAGAATAGCTTTTGCTCCAGCTAAAATTATTCCTGGGACAAACCATTTTCCTCCATTTCTATTATATTCCCACTTCCCTGGAGCCTTCACAGCCATGATAACTAAAAGTTCCTTTAATTTAACCCTCTATCTGTTGAAAAAAAATAGATTTAATTTTTAATACAGATATTCTATCTTTAAAGAAAACACCTCAGATAGTCAAAGAGAGAGAGAGAGATAGAGAGAGAAAGAAAGAAAAGAAAAAGAAAGGAGGAATGAAAAGGGAGATGAATGATATTGAGAAAGCAGTTTTAAAACTTATTTTTTAATAAAATTGAGAAATACAATGTTCTAGGAAAAAAACCCTGTTTTATCTTGAAGCAAAATTATTATTTTGTGATGAGGTTTTAAAAATATTTTATTTATGTATTAATGGGAAAAATAGGAGGGAAGAGAGAGAGACAGAGAGAACCTCTGATTTCTATAGAGAATGATATTCCTGTCCCCATGCCATCTATGAGCCCACCTGTTTCTTCCTAGAGTTTACAGTATGTGTGAAGTAAATGTGTCTCTGTAAAAATATTTATATATATAAATTAAGACCTGAAATTTGATAATATGTGACACAATCTGTAAAATATACTTTTTGTGGTAGGTACCGTGGACTAACATGCATTTTCTATTGTGAAATTGTAACCACTGAGATAACAGTGATCTTATAAAATAATACTACTTTAATTAATAAAAATTCAATTAAAGATATATATATATATAACCTCTAAAAACGTATATGTTTATGTAATGACTGCAACATATAACATGCTTACTCCTGTCATTACTTCCTTCTGCTCCAATAAATATTTAGATATGGAAATGTGCCTTTGGAGATGTCCTAGTTACACTTACCTATAAATATTCATTTGTTACTCTAGGGATTTCATTATGGAGGGGGAATCTGTCTGAGAAAGGGAGGGTCTCCAGATGATTTCCTCAAATGAGCAAAACTTATGAAGACCTCTTTGTCCCTTAGAAGTCCTGCCCTGTTTGAGAAACTAACTTTAGTAAGACAAAGACAGAGTGGGAACATTGGGACAGGTCACCAATAAAGAAGGAAGGAGAAGTTCAAGTTCAGGAAAAGAACATTTCTACCCACTAGTGCAAGCGTTGGGACTTTTATGTCTGTGCTATTTTTTTTTTTTTTACATTTTTATTTATAAAACGGAAATATTGACAAAGCCATAGGATAAAAGGGGCACAATTCCCACCACCAGAACTCTGTATCACATCCCCTCCCCTGATAGCTTTACTATTCTTTAGCCCTCAGGGAGTATGGACCCAGGGTTATTATAGGGTGCAGAAGGTGGGAGGTCTGGATTCTGTAATTGCTTCCCCACTGAACGTGGGCATTGACAGGTTGATCCATACTCCCAGCCTGTCTTTCTCTTTCCCTAGTAGGGCAGAACTCTGGGGAAGTGGAGCTCTAGGACACATTGGCGAGATTGTCTGCCCAGGGAAGTCCAGCTATATCTGTGCTAAATTTTAACGGCATTCCATTCTGAAAGGGAACCATCACAGCAACCATATTACACATTTGCTCCCTGACATTCCTAGACCTTCACAGAGCTATTCTGAGTCATAATGCTGACATAGATGGCAAAAGTCCCATTTTCTACCACTTCCATAACTGAAGGATTTAAGTTATATTAACGCAAGCATCCTTCCATTAGCAATCAAATGGACCATTCAGTCAAAATTAGAAGAAATGGCAACAATTTAATTAAGCCAGTAAGAAACAACCCTAGTCCTTTCCACAAGAATATTTGTAATCAGCCACATAAATATATTATTTTTTGTTGTATTGCACCAAAGTAAAAGACTTTGGTGTTGGTGTGGGGGGAGGGAGAGTACAGGTCCTGGAAAAGGATGACAGGACCTACTGGGGGTTGTAATGTTATGTGGAAAACTGGGAAATGCTATGCATGTACAAACTATTGTATTTACTGTCGACTATAAAACATTAATCTCCCAATAAAGAAATTTTTAAAAAGGATGTTATTTTTTTTTAAAAGGAAGAAAACTGTGGAAATTTTGCTATGGGTGCTATTTTTATCTTTCCATAAAGTTAAAAGTGGCCCATGAGACATACCCCAAGGACTATAAGAGTTTTCCTTAGAATCTAAGTGGTGAGTGTTGTATACATTATTCTGATGCTCTGAAGCTGTGGTCCAAGCCTTTGCTTTCTCAGCTCTGGGTGTGCAGGAGAAAAGCCTATGACACAATTTTTGCAATATCAAGTTCTGTGCTCTACCTTAGAATCAAATATCAGATTTAGCCTGGCATCAGGCTATGGTCTTCAGAGTGGGTACATGAGCAAGGGGGTAATACTGGAGAACTCAGGAGAAAGGTTAGGACTTCTATTTTCTTTTATTGTTTATTCTTTAAGAAAACTTTTGGGACTTCTATTTTCATTTCTCCTTAAAAATGATATTTCTAGGGAGCCGGGCAGTAGTGCAGTGGGTTAAGGGCACGTGGCGCAAAGGGCAAGGGCCAGCGTAAGGATCCCAGTTGGAGCCCCTGGCTCCCCACCTGCAGGGGAGTCACTTCACAAGAGGTGAAGCAGGTCTGCAGATGTCTGTCTTTCTCTCAGCGACAAATCAGTAACAACAATAATAACTACAACAATAAAAAAACAAGGGCAACAAAAGGAAATAAATATTAAAAAAATAAATAAATAAATAATATTTCTTGAGGTTCAGTCCCCCACACTACCATAACCCAGAGCTGAGAGCTGAGCAGTGCTCTGGCACTTCTCTCTCTCTCTGAATCTCTCTCAAAAATAAAATAAATAAAATTCAAAAATGATATTTCTTATGTTTGTTCAAAATGTATATAACATATACTTATGTGTACACATATACAACTTATTTTTCCAATTGAAATATTTTATGGGACTTCAGATCTAAGGTGCATACATCTCATTGGTTAAAACCTCTCTCTGAATCTTATATTTCATGCTTCCGTGTTTTGGTAACAATTTATTTCTCGAATACACAAGTGTCTGATCTTCAGAAGCAAGGAGCAAGGATCCTTTTTTTTTTTTTTTTTTTTTTCCAACTTCAGTATCACTTTATTAAAGGGATGTTGTGCTGATTTGCTTGATTGTTGTTACCAGGGTACATTTCCACATCTCTCCACCACTGTGACTGAGATCTCCAGCCTCCCCTCAATGTCCTAGGTTTCTTTTTCCTGAATTTACTATAACAGACTGGAGTCCATTGAGGTTTCACTCTACATTGCCCTTTAGTTTGTTTCTTAAAATCCCATCTATGAGTATGAGTAATATTATCTGCTGTTCATCTCTGATATCATTTATTTTTATAGATTTTAAATATACACTATTACTGGAAAAAAAAGCCTACTTGGATAGTGCACTGCTTTGTCATGAAGACTATAGGTTCATTCTTGAGTTCTGCTGCATTGAAGGAAGTTTTGGTACTGTGATTTCTTCTACTCAACCTCCTGCTCCACTGTCTTGCTCTTTCTATCTGAAAAAAATTATATATATATATATATAATGTAACATTTGTATAGTTATATATTGTGTAATTCATATAATTATATATATAAACATATACATATTTTTGTGTCCATACTAAAAGACTTTAAAAAACTTTCTTTAAATCTTTATTTACTTATTGGATAGAGACAGCCTACAATTGAGAGGGAAGGGGGAGACAGAGAAGGAGAGAGAGAGAGAGAGAGAGAGAGAGAAGGAGAGAGAGAGACACTTGTAGCAATGCTTTACCACTTTCACCACTTGCAAAGCTTTTCCTCTGCAATGAGGGTCTAGGGGCTCAATCCTGGGTCCTTGCACATTGTAACATGTGCACTTAAACAGGTGTGCCACTACCTACCCCTCCCCCCCCAAAAAAAAAAAAAAAACTTTTACACTGGGATACAGGACTGAAAATTTGAGGGCCAGGTTTATAGACAACTGGAAGAACCTGTCAGGGGACTGACTGTCCCAGTCTAGTTGTAGGTCATCCTTATTCTCTCACTAGTCATCTGACTCACATTCTTGAGTAGTTCCTCAGTTGCCTCAGGAAAACCACATGCCATCCATTGATCTTATATCTGCTTAGGAGATAGCTTCCTTCCTCTAATCTCCTTTCTCTCCAGTATGTATACTCTAGTCTTTATTCCAGCTATGTGGGGTGAACCCTGCTCCCCAAATACTCATTCCAGCTATCCTTCCCAGATCTTTACACATAGTGACACTTTTCCTTGGATATTCTCTTTATTCTCTCTTACTTGGTTAATGTCTATTCAACATTCAAAACTTAATTTGGATTTGATTGCTTTGGACATCCAAGACTTGACTAGGTGTACGACACATACACTTCTGTAGTCATCAGTACATTCAAGTAGAGAGCTACCACGATGCATGTAGTCACAGTACATACTTCTATACTGTCAAACCCAGGAGGGCAGGCTTATCTGGCACATCACTGTAATCCCAGTGCATAGTTGATAATAGATATGCCAAATATAGATGGAAACTTCCATTGTTATTTTTCTAAACAGTGAAAGAGATCATCTTTGGATGTTTCATTCCTTCCTCCACACTTTCTGTGAACTCGTAAGAGCACATGTTTTCTACATTTCCAAATGCCCCTAAGACAGAATTGTATAATCAAGATTGAAATAAAGGTTATATACAATAGACAATGCAACCAATGCCACCTCAACCTGTTTCACTTTGGATTCTGTCCAGTGATGCCAGGAATATATATTCTCCCAGAGGGATAAAAAATAGGAAAGCTTCTGATGGAGGGGATGGGATATGGAAATCTGGTGGTGGGAACTGTGTGGGATTGTACCCCTTTTATCCTACAATTTTCTCTACCGTTATTAAATCAATAATAAAATAAAATAAAGGATTTATACTTGAATCCTTCATTTAGGCCACTAAATCTATCAAAGGATATTTTAGCCATTAAAAAGAATTGGGAAAAGATGAAGCTATAGAGGGACCATTTTCATCTAATTAGCAGTTCATGTTAATCTATGTTCCATAATGTCCTCACCCTTAGATGCAAAGTATGCATTATTATTTTGTAAAACCCTATGCTATTCAAAACTCACTACACAGCCATAATATGTTATTATAATTTAGAACAATGAAAATGACCCTGGAGAAAGCTTACTTAGTAGAGCACACACATTTTCATGCATGAGACCCTGTTGAGCATCATGGATGGCACCAGGATAAGCTCCATGAATAGTCAAGTAGTGCTGTCATGTCTCTCTCTCTCCCCTTTCTCTCTCTCTCTCTCATGAAAAAAATGGGAGCTCATCTTGGGAGATCACTTCAGAGTATCATACATACTTGAAGTTTTGAGCACATTCTCCAATGCCATAAAATAAATTTAAAGATGGATAATAAAATTAATTTCCTGCCAACAATAACTTGTAGGAACACAAGATAGATAGTCATAGTAGATATCTCCAGTTTCTAACCAGGTGGAAACAGTAACACTTATCCAAAGCACTGTCACAGCTTTCTGATTTATATGGGAGACTGTAGCAGAAGTTTTCCAGTGATACAAATAAAACATCAAATATTATTCATCAAGCCCAATTAATCATAGACCTTTGTTCATTACAAGATCTCCTAATGTTAAGAATATAAATCTAGTTAGGTTAACAATTCCCCACTTAGGAGCTTAACACCAGTTTAACAGCAGCAATCAACACAAGACTATAGTCCTGCATTCCAACTCTATCACAGCCCCAGGGACTGTCCATAGCATTACGTGACTTGTTAGGGGTCACAGTACTAATACTGCACATCCATTTCTGAACGCTATCATGCCTCACATTCTTGCTTAACCACCCCAGGAATTCCTAGTACAGCAGTCCAGAAGTCACTATCTACTCCACTTTCATTCCCTCATCCCAGAAGTCACTGTCTACTCCACCTTCTACCCCATTCCCAACTCAGCATTACCCCAACCCTTCCCTTCAAGCACTTCCACATGTCTCTGAAGTCCAAGAAACCCTATTGTATCTTCACTCACATTTACTGTTTGGCACTTTGCTGTCTCTGAAACCAAACTACCCATATGGGATCTGTAAATACCACTTTGGTGGACAGTCCAGGTAAATTCTGTGTGTCTCTCATACCCTCTGACTTCAGAATAGGGATGAGAACTCATTATTTCCCTCTTGATCATACTGCTTCCAGAGTACTAGTATGGTTTGGTTTCTTAACAGCAAACAACAGTAGCAAGTGGCAGTGTCCACTATTAATTCAGCAGACCATCCCAGAGGGCATTATATCTGAGAGGAAGAGCCTAAATACCACAAATGGGAGTGAAGTATTCAAAGTGGTCATTCCATGAAACAATGAGGGCTGGAGTCAGGAGGTGGCACATCTGGTTAAGTGCACATATGATCAAGCACAAGGACCTGAGTTTGAGAGGCCAGGGGGAATGCTTCACAAACATTCACAAACAGTGAAGCAGCAAATCTGCAGGTATCTCTCTGTTTCTCTCCATTTCTATCCCCCCTCCTCTCTCAAATTCTCCCTGTCCTGTCAAATAAAATAGAAAGAAAAATAAAAGGGGGAGGTGGCTTCTAGGAGTGGTGGATTTTAATGCCAGCGCTAAACCCAAACTGCTATTGTCTTTCCTCACATCACTATAATAGCTGCCTTACATCCACCCTATTACTATTGCTATTACTATTGTTATTTGGCATTCAAGTTACTTTACTATATGAATTTGGAGAAATAATTTTTGAAAAGGCTAATTGGTTTATACTGTGTGAAAGTATAAAATTCTCTGAGCTCTTCTCTTTCTTCCAAATAAAGCCCACATACCTATTAAAACTATTTCTACAATCTCATCTCTTGCTATTTTGAGCTGTCTTCCCAGAGTTAGCACGTAAGAAAGGTTTAATAAATTTGTTAAATTCAGGAATATATTTAATTATCTGAGTACTTCTTTGAAATACGTTGTGTATTTGAAATCTTGAGAGCCATTCCAGAAATATTTATTGGGTATCTGTTTTATTAGGCACTGAAGATGCCAGAATGTCATAGCCCCTATATATCTCAAAGGTTAACAGACCCACCAGAAGAAGTGGGAATGACACTCCTCACTCCTATGTGAAATGGCCTCTTCAAACACTTCACTCCCATTTTTTAGTACTTAATTTCTTCTCAAGGAAGGAATGCCCCCTGGGAGGATCTGCTGAGCTAACAGTGGACACTACATCTGTTCTGTTTGCCACTAAAAAGGAAACATGGGGTGGGATAGGTCTCAGGTTTCCAAAGAGCCCAGAAGAGCAGTCAGCTCTGTCTTGAGGATTTGAAAAAAGCTTTCAGAGGAAGGCATGTCCAGGCCACATACATAATTTTCAGGGTTGAGTTAAAAATTAAAATTTTCAAAAATTATTAAGAAGTTCCAGATGACGACAGTAGTTTATTAAACCAAATATGAGGCCCTCCTGAGCTTTGGGTTCTGTGTGGCTGCACATGTCACATGCTGGTCTTGCTCTTCATGTGTCTAGGACCCAGTGAGAAAGTGTGGCTGCACAGGATTCAGGGTTCACAGGATCCAAACAAGCAGGTACCAGTAAATCTGGTAGAAATACCCCTAGCAGAAGTGCTGCTGTCACGTGCCCTTGATCACTTAGCATCTTTTCTTCATTTCACTGATCCTCTCTGGCCTTCACCAGAAAATCAAGGGGGGATGAGACTAAGGATAGGCTCAGACTAAAAGTCTTCTGAAGATACAAAGTATCTTCATGGCAAACTTTATGCATTTTCATTGTTGATGGGAGTCACATCTGTTTTACAAGAGGTCCATCAGCAATAAGTCATTCAGAATAGATAGTCTCCCATTGCCAATTTACACAGAATATTCTACCTACAGAGAGAATACCAGTGTATCTCTTTGAAAGACTTGCTTGGTACTCCTGCACCAGTGCAGAGTTGGCTGAATAGATGAACCAGAGTGAGTAAAACAAGTCAGCACATATCATTGAAAAGACCAGGCTGGAGCTTGACTAGGTGCTGCTGGGCAATTTAAGTTACCTTTTATCCTTTGGGAGAAAAATAAATATGCCAGGTAAAAAGTAATCAGTGACATCGTTTTGGTAGTCCTGGGAAGTTGTACATTTTCTGTCCGGAGGATGTAGGTTTCTCTGGGGGGCTATGAAGCAGGATGAGGACATGCAGTGGCTTTGGTTTAATTTAATGAAGATACCAAAGTTTTAACCTTCAGGCATGTGTGGATATATGTTTAAAGTTACTGTTACACCCCAAAGTGAGTGCCAGGAAAGCTTCACATTTTCCATGCCCTGCAGCTTCTTTGCCATAAGATCATCCCCAACTTGCTACTTTAATATGTGCCAAGGACAGCCAGCAACTATGATGGTCATTGGTTCCTGCTAGAGGTAGATCTGGAATAGAAAAAGGTGAGTGGATGAATGAATCAATGAGTGCACACATGCATGAATAAAAGGATTAACAAATTCACTGTTGGCTGGGCCATCACCAGCAGAAACAATTGAAGGTGTAGTTTGTCAAAAGAAAATTTGACTGCTCTAGTGTCAATGAGAAAGTACAGTTCTTACGCAAGTGCTAACTAGACTATTCACATTTTTGCACAGCAATGGACTCCTATAGTCTATTATATAGTGCATGTATTTAAAAAGAGGAATGTTTTAATAAATGCATTTATCTGTTTTATTGCTAATGATATAATGTGTAAAATGCCTTGGGATTCACTAAGATGAAAGCAAGCAATATAAATGTGAGTTATTATTATGCTTCTTATGATTACAGCATGTGTATACAACACTTCATTATGAGTACCCATCAAACAAAGTACCCTGTCATGCTGATGTAACAAAAAGCAATTGTGTTAGAAGGGTTCAACAAGGCCAGAGGATGCCATTTTAAAAGGATTTAAGTTGGCTCTCTGTTTATAGGAACACCCTGTTGGTGAGTCAGGTGCTTCAAATTTCATAAGCCCAGCTTTGAACGTAGGTTAATTTTAACAAGTTTAGAAAATAAAAGCCAGCTCTTTAAAAAAATTTTTTTTAATTTATTTTCTCTTTTGTTGCCCTTGTTTTATTGTTGTTGTAGTTATTATTGTTGTTGTAGTTATTATTGTTGTTGCTATTGATGTCGTCATTGTTAGATAGGACAGAGAGAAATGGAGAGAGGAGGGTAAGACAGAGAGGGGGAGAGAAAGATAGACACCTGCAGACCTGCTTCTCCACTTGTGAAGCGACTCCCCTACAGGTGGGGAGCCGAGGGATCAAACCAGGATCCTTACACTGGTCCTTGTGCTTCATGCCATGTGCATTTAACCTGCTGTGCTACCGCCCGACTCCCAAGCCAGCTCTTTTTAACCTTCCTAAATATACATAGTCATCATACCTCCTGACACAGTGAGTGCTCATAAATTGAGAAAGTTTGCCATCTTTTTAATATGTGGCCTGAGTTATTTCAAAGCTGAGTATGAAGGGAGGAGGGTATGCACCAGGCCCTTCTCATTTCTCATGGCTCTATGAACTCAGTACTGCATTGACTTTTTTTTTAAATTTATTTTTCACCACTAGGGAAGTTGCTGGAGCTTCACATTGACATGACTCCTCTATTCCCAGTGGGAAAAAAAAATTAAGTTGGGAGTGAGAGAGGGAGAGAGAAAGAGGCACACAAAGATCAGAGACACCATAGCCCTGTTCCTCTGTTTATGGGACTTCCTCATGTGGATGTTTTCATGTGGTGTCAGAAGTTTAAATTCAGGTCCTCACACATGCCTAGGTATTTTTACTGACTCTTAACATAAATTCTCAGACACGTCTGTATCTGTATGACCCATAAAGGACTGAACATTGATTGTAGGGAGAATATATATATATATTAAGCACAGATAAAGAGATAATAAAAATAGCTCACTTGGATAGTTTGCCTGCTTCCCCATGAGTATGACCCAGATTCCAGCCTGGTGTCTAGCTACCTTCTATATTGGAAGAAGCTTTGGTGCTATGGTATCCTTCCATTTCTCTCTCTGTTCCTCTATCTTTCTATCTGAAAAGCCAGCCTGAATAGTGATATGCCTGCAACAATAGCAACCAAACAACCAAACAACACAGTTATAATGAAGTTAACTAAATTATGCCTATTAGCTATCTACAAAATGGAGACACCCCCCAACTCTTCATCTGCACTATTCCAGCCTTTAGGTTCATGATTAATCAACAATTTGTTTGGCTTTGTATGTTAACTCTCTTTTCAGCACCAGGTTCCAGTTGCTAGCATGATGCCGACCAGACTTCCCTGGAGAGACAACCCCACTAATGTGTTCCGGAGCTCTGCTTCCCCAGAGCCCCACCCTACTAATTAAAGAGAGAGGCAGGCTGGGAGTATGGATCGACCTGTTAACGCCCATGTTCAGCAGGGAAGCAATTACAGAAGCCAGACCTTCCACCTTCTGCATCCCAGGATGACCTTGGCTCCCACTGAGTTAAAGAATAGGAAAGCTATTAGGAGAGGGGATGGGATATGGAGTTCTGATGGTGGGAATTGTGTGGAGTTGTACCCCTCTTATCCTATGGTTTTGTCAGTGTTTCCTTTTTATATAAAAAATAATAGATCTTTATAATATTTCTGTGATATAAAATTTCATAGAAAGAAAAGTTAGGGGAAACTCTATAAAACTTTTTCTCAGAAGAATGATGATGAAGGGGAAAAAAAGCTTAAAAAAACACTTCTTTCTTTCTAGAAGATTAAATACATACTTTCTCTGTTCTGTGGGAAGCAAGATTCAGGGTGAGCACAGAGCCATGGGAAGAGATAGATCTTTCCAGGAAACATCATCCCACCACTTAAAGCAAGCCCAGCATTCCACAATTCTGAATTCTCTTGTGACTTAATTTTCTAATTCCTGCCAAAGTGGAAAATCTCTGGGTGAAGTAATACTTTATATTTTATCATCCACTTATAATCGGTCTGGCATTCGTTCCTTCTTCCTTTTTTTTAAATTTTTTTATTCTTTGTTTGTTTTCTTACTCTTTTTCTCCCCAATGCTGAGGCCTTGCATATGCATGATCCTACTGCTCCTGGGCTGCCTTTTCCCACATTGTATGGTGGCTTAAGCTACCTCCTGCCACCAACCTCAGTTCCTTTTATAACACAAAGTACAATGTGGGAGAGAGAGGAGTTTTGTCAGGATTAGGGAAAGGAAGGAAGTGTACAAAAAAAGGAAGTTTGAAAATATGATTAGATTAGAGTTCATCTATAACCTTAATGTTGAAGAAATACACTTATTTTCTATATTTATTGAAAGATTTTTATCCTGCTGGTATCTCATAAAATCATTCACGGTCAGTTCAGTGTTCCTTTTATGCCCTGGAATTGGCCATGTGTGCCCTGGCAGTTTTGTGGGGGCAAACAAAGTGGGGGTGGGTGGCGGGAGAGGGCAATAGAACATATTGTGACAGGTCTTCAGTGTTATCTGTCACCTCATTTGGCATCGGTCATAGGTACCTGCAGGTTAATGCTATTCACTCCTGCCAGGTCTCTCAAGTCTATTCTACCTCCTTACTAGGAGTTTAGTGACAGTCTCGGGCCCCGTTTTTCTATACAACATTATTTCTGTCTGTCCACTCAGAATAGGTCTCTACCCAGAATAGGATTCTGGTCTTTTTTAATTCCTCAAATTGCCTAAAATCTGACTGGATTTTCATTCCCACATCTCACTCCCCGAACACAGGAGAGGCATAGTTTGACAAGCAGAGTATAAGAGATAGGGAGGCCCTTAGTACCTGACCTCTCTTCAGGCTGTACCATGTGCCTGCTTGTAGTCCAGAGTGCCTATCAAGTTTCCAGGTTAAGGACATCCCTAGTGTCTCTAACAAATATTTTTTCCAAAGCCACTGATGATGCACATCTATCCACTCAGGGTTCCCCAAAGGCTTTGGCTGTTGCAGTACAACCCCCCCCTAAACTGACTTCTGTCCTCTTCACTCTCTACTCTGTCATGTGCAGACTGAGGGACTGCGTACAATGCCGATCTGCCTGGCTAGGGGGTAACTAGAAGAAGAAGAGAATGACCAGAGGGCAAAAATCAGTTCGTACTTCAAAATATCCTCTCAAGTTCACAAAAGCAGGATGCTTCTTTTTCACAATTTTGGGGGATTGGCCCCCAAACTATCCCAGATTAGTGCTATTGTCTTCCATTCTTAATGTTATTACTGAAAACACCCTGTATTTTAGCCATTTAAGTATGTAACACAAACCTAGTGAAAAACAGTCTCTCCTTTCAGCTCACATATATGATTGGACATGTCAAAAGATAGATTGTTATATGTTTCAACAGGAATAAAATAAATCGTGAGATCACCTTCTAAGATGAGACTGACATAAACACAGTATATGAAACTAACACATAATTCTGAAATCTGTGATTTTAGGAGCATGAGATAAAGGTTGAAATAAATTTTTTTTAGGTCTGAAATGGAGGAAACTACATTAGATGCTGCTGTGACATTGGAAAAAATTAGTCTTTCTAGTGGTTCAAATGTAGCATGTTAATCGTTCTACCTCTAAAGCAACTACTGCTTTGTGTTGCACCAAAGGAAAAGAGTCTAGGGTGAGGGGAGGTTGTGTTCAGGTCTTGGAACATGATGGAGGTGGAGGATCTAGGTGGGGAGTTAGTGTTATGTGGAAAACTGAGAAATGTTACACGTGTACCAACTACTGTATCTGACTGCTGACTATAAATCATTAATCTCCCTCAATAAAGTAAATAATTTTAAAAACTACTGATACTGATTATGTGAGGTCACCTGAAACCAAAAGCAGCTTTTATCAGCGGAGTAGCCCCACACCAAAGTTTGCAACAATGTAAGCTAAACTATTCTGACTATAAAAAACTATAAAAACTATTGGTTTTACTATAAATACAAGAGCACTTGTCACTGATAGGTATGTTATAATCACAGGAAAAATATGATTTCCTCACAGCTTCTACCAATTCATCTTTCCTTTTTCTTCCTCAACTAGAGATTATTTTGGGGGGGGATTTGATTAATCCTATGTTTTTTGTTTTTATTTTTGGAATTTTATTTATTTATTTTCCCTTTAGTTGCCCTTGATTTTATTTTTTTATTGTTGTTGTAGTTATTATTGTTGTTGTTTTGATGTCATTGTTGTTAGATAGGACAGAGAGAAATGGAGAGAAGAGGGGAAGACAGAGAGGAGGAGAAGACACCTCTGGACCTGCTTCACTGCCTGTGAACCGAATCCCCTGCAGGTGAGGAGCCTGGGGCTCCAACCGGTGTTGTATGCTTTACATTAGGTTGTTCTAGCTCTCCCCCTGCCAAGAAAATTGGATGAGTCCTGCTAGTTTCACGGGCCTGCTTAGCCCCGCTCCAAGGAACCCCGAGAGGGTTCCAGAGTTCCAGAGTTCGAGAGTGCTTGGCGCCGTCGCGGGGGAAAGAGGCAACAGAGTTTTGTTTGGTGATTAGTTTGGGTTAGTTTATGAATCGTTGTTCCTGAATAAAGAAATACAGCTTCCCTGCCCAGCCGTATGTCTCTGGTCGTCTCTGTTACCCGCCCGTGAAGCTAGCCTGGCCTGCTAGAGCCACCGAATTTTAACAATAAACCGGTATCCTTACGCTGACCCTTGCGCTTTGTGTCACATGCGCTTGCTTAACCCACTGCACTATCGCCCAACTCCCAACCCTACGTTTTATATAGTGTTATATCCCATTTTTAATCTCAATATGTTTCTGAAGAACATCATAATCTATTTAAAAATATTTTATCTATTTTATTTTAATGGTAGTTAGTGAGAGAGAGAGAGAAAGAGAGACAGAGAGAGAAGAGAGATTTCAGAGTACTGCTCAGTTCTGGATTATGGTGATGCTAGGGAATGAACCTGGGGCCTTAGAGCCTTAGGCATGAAAGTCTTTTGCAGAACTATTATTCTGTCTTCCCAGCCCAAGCCATTTTTTGACAAAACAGTTCATTTGCCCCTTCAGAGACATTGACGGGAATTAGTGGATGGGGCAGATAATATATTGTAAGATTAGAGAACATTTTATTGAAGGAGAAGTATTTAGGAAGTATTTAAGTACAGTTGGATTTTCATTCAGTGGCTACATTATGAAAAAGGGCAATACTGTTTTTGGTAAGATTTCCTTTTACTCCTGTTCCTAAATCCTACAATCCTAGTAAATGCTGAGGCTTTTTGGATTCTTTTTTCTTTTATTTTTAAGAAATATTTATTTATTTTATTTATTTACTCCCTTTTGTTGCCCTTGTTGTTTTTATTGTTGTAGTCGTTGTTGGATAGGACAGAGAGAAATGGAGAGAGGAGGGGAAGACAGAGGGGGGAAAGATAGACACCTGCAGACCTGCTTTACTGCCTGTGAAGTGACTTCACCTGCAGGTGGGGAGCTGGGGGCTCAAACTGGGATCCTTACACTGGTCCTTGAGCTTTGTGCCACGTGCACTTAACCTGCTGAGCTACTGCCCAACTCCCTTTTTTTTTTCTTTTAACCAGTCTTCGTCTTTATTAGGCTACCAAACAAAAACACCCAAATAAGCAAAAGACTGAAAAAAAATTACTCATCAAAAAGTTTTCAAATTTAGCCTCAAAATATTTTGCCAAGTTTGTTTTTCATCCCACTAAGATGGAATGACAGTGCAGTGCTTAGAAATGTTGGCAAAAACAAGCTTGTTATCCTAAATTGCAAAGAAAACAAAGACACCAGAGAATCCTCACCAAGTTTTCACATGTGGAAACAGCAAGGCACTGCACCAGGTCCTTGGAGGTTAAATCAAGGGGAATAAAGCAATGGAACAACTCATTTCCATTTGACAAACCAGCCCTGGGAAGGCAGATAAGGCCTTAGCTTCATAAATGCTACAAATCCATTTTTCCTTTTTCCTGAAAGTTTTGGCAATGATTCAAAGTCAACCCAAGAAACAGACAAGAGGCCTGTTTCTGTCCAAGGTTTCTGACAGCTGAAACTCTTTCTCCAGGCAGTATTAGCAAAAGAAAAGTATCATCTTTCTGGGTGGGAACTGGGTTCTTCCATGAAGCTCATTGTAAGAATAATAATTTCTAATGACAAGAATCTGGTATCAAAACAACTCTACCAACATATACTAACGATATGTAATATGATAATAACTAACATTTATTAAGTACTTATTTTATGCTGAGAATTGTAGGCATTTAAAACTATAACCTCCTTTATTATTTAAAATAATACTATGAGATGATACTTCTATAGGCTCTCTTTTATCCATGAGATAAATGAAGTGCAGAGAAATCAAGTAATTTTTAAAAAATATTTATTTATTCCCTTTTGTTGCCTTTGTTGTTTTATTGCTGTAGTTATTATTGATGTAGTCATTGTTGTATAGGACAGAGAGAAATGGAGAGGGGAAGGGAACACAGAGAGGGGGAGAGAAATATAGACACCTACAGATCTACTTCACCGCCTGTGAATCGACTCCCCTGCAGGTGGGGGGAAATTAAGTAATTTTTATCCACAGTTTTACACCTAATAAACAGAGTAACTGCATCAGACTCCAGATCTTATACTGTTAATCTCATCACCATATTACAATCATAATAATTAACAAATACTGTAATACCCCAGTGTGTGTATATAAAAGATAGCATAAATAAGTTTTAAAAGTACAGTTATTTACATATAAATACTTATATTTATATAAATATATTTCCTTTTGAAGTACCTCAGCTATGTTGGTATGCTTCTAATTCTTTTAAAAACCCCTTCTGTTTCATTTGGTTTAATCCCCCCTGCTTAACACTGTATTCTATTTACATAACCACTGTTAACAAGCACCACCCTCCCTCCAGGGCATTGGTGGTTCAATGGTAGAATTCTTGCCTGCTCCGCCCCCTCTCCTTGTCACACCCTGATTTTTACCAGTCACTTTTCTCTCCACCCTCTCCATCCTGTTTACACCCCACTTGGCAAGTATATATAAAGACAGAGTTGTGAGTTTTAGTTTAGTTTTAGTTTAGCTTAGCTTGGTTTAGATTGTGCTACATTCTGCATGAATAAAGAGATACTGTGTACAACCCAGCCATGAGTCCCTGGTCATCTGTCTCCCGTCAGTAAAGCCAGCCCAACACAGCTACACCTCATACATCATGCTATCAAACTCCTGGGTTTTTTTTTTTTTGCCAATTTTTAAAATATGAAATTAAACTGATATGTTTACCACAAATTGTGTAGTCTAATAAAAATTAAAATATCACTTTTACTTGAACCATTTTTATCTTTATTACAGAGTAGGAAGAAATTTGAAGTTCTTCAGTAACTAATTCAATATTTACTATTTCTGAAAAGTTTACAAAGAGTAAAGAAAATGGCAATTGTCTGTAGCTCTGGGATTGCTCTCTGTGAAATGGTGACAACACAAGCAACAACCAAAGGAAGTAAATGAACCAACAAAAGCAGAAATAACCCTTGAGACACAGAAAAGCCAAAGATAGAGAAAGAGAAACACAGGGAGCACTGGGAAGGAGAGAAAGAACAAGCCAAGGGGAGCCCCATCTATTATCTCCTAACCCCAGCTCCCAGCACTTCTATCTACATGGACAAGCCTGCCAGACTCCATACATGAAACCCTGAATGAGTCTTCCACTCCAAGATATCTGGTCTCAGCCTTCCTGCTCTACCACTGGGAAGGGTCTTGCCCAACCCCTAAAATCATCCAGAAACCCACCAAGCCAGACCTGGGCCCTGGTCCAGTTTCTACAGCTTTGTGTTAAGTGAGGATACGGTTCACTTGTGCATTCAGGAAAACAGAGATTTCATTCTACTGGGGCTTTGAGCATGATCCCTAACCCTCTGTGCATCTAGGGGAAACAGAGTGACCTCCCCCTTTCCAGGCTTAACTTGATAGCAAGTGTGATTCCCAACTCCCACTTTTGTGCATAGGGGAAACCAGATTGGCCTCTCCACCCAGGCTCCACTGTGTACCTGGGAATGTGGATCTCAACTCCCAGGTATGTGTCCCACAGAGCCAGAGCAGGGCTACCACCAGCTCACTGGCAGCCCACACTGGGCTCCATGAAATTTGTTGAATTTCCTCTTATACTACCAGACTCTGCCTACCAGGCCAAGAGACAAGCACCTCAAATCTGTAATTACATTAAATGTTCATGGTCTCAACTCATCCATCAAAAGACACAGAGTTGGAATGTGGATCTAAAAACATGATCCAGTCATATTCTGTCTGCAGGAGACACATGTGACTCAACAAGAAAAACACAGGCTCAAAGTGAAAGGATGGAAAACTATCATACAAGCCATTAGACCTCCAAAAAAAAAAAAAAAAAAGCAGCACCAGTCATACTCAAGTATAATACACTGGACTTCAAACTAATTAAAATAGTAAAAAACAAAGATGGTCACTATATCATGCTTAGGGGATCAGTCAGTCAAGAAGAACTCATAATAACCAACATATTTGCCTCAAATGAGGGGACAGCAAAATATGTAAAATAGTCATTCTGAAACTTGAAGAAGTACATTGTTAGCAATACAATAATAATAGAGAACTTTTAACTCCCCACTATCAAAATGGGATGCATTGGATCGACCTTCTCGTGGTGCATCCCGTGAGTACCCATTTATTGGGGAAACTGACGATCCTTCCTAGCCGACTGAATCCACATGGATCCCAGTCACTTTCAAAGCCAGCAACAAGCAGCTCCTGACAGCTTTCAACCTGACCTGTTGACTGGCTACAGAAGAAGGGCAAACACTAGAAGAAGAACTATCAAAATGATAGATCAGTCAGGCAGAAAATAAAGAAAGAAATAAGAGAATGAGGGAGTCAGGTGGTAGGGCAGTGGGTTCAGCACAGGTGGTGCAAAGCACAAAGACCAGCATAAGGGTCCCAGATCTAGTCCCTGGCTCCCCACCTGCAGGGAAGTCGCTTCACAAGTGGTGAAGCCAGTCATCAGGTGTCTATCTTTCTCTCCCCCCTCTGTCTTCTCCTCCTCTTTCCATTTCTCTCTGTCCTATCCAACAAATACAGCAATAATAATAGTTACAATAGTAAAACAACAAGGGCAACAAAAGGGAATAACTAAATAAATATTTTTTAAAAAGTTTAGTGTTTCTCTCCTCTCCTCCAGTCTGTTTCACCAACAAAAAGATGGCTGAAGGGAGGAGAGGACTCCCCTAAGACTCACCAAATGCAACTGTGAGTTTCCATTGCTATTGCCCTCAGAAGCTGGGTGGGTGGGGAGGCCCTGTGCTGACACCAGGGGACAGAGAACTAAGGAGCAAACTCAGGAGAAGATCTATACCTTGGAGGCCTATTGGTGGGGCTGCGGGAGTCTCTTTGCATAACACTGGATTATCTCTGCCCTACCCTGCTTTATCTTTTGGTCAGGAGTCTTAGCTTAATCATCAGGAAGATGATTAAGCTAAGAAGCCTATTTATAGTTTAAAAGCCCTCAAGCTCCCATAGCCTATAGGGAAGAAAAAGAACAAAAGAGGCTTTTAAGCCACTGTGCTCTAACTCAGGGATTAAAATAATATTGAAATAACTGTCGATTTCCACAGCTGTGAACCCTTTAATTACCTAATTTAGACACAAATCAATCCAGGAAACAGTGGTCAGTAATTTGAAAAATACTGAGAGAGGGACCTCATAACATACTATATAAAATGGTTAAACCAAGAAAAAGAAATATTGGAGAAATGAACCAGGACAAGAGTCCAGGTAAAATCCCCCCAAAGGCTGAAGCACAAAATAATGAGTTCAACATCCAAACACTAGTTAAGGAAATAATAACACTAGTGAGGAAAGAGTTTGAAAGAATTGTCATCAGAAATGCAGAAACAACAAATGAGACTTTGGAAGAAAACACTAATTATCTCAAGGTTATTAGAGAGCTGAAAGCTGAAATAGCTGAGCTAAGAAAACAACTGTCTGAACAAGCTAAAACAGTATCAGAACAGGGTAACAAAATAGATAAACTCCAGAAAACAATAGAGGGGAGAGAGAATAGAATAGGATCAATTAGAGACTATTAAATTAGAGACGACTAAAAAAGAAGTAAGAGATCTCAAAAAGAGATTGAGAGATAGTGAAAACAACAATAGAGACCTATGGGATGACTTCCCAGGGATGCGAGGATGGTTCACCATACATAAATCAATAAATATGATTCACCATACCAATAAAAAGGAAACCAAAAACCTTGATCAAGATACAACACTTGTTCTTTATCACAACATTTAAAAAAAATTGGGAATAGATGGGAAATTCCTCAAACTTGTTTAGTCTATATATGGAAAACCTACAGCCAATACCATACTTAATGATGAGAACCTAAAAGCCTTTCCTTTCCAATCAGGTACAAGGCAGGGCTGCCCATTGTCACCATTACTATTCAATATAATGTTGGAAGTCTTAGCGATACCAATCAGGCCAGAGAAAAGAATTAAAAACATTTAGATTGTGCTGATCCAAACCTACTCAACACTATGAGTACCACCTTGGCATGCATCACTTTGGACTGTGTCCAAAAGTGTGAAATGTCATCATTTCAGATGACATCAGGTGTGAAATGTCAACCCTGCAGTATCATTACTCGGGTGAGACCTTTCCTTTCTCATAGGACTCCTCAATTCCATTTTGGGTGGTTCACTTCCTAACAAAGCCTGAAAACCTAGATATAGACCAGGTCCCATGAGATAGGGCAGATGTACACATGAATCCATAAGTTAGGACAATATATATACCTTAAAGCAATAGTGCACAATAGTTTGAAGTGAGTCAATAAATGAAGCAAGCAAGTAAAAAGACACCTTAAAGTATACAGTGAAATAGTTTCTACTTAGACCTAGATACCCTCCTCACCTACTTCCTACTACACTTCCCTCAGTCACTCCAAAGCTAACCTTATCAAAGCAAGGACTACAAAAGTTGAATAACAGCAAGAGACTGGCATACTTTAATTATGACTCTTTAGTAACTATCAGGCCATGCCATCAGCTGGGGCCCTAGTCGGGGAGTCCTGGGATTCTTACTCAAACACGATGAGTCTAGACCTCGAATAGATCCCCCTCTCCATTATCGATATTCATCTCCATCAGGAACAACATAATGGACCCCAGTGTGGATCAACAATGGTAGAGAATGTTCCACCCTTCAAAGGGGGCTTAGAAAACATACTCTATCTACCACCTGAAGAAGATGGGTCCTGAAATTGGTGCAACTTGGAATGTTTCTACTAATGACCATAGAATGCGAGTTCAGACCTACAGGGATGTAGAGGTTACATAGGTTCTTATGCTGAATATGGGCCCCAGATCAAATTGATGGGGTTTATAGTCAACAATATTTATACACTTTCCCCATATTTGGGAGCTACTCTCTTCCCTGATCCTGCTTTATAGACCTTTTCCCAGCCATGACATGATATCCCCAGACAGTAACTTGGGTCCCTCTGCATATCAAATGTTAGGCTCAGGCAAAAACTAATAAAGTTTTGGGCTTTTTGGAATATACCTAAAATAGAGCTACTAGCTATTCCAAAATGGAGACCCCAAATCTTCATCTGCATATTCCAGTCTTTAGGTTCATGATTAATAAACAAGTTGTTTGGCTTTGTATGTTAACTCTTTTTCGGCTACCAGGTTCCAGATGCTACCATTATGCCAACCAGACTTCCCTGGACAGACGACCCCACCAATGTGTCCTGGAGCTCTGCTTCCTCAGAGCCCTACCCCACTAGGGGAAGAGAGAGACAGGCTGGTAGTATGGATTGACCTGTCAACACCCATGATCAGCGGGAAAGCAATTAGAGACCTTCCACTTTCTGCACCCCATAATGACCCTGGATCCATACTCCCACCGTTAAAGAATAGGAAAGCTATCAGTGGAGGGGATGGGATATGGAGCTCTGGTGGTGGGAATTGTACTCCTTTTATCCTATGATCTTGTTAGTGTTTCCATTTTATAAATAAATAAATTAAAAACAAACAAACAAATAAATAAATAAAACATTTAGACTGGACAAGAAGTTAAATTGTCATTATTTGCAGATAATATGATCATATAGATAGAAAACCCTAAAGATTCCAGTAAAAAACAACAAAACAAAAACCTGGAGTTTATTAGGCAATACAGTAAAGTGGCAGGCTACAAATTCAATATACAAAAATTAGTAATGTGGTCTGGGAGGTGGTGCAGTTGATAAAGTATTGACTCACAAGCATGAGGCTCAGAGTTTGATCTCCAGCAGCATATGTAGCAAAGTGGTGTCTGCTTCCTTCTCTCTCTCCTCCTATCTTTCTCATTAATAAATAAAATCTTTAAAAAAAGAAGAGCTCCTAGAGTCGTTAAAAATATTAGTAACGGGGAGTAGGGCGGTAGCTCAGCGGGTTAAGTGCATGTGGCGCGAAGCCCAAGGACCAGCTAAAGGATCCTGGTTCAAGCCCGCGGCTCACCACCTGCAGGGGGTTCGTTTCACAGGTGGTGAAGCAGGTCTGCAGGTGTCTGTCTTTCTCTCCCCTTCTCTGTCTTCCCTTCCTCTCTTCATTTCTCTCTGTCCTATCCAACAACGATGACATCAATATTAACTACAACAATAAAACAACAAGGGCAACAAAAGGGAATAAATAAATAAATATTTTAATATATATATATATATATATATATATTAGTAACGTTCCTCTATGTGAACACTAAATTAAAAGAAGACATCCAGAAATTCATTCCTATTGTTATAGCAGTAAAAACCATCAAATATATAGGAATAAATTTAATAAAGTATGTGAAGGACTTGTACACTATAAACTATTAATCATTCTCCAAGGAAATAGAAAGAGATTAAAAGAAATAGAAAGATATTCCATGCTCATGGATAGGAAGAATTAACATCATAAAAATAACTTTCCTACCCAGAGCTATATACAAATTTAACACTATCCCCACCAAGATGTCACCAAATTTCTTCAAAGATGTAGAACAAGGGCTACACAAATTTATCTAGAACCAAAAAATCTCTAGGGGTTGCCAAATCAGTCTTGAGGAAAAAGAAGACCTGACTTCAAACTCTACTACCTTCCCAGAGCCCTGCCCCATTAGGGAAAGACAGGGACAGCCTGGGAGTATGGATCAACCTGCCAACACCCATGTCCATTGGGGAAGCAATTACAGAAGCCAGACCTTCCACCTTCTGCACCTCATAATGATCCTGGGTCCATGCTCCCAGAGGGATAAAGAATAAGAAAGCTATCAGAGGAGGGGATGGAATATAGAACTTGTGGTGGTAATTGTATAATTGGAATTATACCCCTCTTATCCTAAGGTCTTGTTGATCATTATTAAATTAATAATAATGAAACAATACAATAATCCATAGATCCATTTTTACTTTTTAAAAAATATTTATTTATTCCCTTTTGTTGCCCTTGTTGTTTTATTGTTCTAGTTATTATTGCTGTCTGTCTTCGTTGTTGGATAGGACAGAGAGAAATGGAGAGAGGAGGGGAAGACAGAGAGGGGGAGAGAAAGATAGATACCTGCAGACCTGCTTCACAGCCTGTGAAATGACTCCCTCTGCAGGTGGGGAGCCAGTGGCTCGAACCCGCATCCTTACACCAGTCCTTGAGCTTTGCCCCACCTGCGCTTAACACATTTTTACTTTTTTATTCTTTATTAACTTAAACTTAAATATTTGTGTTGAGACTTGAGTATTTTTAAGTAATTTAATATTTGTGTCTAGGTTAAAAGGAAGGTATAGAAATTGTACATGTATGAGCCCCTGCAAGGCACCACCACCCACTATGTAACTGTCACCAAACTCCTGCCATCAGTGAAACTGCATTGAAACATCATAATCATCCAATTACATAAAGGTACACTCTTGGTGCTGCACATTTTATGGAATTTGGTAATTGTACAATGACATTTTTTTCATCCTTATAGTATTGTAAAGAGAATTTTCATGTTACTAAAATTCCTCTGTGTCTATCTATTCTATTGCTTACATCACTTTTATCTCATGGCAGACCCTGGACCCCATTTGCCTTTTCCAGAAAGAACTATAGTTGGGATCATATAGAATGTAGCCTTTTCAGAATGACTTCTTAGTGATATGCATTTATGGTTCCTCCATGTATTCTCATGGTTTGATAGCTCTTTTCTTTCTGGCATTGAACAATAGTTGATTATTTAGATAAACCATAGTTTATTTTAATCCATTGACCCACTGAAAGGAAGACTTTATTGTTTCCAAGTTTCACCAATTATGAATAAAAGCTTCTATAAACATTCATGTGCAGGTTTTTGTGTGACATGTTTTTACCTGTTTTTTGTTAAATAGCTAGGAGAATGTCTACTGGAATGAGTGGTAAATATATATTAAGTTATTAAAGAAATTGCCAGACTGTCTCCAAAGTAATGTCCTTTTGAATTTCCGCCAATAATGAGTTAAAAGTTATTGGTATTCTACAGATTTGTTAATGTCTCCTTTTTAAAATAAATTTAAAAAATTAAAAAAAAGAAAAAAAGTTACTGGTATTTACATCTTAGAAAAATTTTGGATAGGTATCATCTATGTTTATTATTCATGTGCTCAGAACTACATTTCTGGTCAGTTTTATTTTGACCATTCTAATGTGTGTGTGGAGTTATCTCATTCATGTTTTAATATACAAGTTCCTGATGATATAAGATGAGGAACAGATTTTCTTTCACATATCTATTTGCCATCCAGGTATCTTTTTTCTTTTCTTTCTTTTTTTTTTTGGATGAGGTGTATTGAACTCACATTTTAATGGAGTTGTTTGTTTTCATATTGTTGAATTTTGAGTTTTTCATATATTTTAGATGATAGTCCCATATATTGTATTTTTTGCACATATTTTCTTTGAATCATTGGCTTGTCATCTCATTCTCTTCACTTTGTTATTCCCAGAACACATGCATGTTTATTTATTTATTTATTTTCTTTATTGTGGATTAATAGTTTACAGTAGGCAATAAAATACAGTAGTTTGTATATGTGTAACATTTCTCAGCTTTTCATATAACAATTGAACCACCTAAAGGAATTTCTTTCTTTTTCTTCTTTTTAGTGATTTAATAATTATTAATAATATTGTAAGAAAATAAGGACACAGTTCCATATGATTCCCACCACCAGAGCTCCATACTCCATCCCCTTCCCCTTCACTTGAAACTTCTCTATTCTTTATACCTCTGGGGTATGGACCAAAATTCTTTTCTTTTTTAGTTTTTATTTATAAAATGGAAATATTGACAAGACCATAGGATAAGAGAGGTACAATTACACACAATTCCCACCACCAGAACTCTGTAATACCATCCCCTCCCTTAAAAGCTTTCCCATTCTTTATCCTTCTGGGAGTTAGACCCAGGATCACTGTGGGGTGCAGAAGGTAGAAGGTCTGGCTTCTGTAATTGCTTCCCCACTGAACATGGGCATTGGCAGGTCAATCCATACTCTCAGCCTGTCTCTCTCTTTCCCTAATGGGGCCAGACTCTGGGGAAGTGGAGCTCTGGGACACATGGTGGGGTCATCTGCCCAGGGAAGTCAGGTTGGCATCATGGTAGCATCTGGAACCTAGTGGTTGAAAAAGAGTTAAGATATAAAGCAGAACAAATTGTTGAATAAACATGAACCTAAGGGCAGATGAAGTTTTGGGGTCTCCATTTTGGAAAAAGCTAGTAGGTCTATTTTTGGTATACTCCAAATGGCTCATGACTTTACTAGCTTTTGCCTGAGTCTGACTGCTATTATGTAGGTGAACCAAATTATTGTCTGAGGAGATGGCGTCATGGTTGGAAATAGGACTAGAAATCTGGATCAGGGAAGAAAGTAGCTCCCAAATATGGGGAAGTTATATAGATATTGTTAACTGTAACCCCCATTGATTTGATTTGGGGCCCATATTCAGCATAGGAGCCTATGTAACCTCTGCATCCCTGTAGGTCTGAGCTCTAATTCTGTGGTCATGCCTAGGAACATTCCAGGCTGCACTAATTTCAGGACCCATCTTCCTCAAGTGATAGAGTATGTTGTCCAACCTCCCTTCTGAGAACGGGGTAATCCCTACCATTGTTGATCCACACTGAAGACAAGGTCCTATAGGGGCCCACAGAGGGGTACATTATGTTATTCCTGATGGAGATGACCAGTGACAGTGGCGAGAGGGATCTGTTAGAGGTCTAGGCCCACCATGTCTGTGTGGGAATCCCAGGATTCCCTTACCAGGGCCCTAGGTGATGGGGTCATCTGGTAATGACTAAAGAGTCATCATTAAAGTATGCCTGTCTTTTGCCCTTATCTGCTTTCATAGTCCTTACTTTGTCTAACAAGGTTAGCTGTGCATTGATTGAGGGAAGTGAAATAGGAATTAGGTGAGGGGCGTGTCCAGGTCTAAGTAAAAACTATTTGATTAGATACTTCATAGTGTCTTCTTTTTTTTTGTCTTTCTACTTGCTTGCTGCATTTATTGACTCATTTCAGACTATTGTGCACTTTTGCCTTAAGGTATATATTTTACCCTAACTTGTAGATACATGTACACATGCCCTATCTCATGGGTCCTGGTCTATATCTAGGTTTTGAGCTCTTATTAAGAAGTTCTCCACCCAAAATGGAATTAAGGAGTCCTATGAGCTAGGAAAGGTTTCATCAGAGTAATAAAGCTGGAGGGTTGACATTCCATGCATGACGTCTCTGGACACAGACTGAATTGAAATATGCCAAGGTGGTACTGATTAGATTGGGATCACCAGATGTAGTATCAGTTGGTATGAACTGAGAAAAGCATGCAAGAAAATGAACCCCACCATTGAGGTTCCAGAACTGGGAGAAATATGGGCTTAATAGAGAATGAGGAAGGTTCCTGCTGTCTTGGGGTTTATTGCTATAATCATATTATTTGGCAATTGGGTTCACTTTGAAAATCCCATTGTTAGGATTTGCTATAGCATACAAGATCTCACCATAATTTATGTCTTTTAAATGCTATTTACATGTAGCTGTATCTTATAAAGTGACACCACCATTGTTTCTGTTCTCTGTGGTCAAGCTTTTAGGTGATTTAATATTTTGAAGAACAAGTCATTATTGGAAATGTATTAACATTTTGAGCCCATTGTTAAAATTCAATCTGATTACCTATTTGAAGTCTTAAGTGCTTAGATTGAAGAAATACATACTCAGAGCTATGGTCTATGCATCAAAAAGTTTGAGACGGGAGTCAGGTGGTAGCATAGTGGGTTAAGTGCAAGTGGCATGACAAGGACCGGCATAAGGATCTCAGTTCGAGCCCCCAGCTCCTCATGTGCAGGGGAGTTGCTTCCCAGGCGGTGAAGCAGTTCAGCAGGTGTCTATCATTCACTCCCCCTTTTTGTTTTCCCCTACTCTCTCCATTTATCTCTGTCCTATCTAACAATGACAACATCAATAATAGCAACAATAACTACAACAACCATTAAAAAAAAAACAAGGACAACAAAAATAGAAAATAAGTAAATAAATGTTCAAATTTTTTTTCAAAGTTTGAGACATTCAATTCATTTTTCCCCTTAAATATTAAGCAGTGATTTATAAGTATATGAGTTAATTGGAGCATATATATATATATATTTTTTTTATTGACTTTAGTATTTTTTTTTTTTTATTAATTAACAAAACCATAGGGTAGGAGGGGTACAACTCCACACAATTCCCACCGCCCAATCTCCATATCCCACCCCCTCCCCCGATAGCTTTCCCATTCTCTATCCCTCTGGGAGCATGGACCCAGGGTCATTGAGGGTTGCAGAAGGTAGAAGGTCTGGCTTCTGTAATTGCTTCCTCGCTGAACATGGGCGTTGACTGGTCGGTCCACACTCCCAGTCTGCCTCTCTCTTTCCCTAGTAGGATGGGTCTCTGGGGAAGCTGAGCTCCAGGACACATTGGTGG